>NW_026571115.1:2710417-3092917 GCF_026225935.1 Boleophthalmus pectinirostris | reverse complement strand
CTACTACTGCTACTACTACTACTACTACTACTACTACTACTACTCTTGGTACTACTCTAAGCTTTAGTTTTATTGAAATAAAATAGAACTTTCATGAGATCGGTGTGAAGAATGTACACTCAAAAAATAACAAATGAAGAGATGAACGGGAGAGATATTAGTTTGCGTGAAATGTTCCACAGTATGGCATTACATTGATCTTGTGTTCTTTTATAATAACTAGAGATCAACCTTTTTTTTTTTTTTTTTTTTTTTTAAATGGCCGATACTGATACACTCCAAAGAAACCAACGGCCGATAAGCTCTGGTGATACTTGTGTAGAGCTGATTTCAGTAAGTATCCCCACATTCTGTCATTTAAATTCATAAACTCACTCACAGTCCTTTTTTAAAATCCTAAAAGAGCAGTGTCGTCATGTTTGCCGTGTGTGCAGTTATCACCACACTAACTTACTTATTTGATGAACATATTAATGATATAATCTTGTTTACTTTTCGTATGATGCACGCGGCAAAAACCAAACAGCACATCTTTATAAGAAAGGATCAAATGGGATAAAAAGTTGTGTCTATGTTTTATGAATTTATGAGAGTCTGGGGAGGGCAAAATAAGTGAGAGGTGTTTTTCTCAGTTCAAAATGTACAGTTTGTGTCCATTGTTCTTCTAAGATGATTCTTTAGCAGATAACAGAGATGTAGAAGTGTGTAGCAGATTTCTCTTTGCTTGTTAGTGATGAGATATTTGTGAGGTTATGTCCATACATTTTTCCATGGAATATTGTCAGCAGAGTCGGGGTCTCACAGCGCACGAGTAGTTCTGTGTTTGGGAGGTGCACTTGTGCTGATGTCGCTCTTTTTCCAGGGCGACTCATTATAAGACAAGTTTAATTGAAGATGAAGCCGAGTAAATTCCTTTTGAAAAGTTTTTCAAAGTTTGGTGCAGCGTCTTCACTCAGGCCTGCTCAAGCCGCCGTCTTCAGGTGCAGCCCTGTCCTGCCGCTTCCCCAGTTTAGGCTCCTGGCTCCATTGATGACATAACATAACTCATAACATCTAATAAACAAAATGTGAACTAAAACCTGTTCAATTAATACTATTGAGTTTGGGAAAATATCAGAATATATGTATGATTTTGTTTATTAAAATAAAAAAGCAAATATCGGTAGGGACTATTTTGTTTTCCCCAAATATTGGTTGTGACGTGTCGCCTCTGTCCCTGTGCAACCCTACACACAAGTACTGTATTTTCCTATCACTATTAGGTGCTCTGGATTATAAAGCGCACTGTCATTAAATTATCTATTTTTGAACTTTTCACAAATAAACCACACGGACTTTAAAGGAAAACAATCAGTGTGATTGTTGTGACTGGTGTTTTGTTTGTTTGTTGTTCACGGTGACTCTGGGCTTTGTTCAGTTGTTGTGCGTGTAGGGAGGGTGTGTCTGGGACCAACGGATTGTTTTGGCGTGTTTCACAGTGACTCAGTTGTTCAGTCTGTGGCACATTGCACTCGCTTTTTCGGTTTCGTTCCTCCGTTCCGTTCCTCGTCGGCGTGGAGTGATGAGTGTGGTTGCGGGTGTTTTTCGCCGTGCGGTCGCTGTTTTCTCCGTGCGTGTTTGCGTGCGCTGTGGCTTTGTAGTTTACTGAAGTCGTGCTGAGTGGATTGGTGTATGGGGCGCTCTGGATTGTGGGGCGCGCTGTCATTTTTCGATGGGGTTGGATGCTTATGAGCGAGCCCTATAGCCTGGAAAATACAGTAAGTTAGATCATTCTCATCAGACATGGTTTTCGTGTGCGTTGGCTGTTTCCTGTGGTCAGTATAAATGTCCTCTCCTCTTCTCATGTTTCTGTTTCCTCTCTTTCTCCAGTGTCCAGTGTCTCTGATGACCACCGCTCGACCTTTTGACCCCCACACTCCCACTCACTGCTTCCTGTTAAGTCTCCTCGCTCCTCGAGTCTGTTCACAGGTTTAGCAAATTTAGAATTTACAATGGGCCCTGTGCAGAACGGAGGAGGAAGGGTCTGAATAGTTTTTTTTTTTTTTTACTGGGTTGCACTAAAATCACTAAATCCTGACAGACGAGGCGGTGGACGAGGAGCTGTGGGTGGAAGTCACTGACAACTTAAATGACTTAAATACAAACGTGGAGAACAGTTCACTAGAGGACTCTTCTGTTTGCGAAAGAACATTTGTGTGAGTCAATACTAATGCTGACTTTTATTCAAACATTAATTCAAACAGAACTATAAAATTACATTTGCAGTAAAGCCAATCCAATTATACCATACCCATACCAACTTTATTTATAAAGCACTTTAAAAACTTTACAGCCAGCCAAAGTGCTGCACACAAACATAGATTAGACAAGGACGATCGCAGTCAAAGTCAAAGCAATACAACTACTAAAAACTGAAAACAATAAGATACTCAACAACAAGAAGTGTGTGTCTCAGTTGTTAAAAACAGTGAAAAAAAAACAAAAAAAACATTGTAGGTGTAGATTATTTCAGTATGTGCCATTATTAAAATACCAAATACCCTTTTAAAAGCAGAAGTGTCATTTGGTGAAGGAACTGCCAACAGACCTTTTTCACAACGGCCGGAAGTGTCCCGCTGTAGACGGTGTTGGGGAGTAACAGATTACATGTACTGGAGTTACGTAATCAGAGTACAAATTATGAGTAACTGTATTCAGTTACAGTTACTGTTTCAGTGAGTGGTAATTGGATTACAGTTACTTTGTTGAAATAAATGGATTACACAGTGGTGTTTTCCTGTTTTCACATTTTGAGCTGTATTTTTTTTTTTTTTTTTTTTTTTTGTAATTCCACCCATTGTCGGACACTAAATTAGGATTGAACCAGGACTGAACCCAGGTCTAAACCAGGGCTAAAACCAGGTCTAAACAAGGACTAAAACCAGGTCTAAACCAGGTCTAAACTAGGTCTAAACTAGATCTAAACCAGGGCTAAAACCAGGTCTAAACTAGATCTAAACCAGGTCTAAACCAGGTCTAAACCAGGTCTAAACCAGGTCTAAACCAGGTCTAAACCAGGGCTAAAACCAGGTCTAAAACCAGGTCTAAACCAGGTCTAAACTAGGTCTAAACAAGGACTAAAACCAGGTCTAAACCAGGTCTAAACCAAGGTCTAAACTACATCTAAATCAGGCCTAAAACCAGGGCTAAACCAGGGCTAAAACCAGGTCTAAACCAGGTCTAAACTAGGTCTAAACTAGATCTAAACCAGGGCTAAAACAAGGTCTAAACTAGATTTAAACCAGGTCTAAACCAGGATTTAACAGGACGAAACCACGCCGTGTGGACCGTGTCTCTTCCTCTTCTATCAATAATATTTTTAATCTGGTTCAGTAAAGTTTGGGCTTTTTATTTTCTTTTATCAGACAAAACATCTTAAGTGAAGATATCCGAGTCTTTGCTTCTCTACAGTAAACCAAGTAATCCAAAGTATTCAGATTACATTACTCACTTTAAGTAATTTAATGGATTACGTTACAAACTACATTTTGGGGTATGTAATCTGTAATCTGTAGGGGAATACATTTCAAAAGTCACCTTCCCAACACTGACTGTACGTTTGTGAAACTTCCGGTTAATGATTTTCTGTGGCAAAATGTGTGTGTAAATGTGTCGTGTGTGTGTTGTTTTCTCCAGCAGCTTCATAAATCTGCCCCATCACCAAATCTTCAACCAACAAGGTCCACAAAGGATAAACATTCTGACATGAAGAATTTATCCACAACTATCAAGAGAAGAAAGATGAAAACTGAAAGGAGAACAACAATGAGTGTGTATACATGCACATCAATAACCCGGTTATTCGCCATATCCCGGTTATGTCAGTATTCGGGTTACTGCATTTACATGTGCACTGAGAAACCGGGACACTCATATCCGTGTATACATGATCAAATGGAGTATCCCGGTTTCTTGACATAATCTTACAAATGCGCAGGCGCAAAAATTAACTTAAATCAATTTCATAAACCAGGAAAAATACAAACCGTGAGCTCCTTTAGCATAAGAAGCTACGAGATCTCCCACAATCCACTGTGCAGATTCTTCATTAAAATCCTCTGCATAAATAAACTCAACTTTACAACATATAAACCATAAACACTATAGACACATCAGCCCGTTTGATCAGATAATTCAGCTGTGATCACATTTGTTTACGTTTTACAGAAACGAAACTTAAGACCGTTTGGCTAATTAGCATAAACTGTTAGCGGCGATAAAAACAACTCGCTCCTTGCGCCGCTGATATGATCAGCTTCTTTTGGACTAAATGACACAACTCAGTGGATTATGTGTGTTCTTTCTGTGACAGAAGAGGCACTAATGATGGTAAGTGTGTCCGTGCATATAGAGTATAGGAGATGGTTCATGTTTTAGCTTTTCAGCGTCACACGAGTGCAGATTGTACGTGTGCAGGTTTAGCGCAGCTCTTTATTTTACAGTCATTTCACTCATTTGGTCACTTTATTTATGTTGGTCAATTTATTTATGTGACTACTGTTGTGGTGAAAGGCTGGAAAGTGTCTTTTGGACGCATGCGCACTCAACTTTATGTTGCAGTAACCGGGATACTGCGTTTACATGCCACAAGTATCCCGGTTATTATCGGAATAAACCAGCTACAGTAATCAGCTAACCAGGTTTGCCATAACCGGGATACTGAAACCGGGTTACTGCGTATACATGCACCATCAAGAAACCGGGATACTCAAAAAACCCGATCATAACCGGGTTATTGATGTGCATGTATACGCACTCAATGACGCATTTGTGAACTACTACTCAGCACAAAAGTGGAGTGTTAAAATTGACTCTAACAGAATCACTTTTAACATTTTCTCAGAGTTTATATGACACCAATCTGTTTTAGAGTTAATTTAACATTTTTTGAAATGTTAATTAAGTAACACTGAGCCAAAGTTTCTGTTTAACCCCAAAATTAAGATGTTTTGAGAAGTAACACTTGCTAAGGTCATTTATTTTGACACTTAATTTCATCTTAAATTAACAAAAATTCTGTAGAAAAGTGGTTCAAACTGGTCTTCTCTCGCAGGAGTTTGAAGTGGTGGGTGGGAGGTGCCAAATTAACACTCGGGGAAGTTGAATTAACTTCAACCATATGAACTCTGGCAAATAATCCCAACTCAAACCCACATTTACATCATGTTTAAAACAAACTCTGAAATATTTCACCCTGAAATTTTAACCCTCCAGTTTCTGCTGGAACTAACTTTATTGTATCCTAAAGTTGTCTCGCATTTGAACTGCACAAATCTATCTATCTATGCTAATATTAACATCATGAAATCAAATTATAATTTTAATTGTAGAATCAGTCTGAATGAACAGGTTCCTTCTGTTTTATTCATTATAATAGCGTTAGGTTTGTTCAGTAGTTCACTAATGCATCTTTGTCGTTCACCTTTAAGTTTTCATCTTTCTTCTCTTGATAGTTGTGGATAAATTCTTCATGTTACAATGTTTATCCTTTGTGGACTTTGTTGGTTGAAGATTTGGTGATGGGGCAGATTTATGAAGCTGCTGGAGAATATGTCACACATTTACACACACATTTTGCCACAGAAAAGCTTTAACCTGAAGTTCCACAACCCTACAGTGCAACACTTCCGGCCCTTGTGAAAAAGTTCTATATCTACTGAATGAAAGATAACTTGAAATCTACTGCTTCATGATCAGTGTTGGGAGTAATGTGTTATAAAAGTAACAAATTACAGTAATGCTTTGCTTTTTGCTGTAACGCAGTAATGTAAGGCATTACAGGGAAAAAAAATCGCAATATTTTACTTGGTACAAATGTCAGTAATGCGCATTACAATGCTTTTTTAATCTGGATTGAAGTGGTGGGTTTTTCTTCATAGAAATTTGCTAAAATCACAGCGATAGCAGCGGTGAAATGCCAGAGACGCGGCCGCATAGACCGTCAGTTCACTGCGGGCAAAAAGACCGAGAACTCCACGCTGTTTAGACCTGGTTTAGACCAGGGTCAGTTCTGGTTTAGACCTGGTTTACAGTCGTCCCTCCGTCTATTGCGCTTTCACCTTTCGTGGTCTCGCTGTTTCGCAGATTTTTTTTTGTGCAATTATATCATGCCTTGTTTTCTGTTTATAAACACATATTGTGTTCCTCTCGCTGCGTCCTGACTGGCCAAGGGACTCCTGTCTCCTCTACAATACAGATGTGTTCAGCTGCCAAATTTAAATAAATGTTTGATCTCTAGCAGTGTGATTCTGAAGTGCTGTATGTTTGCAAGTTTTCTCCCTGACAAAACCCACAATGTCGACGAAAAGGCTCCTGCGGTTCGCACTCAAATGGCAGAGGACAATGCAAACCATCGCACAAAAAGTTGGACTTCTGGACACACTGAAGGAAGGTAGAAGTTACGCGCTGTAGCAGAGTCTTGCACCAGGTGAGGTACCTGCAAATAGTTGCTGAAATCAGGACCGCGAGCTCGAGCAGCAGGGTGTCCGTAAAGCACGATCGGGCGACAGCCGCTCTTACCTCTGTGAGGTGCGGAGCAGAGCTGCTTCTTTCTCCTGCGGTCACCTTCGAGCCCCTCCCGTTAGTTCTGGTTTAGTCCTGTTTTAGTCCTAATTTAGTCCTGATTTAATCCTCCTCTTCAGTCCTGGAATCAGTCCGAGGTTAGTCCTGTTATAGTCCTGGTTCAGTCCTGGTTCAGCTCTGGTTTAGTCCTGGTTCAGTCCATATACGGCGCAAAAGTTCAGCATCTTCGCAGTTATTTTGGTGAGAGTAAATTAAAGTAATGTAATAGTAATGCAGTAATATTGTAATGTAATGAAATAATTTTGAAATGACAGTAACAAGTAATAAATAACACATTACAGTTTTAAAGTAACTTGCCCAACAGTGTTCATGACATCACAAGGTGGAACGGTGCATTTTGAGCATTGCTGATGTAGACAGACAAATTATAAAGTGACTCAAACATGTGTGAATGAATCTAAACACAACTCCAGGTCTGTTTTTGATGAGATAACAACACTGTAACACGTCTTAAATCTCTCAAGAGTGGATTTTGTGTAATACAGAACCTTTGAATGGCCCGACATAAACACGTCGGTATAAGAGGAGATGTCGTGTACAGAGTGGGGCCCTGCTCTTGTCCCAGCTCACAGCAGCCTGAGTGCGTGTGATTGTCTTGGCTGTGGTTCAGTTGTGTTTGTGCAGAGCTCTTGGTCCATATGTCTGTAATCCAGAGGACTTAGAGACATCTGAGCAGCATTACACACACACACACACACACGGACACACACAAACACACACACTACAGCGCTGTTAGGAGGCTTTACAAGAGTCTTTATGGTGTGAACCCATCCACACAAACACATAACCCCTGCCCACTGATCTCTGCTGCACTGACACTGGCTCAGGGAAACCAGCCTTCACTTCGACTCTTGGTGAGCTGCTAAAATGACTGCACTTTTTTTTTTTTTTTTTTTTTTTTTTGAGTGAAGTTTGTCTTGCCCCACTACAGCTATATGGTCAAAGCAGCTGTAATTATAAAGCAATTTTAACAACGGAGAACCAGGAAGTGCACGGTTAGCATGAAAGACTTGATAGACACAAGGGAGATTATTTGGACACAGAAACTCACATATCACAATATATTAAAATAACAAAAAATGACTATGTAAATGGTAATAATAAAGTAGCAAAAATAGTATGTATATGTATGTCGAAGGGTGAGTTGTTGTACAGTTGTAGGGAGTATTATCTGTTACATAAGGGTGAGTTGTTGTACAGTTGTAGGGAGTATTATCTGTTACATAAGGGTGAGTTTGTTGTACAGTTGTAAGGAGTATTATCTGTTTTATAAGGGCGAGTTTGTTGTACAGTTGTAGGGAGTATTATCTGTTACATAAGGGTGAATTGTTGTACAGTTGTAGGGAGTATTATCTGTTACATAAGGGTGAGTTGTTGTACAGTTGTAGGGAGTATTATCTGTTTTATAAGGGTGAGTTGTTGTACAGTTGTAGGGAGTATTATCTGTTTTATAAGGGTGAGTTGTTGTACAGTTGTAGGGAGTATTATCTGTTTTATAAGGGTGAGTTGTTGTACAGTTGTAGGGAGTATTATCTGTTACGTAAGAGTGAGTTATGTAACAGCTTTTCTGATCAAATCTTTTACCACATACGAAGAACAGGTGGGTAAAGTGTCTTGCCCAAGGACTTAACACTATAAGTAATCATGGTAGCAAAATCTAACTCCCTTATTTTTTGTAACTGCTTTTACTACTACTACTACTACTACTACTACTACTACTACTTACTACTACTTACTACTACTACTACTACTACTACTACTACTACTACTACTACTACTACTACTACTACTACTACTACTACTACTACTACTACTACTACTACTACTACTACTACTACTACTACTACTACTACTACTACTACTACTACTACTACTACTACTACTACTACTACTACTACTACTGCTACTTACTACTACTGCTACTTACTACTACTACTACTACTACTACTACTACTACTACTACTACTACTACTACTACTACTACTACTACTACTACTACTACTACTACTACTACTACTACTACTACTACTACTACTACTACTACTACTTACTACTACTACTACTACTACTACTACTTCTATTTTTACTTCTACACCTTGTACTACTCTAAGCTACGGACTTCTTCAGGAGTATTATATATTTTCAAATTGTCAGATTTATCCTTCAAATTAACATTCCTTAACAAATTAACTTGCCACTCTTGATGCTACTACTTCTACTACAAGTTCTACAACATAACTTTCCCCGTCAGTTAAACGCGGTTTGACTGACCAGAGCGTGAACCCACAAACTGGTCGAAGACTTAATTAAACCTTATTTTGAGCTGCCAATTATTTCCCGTTAAAGCTGTGTACATGGTGTAGTATAGACCCGCCTCCCTTCTGGTCATATTGGATTAACAGCAGGCTTCAGTACAAACATATGCAGCCCTGGACTTTAACATCACCCAAATCCTCTCCCTCCTTAATAAACGCGCCTGCAGGATGTTTATGGACTTCATTATTGATTTAAATTTAAGACTAAATTCATGCAAACAGTTCAATAATTCACACTGAGGAAGTTCTATGTAAACATTTGGAACTTAGAGCTTTATGTTACAGTTAACAGACAAATGTAAGGGTGGTGCGTCTGTGTGTCATTGGTTTATTCCTTTTTTCAATATTAAACCAAAAATAAGAACATGAAAAAGCAACTGTTATCTTCATCATTTATCTACAAAAACAAAATGAAAAACAAAAAACAAACAAACAAACAAAAAAAATTGATAAAGGCCGTTTGAACCAGGACTACTGACTGAACCAGGACTGAACCAGGAACCAACTGAACCAGGACTGAACCAGAACTGAACCAGGACTGAACCAGGACTGAACTGAACCAGAACCAGAACTCTCTGAACCAGAACTGAACCAGGACTGAACCAGAACTGAACCACTGAACCAGGACTGAACCAGGAACTGAACCAGGACTGAACCAGGTCTGAACCAGGACTAAACCGGTCTCAGTCATGGTTCGGCTCTCAGTCCTGGTCTCAGTCCTGGTCCTGATTCCAGTCTGATCTTGGACTCAGTCCTGGTCCTGGTCCCTGTCTGGTCTTGGTCTCAGTCCCAGTCTGGTCCCGGTCTAGTCTCGGCCTCAGTCTCGGTCTCAGTCCTGGTCTCAATCCTGGTCTCAATCCTGGTCTTAGTCTCGATCTCAGTCCTGGTCTCAGTCCTGGTCCTGATCCCAGTCTGGTCTCGGTCTCAGTCCTGGTCTCAGTCCTGGTCCTGGTCTGGTCTCTGTGTCAGTCCTGGTACTGGTCCAAGTCTGATCCTGGTCTCAGTTCTGGTCTCAGTCCTGGTCTCAGTCCTGGTCTCAGTCCTGGTCCTCGTCCCGGTCTGGTCTTGGTCTCAGTCCTGGTCCTCGTCCTGGTCTCAGTCCTGGTCCTGGTTCTGGTCTCAGTTCAGGTCTCACTCCTGGTCTCAATCCTGGTCTCAGTCCTGGTCTCAGTCCTGGTTTCAGTCCCGGTCTCAGTTCTGGTCTCAGTCCCTGGTCTGGTCCTGGCCTCATTCCTTCTGGTCCCAGTCTCAGTCCTGATCACCCGACAGTCTACGCGGGCGCACCTCCGGGCCCGTCCAAACACTCAGTCCTGGTTAAGTCCTGGTCCTTTTAGTCCTGGTTTAGTCCTGTTTTAGTCCTAGGTTTAGTCCTTGTTTTAGTCCTAGTCCTGTTTTAGTCCTTTAGTCCTGTTTTAGTCCTAGTTTTAGTCCTAGCTTTAGTCCTAGTCCTTGTTTTAGTCCTGGTTTAGTCCTTGTTTTAGTCCGTTTAGTCCTGTTTTAGTCCTAGTCCTTTTAGTCCTGTTTTAGTCCTGTTTAGTCCTGGTTTAGTCCTGGTTTTAGTCCTGTTTAGTCCTGGTTTAGTCCTGTTTTAGTCCTTGTCCGTTTAGTCCTGTTTTTAGTCCTGGTTTAGTCTTGTTTTAGTCCTGTTTAGTCCTGTTTTAGTCCTGGTTCAGTCTGTATGTGGCGATTTTTCTGAAAATTAAGGGATTTTAAGTGCGGCTTATAGTCCGAAAAATACGGCCAGTATTCGTTTCACAGTGTGGCATTAAACCTTTCTATCATCATGGAGACCAAACCAGACCAAGTTACAGGTCTGATCTGTGGAGAGGCGACCCCGCTCAGTCAGAATGTCTGTTTTTCTAGGCATTTTTGAGCTATAAAACCACCTGTAAATGAGTAAATGTAGAGCTGTTTAATGTCACACTGTGGAACATTCCCGGCAAAGCAATAACATCCATAGAAAGAAGCAGGTGACAGTAGTGTACCTTTCAGTGTTTTTATCTTGAACACATTTTTATCAATTGTTCATGAAGGATAGTGTTTGAAATAGCAGAAACACAAACTACTAACTTGTGTGTCTCCAGTCCTTTTGTTTTGCTAATACAATTTCCACTTTTCAGTCAACAGTTGGCTAAAAAATCTCTCCCAACTCTTTCAAGGTCTCTCTGTTGTCAAACCTACAACCGCTGCAGATGTTTTTATTCTTAATCTGAAAACACGATTCTGAACCCAAAAAGTCAGGAGTCAAACCTTCCCCTCCCGAGTCTTCTGTTGTGTTCTCTCGTATTGTGTTGCGTTCTGTTGTGTTGTATTGTGGGGATTTTAGAGGAGGCGCTCAGAGATGGTGAATAAAACAGGATCAAGGCCGGGGCAGGGGTCTGGACTCACATCCAAGCAAATGTTTTTTCTTTAATTCTGAATTCAAATCTTGTGAAAGTTTGGGTAGAAAACGTTGAAATGTTTGGACAAAAGGAGAAAACGAAATCCAAAAAAACGACTTGAAAGGTGAGAGGTCGGGTGGACGTGCTTTTTAATCCATAAGGAAGACAGAAAGAATGCATGTTTTTCAAGGTGGTAAAGGGACGTATGTAGCCTGCACGCTCACAACTGAACCTGGAGCTTTAACAGGCCGACGGTATCGTATATGATCAGAGAATATGTTTGATACTTACTGTGCACAACTTTCCAACCATTAAAGATAGAAACTTACTTTATTTTCCCTTGCATATTTCCAGTATTATCCTACATTACGCGCTCGATGTGTGATGACGTAGGGAAAACAAGTGTCCAATAGGAACTTTCATTTTTGCCAGACTCATGTTCTCCATCCATTTTGATCAGCCCGAACTTTGCCAAAGAGTGTAGTGAGTCAAAATGGTCGATGCTCTGAGCGTCTGTGTTCATAGCAATTGAAAAAGCCGCTCTAAGTGCATGTGACGCACACAAAATGGGCAGTCACATTTTTATGTTATTTTGTAATTTGGCTATTTGTCTTGGTGCTAATAAGTAGCTCCTTTAGTGATAAAATGCTCTAAATTGTCAATGTAATGTTTTGCTCACATGTTCCTATTTAATTTTAAGATACTCTTGCATTACCGGGGTGCACTAGAAGGTGGCAGTGTAGTGAGTCTGTCGCGGGTCTCCAGCCACGGCCCTTCTTGAATGAATGAATGAATGCCCCTTCATGCAATGAAGCGAGGCTGCACTGAACCAAAACCAAGCCCCAGGTTTCAAAATGGCCTCCCATTCAAGTCAATGGGCTGAGCTCAATGGCACATGATCCCAGATTAGCCTTTAGCCCGGCGAGGTACTTCCGGTGGCTGTGGGCCGACCGAGCATGTGGAGTAGGGCTCTTCTCTCCCGCGGGCACACGCGAATGCACGTGACCACATGCACGGAGCGCGAGCTCATGTATCACGTGATCGCTTTGACCAATCAGAGCGAGCGGAGCAGAGCGGAGCCGAAGCTAACAATTATAAAATGTTTGTTAAGACAACTGAAGGATTTTGAGCTGAGAAAAAGTGTATGATCTAAAAATAGGTTAAAAAAAAAAAAAAGTTAAAAAAAGTTGTAGGTCCCTGTTTGTGATCACATTGCCTCTATGAAAAAAATCTTCTCTCGACCCATGGGATTTTTTCCGCTGCAGTACCAGTGAGTGACACTACGTCAACTCAACGCAGCTACAAGCAGCAACACTGTATCTGATCCATGACCAAAACTCACTGCCTGTTTGTGTCTTTATTTTTCCTGTTATTCAAACACTTACAAAAAGTACATACAAGAGAACTGTATATTATTTTGGTTGTTTAGAGCCGATATACGAGTGGTTTTATAAAAGTAGATCACGTTAGTTTGTTGTTAGAAGTTCTGCTAGTCACCGCAGTGTGAACACGAGGTTTTGTAATGGCGGCGCGCAACTTGAACTCTCTTGTGTCTTGCATGTGGTATCCCGGACTGTATTGTATTGTTCAGATATGACTTTTTGATTAACAGTTAACCCTCCTGTTGTCCTCATATTCTGTATACACCCCGTGTCCTCTGGGTCAAAATGACCCGTCTTCACTAAATCCCAATATAAGCAGTTTAATTGAATTTTAAACACCAAATTTTATTTAGCTTGAAGAAACATTCACCACAAAATGTGTGAATACTTGAGTTTTCCCTTTTCACCTGCATTTCTATAGCTTTAGAAACAAAAGAAATGTGCAAAAAGGAATTTTGAATGCGTTTTTATTCATCCCAATGAATAAGATTCTTCAGGGGGGTTTTTTTGTTAGTTTTTTTTTTGCCAGTGAACAATGTAAGAAAATATACAATCCAAAAAAAACAATAACTCATTCAACTAATTAGCACATGTAGAGCAGTACGCAAATGCACAGCTCTTGCAGATATATATTTCTTACACCTACAGCACACAGTATGTGTTTTACAGTCCTTCTTTGGCAGGCAGAACTGACATCTCTTCCTCTTACTTGCCCCAGCTGGGGCAGCGGCTGTGGCAGCTGGATCCTCAGGTTGATCAGGAGCTCCTGCACTCTGTATAGCTTTGACAACTGCTGCAGAGGCTTCTGTGCAGGGGACATGCTTCCTTCTTTCAATGAGTGGAGTTACAAATGCCTTTCCTAGTTGCTCCAGGAACACCCTCCTCTTGTTCTGCTCATGAGGCATCCAGGTTGGGTTGATCTCTCTCCAAATCACAAAGGCATTGTAGGAGGAATCATCAATGATGTTGTGGAAGATGACCAGGGGCCCAGTGGGCAGTCATCCTTCTGCAGCTGTATGTTCCAGTCACCTTATTCAGGTTGTCCACATCTCCTTTGTTACAGTTGTAGTCTAGGATGATGGATGGCTTCCTGTCCTTTGTGATCATAGTGCTATGCCAGTGTCTGTGTGCAGTGTGCTCAGAAGTACTACATTCTTATTTTTCTTTGGGATGTAGGAAACTAGGGTGGTGGTGAGCGTGAAGGCAAATGTTGATGAGAAGACCTCTCTCTCCTTTGTTGCAAGCAGTGCAGGTGGGAGCTCAGGTTTGTTCTTTCAAACTGTGCCAACCATGGTGATCTTCCTCTTCAGGAGCTGCTGTCATAAAAGGTGAAGAAATTGTCACATTGTGACCCCTCAGTCCCTCTGTCACATCAAGCACAACTTGCATCCACTGGTTCCTCTCTGGGCCTCCTCTGGTCTGAATCAGAGTTGTCTTGCTGGGTATCTGGAAAAATCAGCTCTAGAGCCTTTTGGACATCATGGATTCAGCACAAAGAGAATTTGGGGTAATGTCATCTGCAGCACCTTTATAACTTCTGGAAATCCACAGATCAAAGGCACTGTCCACTAGGGCGGCAGTAGTTCAGTTGGTAGAGCATTCGCCCACTGGTTGGTGGTTCGAATCCAGCTCTCGACATAAACATCATAGGTTAAGCGGTCAGACCCACTGACCCACAGGTTGGCTGATGTGATTCCAGCTCCCACAGATGAATGCTGTCATTGTGTCCTTGGGCAAGACACTTAACCCACCTTGCCCACAGTGTCTGTGTGCACTGGTGTGTGAATGTGTGAGTGGTTCCTTGTTGTAAAGCGTTTTGAGTGCCATAAAGGTGGAAAAGCAATGTAGAAAAATGTGACCATTTACCAAGGCCACCTGTCTTGTCTTGTTTACATCTGCTACTGATTGATCTGAGACAGAACTAACAGAACATTCTCACATTCTGTGGTGTGTAGATAACTCTGTGACTGTGATTTTAACTGAATTTCACTGTTGGGTCATTTTGACCCGAAGACGACCTTTGTAACATTTTTTGTACAGCATACATGATATGTGAATAAAGGCAACAATTCACTTTTCCTAAAGTTTGGGTCAATCTAGGAAAAGTCATAAAATTTCAAGTTAAAAAATTATCGTTAAGATGATTTTTTGTTAGTTTTTAACGTGGTAAGTCATTTTGACCCGAGACAACAGATTTAAAAAAAAGTAAAGTTAAGGTTGTTGCTGTGATTCTAAAATGTGTATCTGTGTAAGCCGAACTGTAAATATATGAATAATATTTCAATTCATTCTCAAGTAAGAAACAGATACTGTTTAGATATATGCAGATGTACACATATTTCAGTAAATACACGTTTTTTTGGTAATTAGACAGTATATGTGTCAGGTGAGAACATATACTGTAAAAAGACCAAATTATTGCTAAATTTACAGTAAAATGTAATTTTGATTATTTTGTAATTTTATACAATGAAGTGAGGCTGCACTGAACCAAAACTCACCCATAACATCCAGATATTTCTCAAATAAATGGCAAATTACGCATCTTGGTCTACGTAATTGCACATCTCTTGCTATTTTTATTTGAAAGGTTAATTTCAGTCAAAATGTACAAATCCAAATGTAATAAACCTCATGGAAATGCAGGAAGTGATGTGGCTCTGTGTCCTGGACCTGACACCAGCTGTTTCCATGACTGGACCTTTTTTTTTTTTTTTAATTGAGGGCAATAAGGATATTTTTTAGATTACTTACAGACTTGATATTTTGTACTTTTGTAGTTAAGGGCCTAAATTAAACATTAAACATTGCTGTGTGTTTTGTATGAAAGAGTGTGAATTTAATTTTCCTTTGTTTGTTTGTTTGTTTCATTAGTGTTTCTGGTTCTGTAGTTTTTATTACAGCCATATGACACAAGTACAGCAGCAGACTGTGAAAAAACTGGTTGTACTGAAAAAAAAAAAAGGTATTTGTATAAGACTTCATGAGGGGTAAAAGGGGGAGTTTTAATAACAAAATAAACTTTAAAAAATCCAGACATCACATGCAAGTTTCTCTCTCTCTGGACTGATGGTGACACAAAATTATAACATACACAACTTTTTATTTCAATGTTTTTTGTAATAAAAAAGAATAATTACATAATAAGTTCAAAATGATTTGAACATGTTTACATGATCGGTTTACGGTACAGTTTACAGATCTGAGTTCCCTTTTTCTATTCTATTCTATTCTAAACGTTTCTATATGTTTTGTGAAATAACTTAATAATAAATCTGGTGACACAGTTGGATAGATTCATAGATTAATATTTTATTGATCTCGAAGGAAATTCAGTTCAGTTTGGTCCAGTTTATGAAATTCTTCAAAATCAAATCCTCTTTAAGTGAGTCATAAAACAAACCTGTAATCCAACACAGTATGTATCTGTTTAATGTCATAAACTGTGGAACGTTCAGAAATGTAACATCTCCATGGAGACAAGCAGACGTCTAAGAAAAGTTGCATAATCCACCTTTAAAATCACTGCAGCCTTTCAATATTATGTTAATTCTGACCATTTCAGTCGATTTCCTTTCATTTTCCACTCCCAAATGTTCATCTGTCGTCTGTGAAATGATTAAAAGTTTCATTGCTCCTTCATCTTTCTCTCTCTTGCCCTCCCTCGCTCCCTCTTTCACTTCTCTCTCTCCTCTTCTCTCTCTCTTCTCCCTCTCTCTCTCTCCCTCTCTTCTCTCTTTCTCTCTCTCTCTCTCTCTCTTCTCCTTTTTCCCTCCATCTGTCTCTTTTGCCCCTATCTCTCCCTCTTTTCTCTTCCTTCATTCTCTCTTCTTCCTCTCCTGTCTCTCTTCTCCCTCTCTCTCTCTCTCCTCCCCCTCTTTCTCTTCTTCCTCCCTCTCTCTCTCTCCCTCTCTCTTTCTCTATTCCTCTCTCTCCCTCCCTCTTTTGCCCCTTTCTCCCTTTTTCTCCCTCCCTCTGTCTCTCTCTTTCCCCTCCCTCTCTCATTTTCTCTCTCGCTCTTTCTCTCTCCTCTCTTTCCCTCCATCACTCTCTCTTTTGCCCCTATCTCTCTCGTCCTCCCTCACTCTCTCCCTCTATCTCCTCCCCTCTTCTCTCTTCCTCTGTCTCTTTTCCTTTCTCTCCATCTCTCTCTTCCCCCCTCCCTCTCTCTCTTTTGCCCCTCTCTCCCTCCATCTCTCTCTCCCCTCCTTCCTCCCCGTCTCTCTCTCTCTCCCTTCGTCTTTCTCTCCCTCCCTCTCTCTCTCTTTCGCCCCTCTTTCCCTCTTCCTCTGCCTCTTTCTCTCTCCCTCTATCTCCCTCCCTCTTTCTCTCTTCCTCTGTCTCTCCCTCCGTTCTTCCCTCTCTCTTTCGCCCCCTCTCCCTCTTTCTCTCTCCCTCTCTCCTCCTCCCTCCACCCCCTCCTCTCTTTTGCCCCATCTCTCTCTTCCTCCCTCTTTCTCTCTTCCTCTCTCTCCCTCCATCTCGCTCTCCCCCTCTCTCCCTCTAGCTTTTTCAACACTCTCTCCCTCCTTTTTTCTCTCTTCCTCCATCTCTCTCTCTTCTCATTCCATCTCTCTCCCTCCTTCTCCTTCTCTCTTTCACCCTCTCTCCCTCTTTCTCTCTCCCTCCCCCTTTCTCTTTTCCTCTTTCTCCCTCTCCTCCTCCCTCCCTCTCTCTCTTTCGCCCCTCCCTCCCTCTTTCTCTCTCTCTCCCTCCATCTCTCCCTCTCCTCCCTCCCTCTCTCTTTCTCCCTTCCACTTTCTCTCTCTCTATCTCATACCCTCTTTCTCCCTCCTTCGCTCTCTCTCCCCCTCCCTTCCGCTCTCTTTCTCTTCTGCCTCTCTCTCCTTTCTCTCTCCTTCTCCTTCCCTCTTCCCCTCGCTCTCTCCCTCACTCTCTCCATCTCTCTCTCCCCCCTCTCCCCCTCTCTCTGTTTCGCCCCTCTCTCTCTCCCTCTATCTCCCTCCCTCTTTCTCTTTTCCTTCATCTCTCTCTTCCTCTCTCCCTGCATCTCTCTCTCTTCCCCTCCCTCCCCTTCTCGTCCGGCCGTCTTCCTCTTTCTCTCTCCCTCCCTCTTTCTCTCTTCCTCTGTTTCACTCCCTTTCTCTCTTCCTCTGTCTCTCTCTCCCTTCCCCTCTCTCTATTTTGCACCATCTCTCTTCTCCCTTCTCTCTTCTCTCTCCCTCTCTCTCTCTCTCTGCCTCTCTCTCTCTCTCCTCTCCATCTCTCCCTCTCTCTCCTTCTACCCTCTCCTCTTTCTCTCTTCCTCCGTCTCTCTCGTCCTCTTTCCCTCTGTCTCCCTTTTCCCCCTCCCTCTGTCTCTTTCACCCCTCTCTCCCTCTTTCTCTCTCTCTCTCTCCTCCCCCCTCCCTCCATCTCTCTCGCTTCCACCCTCTCTCTCTCCTCCCTCTTCGTCCCTTTCTGTCTCCCCTGTACCTCTTCTCTCTATATATATATCATACCCTCTTTCTTCCTCCTCTCTCGCTTCCACCCCTCTCTTCTTCTCCTTCCTCTTCATCTCTCCCTCCCTCTTTCTTTCTTTCTCTCTCTCTCTGCTGTTGCTTCTCTGTTTGATTGACAGTTTGTGATGGTGTGAAGTTATAGAAACACAATAACTCTGTTTCTCTCTCTCTCCGTAACACATTTTCTCAAAGTCCTTTAATATTTCTGAATTTATCTCCTGCTCCCCGACTTCAGCTCTAAATCATTTCTACCTCTCCCCTCACAAACCTCTGACAATCCTCCTCCGAAAACCCCTCGCATCCCCCGTGTCTTTCACAACGTCAACCCCTCCCGGAGAAGCGTGAGTGAGTGAAGCGTGAGTGAAGCGCAGGGCGCGGCGGTTCTCCCGGTTCGCCGTACGAGCGCCTCTTAATGGAGCTTTGATGTTTCCAATCAAAACAATGTCCAACAAAGCGCTAATTCCTCCCGTTTTTTAAGGCCCGTTTGAAGTGCTGACGGCAATCCCAGCATGCAACGGGGCTAAGGAGATATCGCCAAACAGGGACCTCCGAGGGTAAAATGTGTTGGATTAAAAAAATGGAAAACACTGAAGAAAAAGAAATCAAGTCTTATCGTTATCGTTCATTTGCCTTTAATGTTCTGAGTTGACATTTGGAGAGTGAATATGTGTCTCTGCTTTGGTGAGACACTGATTTAAATATGTTTGAAGAAGGAGAAACTACACTAAACATGTGTTGTTATTAAAGAGGGTTCACTACATGGATGTCTACGGGGTATTACTTGTGACACATACCATATTTAGATCACCAGACTACCTTTTACTGTTTGAAAATGCTACATTTTCTGAAAACAAAGTATTAAAATGTTTTATAAGTTTTTTGTGCTTTGAGTATCCCCTCTCTTTGCTCTCTGTGCTAAGTCACTCTCCCTTCTGAGCACTATCACAACAAAATCATCGTGCATCCTTCAAGGCTCAAAGCGTTTTACATCAAGGAACCACTCACACATTCACACACCAGCAGTGTTGGAAGTAACACGTTATAAAAGTAACAAATTACTGTAATACGTTGCTTTTTGCTATAACGCAGTAATGTGGCATTACACTCAGTACAAATGTCAATGTCTCGCAGGAATGCTTTTCTTACCTGGATTGAAGTGGTGGGTTTTTCATTTTTCTTCACACAAATTCACTAAAATCACCATGATATCAGCAGCGGTGAAACGCTGGACATGCACCTGTGTAGAGCAAAAGGACCAGCGCAGAACTCCACGCTCCATGGGGCAAACTGCAGCTGACGCCCGATCGCTTCCAAGATCTAGTCCAAGATTAGTCCCAATTTGGTCCTGGTTTACACCTGGTTTAGTTCTGATTTAGCTCTGGTTCAATTTTGGTTTAGTCCTCAGTTCAGTCCTGGTTTAGACCTGGTTCAGTCCTTGTTCAGTCCATATATGGTGCAAAAGTTCAGTATCTTCACAGTTCTTTTGGTGAGAGTAACTTCTAAGTAATACAATAGTAATGTAATGTCTTACATTTTAAATACAGTAATATTGTAATGTAACAAATTACTTTGAAATGTCAATTCTTTTATGTCGAGAACGGGATTCGAACTGCCAACCTTCAGATCAGTGCACAAATGCTCTGAAAACTGAGCTACTGTCACCCATGAATAATGAAATACTACTACATCACATCAGGTTTGTGAAGTTGTAGTGTATTGTTTTGTTCATGTTTATGTATATTTATGGAGAATTGTCGTGTGGGAGCATGGGTGACAGGTTTGTGGGCGGAGCCTTGGACGCCTTATTTAACCAATCGCTGCTATTTGGTCATGACATATGTAATGCTCCGCTAAAGGGGCTAACTGGTATATTAAGCTTTTCCCAAATCCTGTAGGAAGAAGGACAATAACGTCTTTCCCCTTGATAAAATTCACCAAACATTCTCTTTGTTCCGGCTTTAAATCCTCGATCTCGGGAATCGTTGCCAACACAGAATGTATGGCTCTTCTCTGATTGGCTGGTGCCCGAACTCGCACTTCCGGGGTTCTTACAAACCGTCGAGTGTATTCTGATTCCTGATCTAGTCGCTGGAGAGAAATGAAATTGAGTGGAGGCACTAGATGGCGCCGGCCTGGCTAGTAAACTATAGGTTACTTTGTTAAAATGTATACAGCTGTCTTTGTCCTGGCTCCAGAGGCCAAGTACTACATGACATCCCACAGAACTGCCCTGAAGTGTGGACACCTGTTAGACAAATGTTATCACATTTCTCCTTATACACCCAGACCCTTGCCCCTCCTCCCCTCCTCACTCTTCCCTTTAGTCTAAGGATGCACTGATGCCGAAACTGGTATCAGCCCAATACTTCCTCAACATATTTGTAACAGGACTGGTGCACGGTGTGGTTCAGGGTGTGGGTGTATTGCTCTGGTGCAGAGGGGGCGGGGTCACGCGGGCAGGTGCACGTGCATGTGTGCCTGTGGAAGGATTTAAAAGTGTGCACTTACCTGTTACCCAGTTTTGACTAAGGGTCAGGGCTGGGTAGCCGTAATTTTTGTTGACCTCTACTCCTTTTCTATACTCACCCTTTATTCTCTAACTGGTTCTATCCATCTTCTTCTCTGCGCTGAGATAGCTGTATGTCTCTTACATAATATACAAAATGCATTCTGGATCCAAGCGTATTAGTTTGCAATAGCCTTCATGCGCGCGTCACAAACTACGACCCTAGGACCCACTCTGATCTTCCCGAGCGCCTATAAGGTTGGTCAATAAGCCGCTACAATATTTATACTCATACTTGTTAAACATTTGTCAATACACAGACCTATACCCTTATTACACAACACTACCCAACATCACTGGTCACGTTCAGGAGGCCATTTCAGTGTCCAGGGGGAGACAAAGAGTCAGACGACACAACTCGTCATTTGCACAAATAATGCTCCATCACGTCATTGTCAGCAGTTTAGAAGTATTTTAATATTAGGGAGGACGACAGGAGTAAGACGGATGGCAAATGATGTAGTGCCAAGGTGTCAAGAGGTGGAAGGGAAAACACCTCATTTAATCAAACCAGAATCAGAAGACACAGCACAGTGATAAGTACTCCGAGTTCACCAAAGCAGCACCAGCCGTCAACAGCCAACTTTGAAGGTTGTATAGAGGATTTTCAAGGAACGAGAAATCCAGCGACTGTTTGTCCTTTTTCAAATGTTGCGCATGCGTGAAACCACCCCCCTCCCCTACAGCTCCCTACGTAGAAACGCCTTCTCCCGCCTCCTCTTTACGCCAGAAACAGGTTTGTTTACAGCCGGTGCTGCACATGACTTGTAAACAACTAACTACAGTGTTGGTTAGGCAAGACGGAGAAGTGAGGAGCGGGGGGAGGAGTGTGCGGACATTTCGTTCGCGGACGAGAAGTGAGGAGCAGGGAGAAAAGGGGAGCAGGGAGAGGAGAGAGGAGAGAGAGAGGAGAGAGGAGAGGGGAGCGGTGCGTGGAGATTCTGTGCCCGGAGAATGAGGAGCAGGGGAAGAGCGGAACGGGCAGCGGGGAGAGGAGCAGGAAAGGGGAGCAGAGAAGGTTGCGCGGAGATTCAGTGTGAATGAACTAGCTACAACACGCAGCAGCAAGCGGACTCTTTCTTTGCCTTGAAAATTACGTTTTCAGACATAGGATATCGCTTTCGTGTCCTGAAAAACGTTTGTCTCGCTCTTGGAAATAAAGTACGTTTTCATAATAAGCAGAAGTTACCTGTCCAGGAGTAATTTGGCGACCAGTGCGTCAGTCTTTAGACCCTGCGTCTGCTTCAGTCGCGCCATCGCTGGAATGAATCTTCAAGAATCACCTTAGTTTGGCTTCGCTGCTTTTCCCCTTGTCTTCTTCTTTCAGCGACCTCAAAAACGGACTTTCTTTTGCGGTTAACTGCTCCTGCATTCTTGTCGCCATTGCAACAAACTTTGTGCTAACTCGAGGAAGATATAGGTCAAAAAAAGCCGCTAAGAACTGTTGCGTTGGTGGAGTAAACAGCGTCTGTGCGTCTTGCGTCTGTGGACTGCGTGACAGGCGTACGTAAACCACGTACCGCGGCGCACAGGCAAGTCAGTACACTAGAAACGTAGGGAGATTGATTGACAGCCTGTCAGCTCACAGATAACGAGGCAGTGTCGTTATCTATTGGCAAATGTTTAGCCCCACCACGTCCAGAGTTGATGAATTTTTATTCTCTTTTTTTGGTCATCATAATTACAAGGCGACTGCACCTCTATAATGCTATCATTGACAACTTGAAACAAACCAAAAAAAAAATCCTCCATACAACCTTTAAGTTTTCAAGAAGCGAGAGAAAATGTCCAAAGATAGCACTCGGGCAACAAAAATAACTGAGACACTTACCCACTACATTGCCACTTTCAGTCGTTGATGATATTGGGTTTCAGCGTCTTATAGATGTTCTAGAGTCCAGATACGAGCTGCCCAGTCGTCACTACTTCACAGATGTGATGTTGCCTAAAGTGTTCGATGCTGTGAAAACTCACGTTATGTCAGTGGTACGTGACATCGAGTCAATAAGCTTCACGACTGACATTCGGAATAGCAGCGTCTGCCCAATGTCCCTTTTAAGTTTGACAGCCCAGTGGATGGATGAGGCCTTTACTCGTCATCAAGTTCTACTCCACACGACTCATAGTGTCACTCACTGTTTGCTCAGTTCTCTCAACTTTATTTCTGGAGCACTTTTAAAACAACAGTGGACCAAAATGCTGTACATGAACAGATAACAAACAGTGACAAATACAATACAAATACAGGTAAAAAGTCATCCCTCAAGCTGAGCTAAAAGCCAGGGAGAAAAAGTGAGTTTTTAGGAGAGACTTAAAAACGGGCAGTGAATCGGTCAGCCTGATGTGCAAAGGGAGATGATTCCACAGCCTCAGAGCAGACACTGCAAATGCCTGATCCCCTCTCTGTTTTCTCCTGGTTCCTAGGACAGGGAGGAGAGTCTGACCTGCTGACCTGAGGGCATGAGAGGGGGCGTGAGTATTGAGCAGGTCAGACAGACACTGAGGGGCCATACAATGGAGGCATTTAAAAGCAAACCAATGAATTTTAAAATCAGTGTGGAGCCAGCAGAGAGACTGAAGGATGTGGTCAAATTTAGGTGATCCAGTTCAAAGGTGAGCGGCTGCGTTCTGGACTCACTGTAGGTGGAAGAGTGACTACACACTAGTACGTATTCAAGTCGTTTTCGTGTTGGATGCAGTGTTCGTTCACACTAATCCGATGGAAAACGGCTCCAGAGACAGAACGATCTGGTGTCGCCAGCTCCCACGAATTCATCTGAGTACAGATCTGATCCGGCACTGTGTGGACACCTGAAAACACTGATACTCTGATGTAGGTCTATGCACCGTGAAGTAATTCACCACCAAAACACTAAGAGACTAGAATATATGTCCATTCATATATACGGTCTGTGTGTATGACCTGCAGATGTATAATCTCAGAAAATTTTAACATGAACCATCTCCAAAGCAATAGAAGCACAGAACAGACTCACCATCAGCAGAACACCCCCCTGTCACAGAAAGAACACTCATATTCCACTGAGTCGTGTCCGACAGAAGCTGAACTGCATCAGTGCATAATATCAAGCTGTTTTTTGAGCGCTCAAATTTATGCAAATGAGCCATGTGGTTTTAAGTTTCATTTCTGTAAAATGTAAACAAATATGCTCAAAGCTGTGTGGATAGGGAAGGTTTGCAGACACAGAAACAAAGTGTCTGGACACAAATCATTTCCGATACGGTGATCAAATTTTGTAATAATCAGAGAGTAAAAAAATCTGCATTTCCATTAATTGTCATTGTACGTTCATGGGAGTGGGGGTTAAAGTATCACATTGATACTCAGCAGAGCTGGGACCAAGTCGTTGTCTTGTGAGTCTTAAGTAAGTCTCAAGTCTTTGGCTTAGTCAAGTCAAGTCCGAGTCAAGTCCCAAGTCAAATATAGGCAAGTCCAAGTCAAGTCTCAAGTCAATGGCCCATAAATCGAAGTCAAGTCCAAGTTGTCTGCTTTGAGCTTCAAAAGTCATTTCAAGTCTTTAAACCAAATAAGGTTAGATTTTTGCAGTTTGTATGCCTTTTAAATTAAATTGTAAATAAAAAGTCATGGTATATTTTATAAAAGTTGTAGAAATGCAAGTATATCCTTTTTAAATGTTTTGACAAGATCTTAGTGTGAATCATTACGGTCAAAATAGAAAGAATTAAGATTTAAAAATGCTAAATATTAGTTATATTGTCATGTAGTTTACACTGAAATGGAAGAATCATGTTCTATGTAGTTCCTTCTGTTTTACTCTATTGTACTGTATATTACTTCAGTACTTTTGAGGACACCATATCACAGTACTTCAGTTCCAACCAAAGTACCAAACAGAAGTGGGAGGGACATGTTCCAGTTTGTTTCTCTAAAATTAATCACTGCATTTATCAACTGAAAATAGACAAGCATTTTCTAAAAACATGTTCACATCAAGTTTTCTCAAGTCACAGGCCTCAAGTCCAAGTCAAGTCCCAAGTCTTCGTCCATTTTATCAAATCAAGTCTCAAGTCCTAAAAATAGTGACTCAAGTCTGACTTGAGTCCAAATCATGATTTGCAAGTCCCACCTCTGGAACTCAAGAACAGAAATGATTATACTCGTACTCATATTGGTTTTCAAAAAAGTTGTATCGGTGCATCTATACTTACATCCATAGTCGTGTAGGTTGTGGACAGTTTCGCAGCTCTGACTCGTGTGGTTGTGGGCTGGTTTAGGTGTTTAGTCCCACTTTACATAACTACGCAATTCCCCCGATATCTCCTGTTCGCCGGCTGTTCTGTGCAGATTTAACCACGCAGTTTCCATTATCCCATGATCTATTCCCCAACTCATATTTATACATTTATGTAAGTGTTTCCCATTTACTCTGAGAGCACGCACCATTTAAAACAGAGACGGAGAACGCCGCGTTTTTATCTCCAAAACATCAGATCAATTTGAGCCATTACGCCGCTCCCCTTTTCACAAATGAGGTGGGATATGTCTAAAAGCGCGCAGTATATTCCCATTAAGTTAGCACGGAGTTCCCGAGCCGGTCTCAAACGCATCATTATCCAGGAGCGAGCGGAGACAGTGGGCGCTTTATGGAGGAAAAGACTGGGAGAGAGGGATTTCTCATAGAACTTAATGTAATGTATGTGTGGTGCGTTTGTGGTTTTAAATGATCTTAGCGTGAGTCACCCAATGAGATAAAGAGAGATGGCTTTAAATTGTCCATATATACTTCATTATAACGGGGATATGAGCACGAGGCAGAGGACAATACCGGAGAATGATCCACAGAAAGACATTAATGAAGCAATATTCTCCGAGCTTAAGTTGATTTCTGTTCCGTGGCACAGAAATGGCTGTCCCATGATGCATTGCGTTTAAAGGGGCGGCGTCCAATTTATTTTTCATATAATAAATAAAACGCGTTACGTCCCAGTTCAGATTGATTGTAAAAGCAGCTCAGTCGGGGTCAAAGTGAGAGCGCTGCGTATCGTCTGTCTCTAATTATGAAGTGTTTTATTGTCCGAGAACCAAGAAGTGTACAGTTAGCATGCTAGTTGTTGTTAGGATTATGGTAAAATGCCACTTTGTTCTGTGAAAGTTGTGATAAATGCTTATAAACTCGTCACAGAGAGGAATTAGATAAGTAGAAGTAGTTAGTGAGTAAAAGATAAGTTAAGAATACTGTATTTTTTGCACTACAAGTCGCTCTGGAATACAAGTCGCATCGCCAAAAAATGTGTAATGAAGAAGAAAAAAACTTATATAAGTCACACCGGATTAAGTCGCACTTTCTGGGGGAAATTTATTTTCTAAAATCAGAGACCAGGAACCGACATTTCATCTTGAAAATCAAGTTCTAGTAATAACACAGAGAACAACAGACTGTTAACGTCACATATGAACAGTTCTTCAGATAAACTATAACATAAACAACAGAACAGAACAAGTTTAACCAAACTCTCCATCTCACTCCAGATCACTAAATCCATTCAATTCTTCATCCTCTGTGTCACTTCTGAGCAACTCCATGACCTCCGGAGGTAAACAGAGCGCCGCTTCCTCTTCTGTGTAGTTGGGTCTGGTCAAGTGGTAACGGAGGGAAACAGGGGCAGATTTTTGACATTCAAATGTCTCTTATTCAGAAACTAGAGGAACTATTGAAATAAGTAAAGTATCAGAATGTAGGAAAGAGTTACACTCCAACAGGGTCAAGTTAAACCTGTGATATTCTTTCAAGTTGTTGACAAAAAATGTAAAAACTCATGTTGGTAACGGAGGGAATGAAATATGCAGCACTTTATGTTATTAGGTTCTTTTTTTCAGACCTAGAGTGTTATTTCATACCTGACAGTTTCGACTGCTCACTAGCGTCTTCCTCAGAGTGGTCACGTGATGTTGCTGTGACGTGTCCAGTCAGCTGATTTAAACAGGTTTTGGCGCTGTCTTCCTACCGGTGGAACTGTCAGGTATGAAATAACACTCTAGGTCTGAAAAAAAGAACCTAATAACATAGAATATTGGAAGACCAAATGAATCTCATTGGACTATATGCAGCACTTTTTGGGCAATAAATCCAAACAGTGATAACTCTTGGTTCTCACTTCCATATCCTTAACAAACTGGTTTGAATATTTGCTTCATATAGTTTTCTACCATATGGTACAAGATTAGGTTGAAAAACCTCTTACTTTTTGACTCATGAGATTTTTTTTTTATTAAGAAAGATCATGGTAACGGAGGGAAAAGTAACGGAGGGAAAATTGTGCAAACAAGTAGAAGGTGCAGGATTTTACATCATTTGTTGCTTTTTTCTACTTTAATATTACTTCAAAATGAAAGGAAACTGTTTCTATAAATATGTCAGTCCTTCCAAGCAAATTTTTATCATTTTAAATACATTTTTTTTTTTTTTAAAATCCATGTACCTTCATCAACAGTTCAAAGATGGAATAACACAAGATATGATGAAATACATCCATTTATTGACATGATTTGCAGGTCTTTGAAATTTGGGAAATAATTTTTGTTCCATGTTTCATACATGGTCTGTTTAAAACATATGGAACTTTAGAACCAAAAATGGTACAGAAAAAAGGTCAACAGTTTCATAAACTAGAGTACATATGTATCTGTTCAATACATTTTTATATCAGATGCATTAACTTGAATTTTTGGCCTTGTTGTTTACTTCTGCTTGACCGGGCCCATGTGTCATCAGACTCAGCATCAGTTCCACTTAGAATTATTCGGGCCTTTCAGAATCTCGACAGGATGGTTTCGGTGTCACTGAAGTCCAGGCTTTGTCCATCCAGTGACTTCCAGGAAAGTTTCATGGTGCATCCTCCCAGTGTCACAAGTTTCTCATTCACTCCAAACTTTCTTTCTGCTGCTGGATTACCGTTTTCAGATGCAGATTTCTCTACTTGCAGTTTGTAATCTGCAAAATAGGATTTTCTTTTTGGGGGCATTTGTGTTCAGTTTTTTCAGTCATCTTTATAAGTTTGTTTAGATGTTAAATTGTTCAGTGGTGCAGAAGTAAAATGGTGCGATCGACTGACAATGATACAGACAGAACAGAGGCTCTTTCTGCAGGAGACATGTGCAGTAGAGTGAAGTGACAGTGATACAGGAGGAACAGGAGCAGCAGATACTCACACACAAGACTAGAACCTCTCACAACTTCAGTGTGAACATACAGTGTTTAATATATAAGTTGCACCGGAGCATAAGTCGCAGGAAACACCCAAACCATAAACAAAAGTGCAATTTATACTCCAAAAAATACATTAACTTAAAACTACTGTGAACTGTTAAAAATGAAAGTGTTCTATTTCTTAGTCAAAATCCTGTACATGTAATAACAGGTAAAAGTTTAAAAGGTAATTGAAGCTTCTGTTTTTGAAAGAACTTGAAAAACAGGATGTGTCTTCTTATGTTTTCACTTATAAAATGCCTTAAAAATCCTATATTGGACAAAACTGACTCTTGTGAGATATAAGCCGTGTTAGAACGTTGTTACTTCCTCAAAAACAGACACACATGTTTGAGTATTCCTTTATTATTTGTCTGTCTACATCTCCAAAGCTCAAAATGCTCTGTGATGCCACTTTGTAATGTCACGTAGTGGTAGTTTTCAAGTGAACAGCTTCTTTTACCTTTTTGGTCAGTAGAGATTGGCAATTCTGGGGCTGAAATGACCCAAATGATTCTAGTGAAGGTGTCTGGATTTAAAAAATGGACCGTATTACCACATGACATCACAAGGTGGAACTGAGTGTTTTCAGTTTGAGAGAAGAACTCATCGTAAATGTGCAGTGTTTGTGTTATGTGAATGAAAGTCCAAGGTCTGTGTGTGATGAGGAAACTACATTAGAACATAGATCAGAACATACTGTAGCATAATATGGGCCATTTAATAACAGTAACAAAAAGTCATAGTCTAGAGGTTGTGGGTTCGACTCCTCTGACCTGACCTTCCGGGCCGTACTATTTCTGACGTTCTTGAATGGAGCTGTATATGATCTCAGTGTTGACCTATGGCCTGTGTACTACTGCGTACGCTCCGATCAATAGTACCATTAATAGTAGTGTGCGGTTTACATTCTAGTGGATTCATTACAGCCCACTTCCTCTCCTGTCTCTATCAAAGCTCTTATAGATTCATATGGCATTGGCCGCAATAGAACTATCAAGAGGCTCCTCATGCTGTTTCATAATATTAAACGCACGGTACAAGAGTTTCATGTGAAAAACTGAACTAGACTGCAGTGGTCCGAAGTTATTCCTCACTACTGTATAGACGAGTTTCATTGTTGACAAAAGTGTGCGTTGCATGCTGGGAATTATTTTGGTCGGCGGCAAGAAACACTAATTCAACATGACGGACGGAGCGAGAAAACACGTAAAGGGTATTGATCCCGGTTATTTATCCACTCTAACAGCAGAGGACCCAAGACCATTTGACCAGAAATTGGTCATAAGCATCGATGGAGCCAAATCACCCTTTTCAACCCCGACAGAGTCTGGACCAAACCAAATTTCTGGTCAGAATCTCCAACTACCTGGACAAATATTCACTTTGGTGATATCCACAATGACTTGGTGGAAACTCCTGGGCCATTCACAGCAGAAAAGATGAAAACCTCCAAGAGTCTCGATGTGTTGTTGAACTTGTTGGAGTCCACGGTTTGTTAGGATCTTCTACGTTTGCTCTGCGGATGTTTGAAAGTCGTTTAATTCACCGTTAGTGGTTCTTTTCACTCAGAATATGAAAAAGACATTTTCCTTCTTCCGTGCTTCTATTTGTGCATCCGATAATGCAGCAGGAATTTACCATTATCGGGGAGAAATACGTGAGGTTACACACTGTGTTTGACGCTATCGTGTTTCTTGCATCCGACCATAATATTTCCCAGCATGCAACGCGGGCTTTTAATAACAATGACGTCAGCTGAATCTCACCTATACATTGTAAACGTCCTAATTATTCACTACATTGAGTTTATAAGTGCTTTTCACTACTCAGGGATGGTAAAACAAGTGCATCTAGCATGTTAATGTGCACTTCCTGATTGTCAGACATTAAAATGATTTATATTTAGATGCAGACAGTATGCAGTGAACTTACTTTGACCTGCACATTATTCTATACATTACTGTTTAACAAATACTGCAATAAATACTGTAAATACATGTGTATTCATTTGATCCTGTATTTGATCTTAATAACTGATGATTTGAAAATGTGAAAAGTCAATTTAAAGTGCTCATTTCTGTCCATAGAGTTTAGAAAATAATCATTGTTGCCAAAAAGTAAAAGTCCCCAAAAAATATAATCAGGAGCCAAAACCCACAAATTCAATTATTTTTGTTTTATTTTTATTTTAAAATCCTGGTTATTGTACATCACATTTCACTAAAACAAGTTAATGTCATTTTATTTAAGATTTTGCTCAAAAGGTTGGCTAGTGTACAGCCTGTGATCAATACGAGCGTTCATGGTCCTGTTTTGGAGTTTAATTTTCAGCGAAAAGCTGAGAACAACTAACTGGGAAACTAATTACTAAAATGAGCTTGTGAATGTAGTTCTATGTAAGAGAGACTTGTTTAACAGCACAGATCAGATCACCTGTAGTAAATCCTAGTAAACCAGCTCTTTCTGGTCAAATTGTGTTAAAATAAAGCTCAGATTAAAGTCTAACTTGAGGAACAGAGTTTCAGACAGAGTAGTGCTCACAGGGTCCGCCGCCTGTTCCGACATCTCTTCATTATGACATGTCTCTATTTAGATTATTTTAGTATCACTATTCCAACAACGCTGGTGTTCTCTGCAGATCGCCTACGTGACAAAATGAATGATGCACAAACGGCTCATGCAGACTGTTTTAGATTTGATATTTTCCCGAAAGCTGGCCTATGCTCTTTTTTTAAATACATGACTGTTTCCCCACAGCGATCAGTTAGAACATTTTCCCACTGTCTGATATTCGATGTGGCCGAAGTATTCTCAGATCAAGAGCTTTGAACCAACCCAAGCCTCTTATGAAATATGGGAGCACAAAAAATAACAGACTGTCACATTAATATTATTCATGTCAGAAAATGAGGAATGTTTGAAAAATAGTAAAATGCCACTACTCCGACAATGGAGAAAAAATAAATAAATAAATAAGAAGTAAATTTAGTTTACTTTCTTGAAATGTAGATTGAACTGAAATGTCTTAAAAAATAAGTATTGCACATCAAATACATTTTCTGCACATTTTCGGGTACGTTTAGCAAAATTATTTATTATTGCTTTATCTGGAATGTTGAAGAAGTGGGACGCTTGAAAAATAATCTTTATGCCACTACTCTGACATTTAGACGTGAATGTCTAAATAGCAGCATGTCGGAATAACAGCATGGAACCTGGAGTCAAACCCTAAGTGAACGTTAATGACACGGTAAATGGTAGAAGTTTTGTATAGCGCTTTTCCACCTTCGAGACACTCGAAGAACTTTACATCAATGAACCACTCACCCATTCACACACCAGTGTACACACACACTGGGGTGGGTTAAGTGTCTTGCCCAAGGACACAACATTCATCTGTGGGAATCTCACTACCAACCTGTGGGTCAGCAGATCTGGCCATTCAGCCGATGATGTTTTATGTTGAGATTTCGATTTTGTGTTTAAATTAATAATGGAAAAAAAAAAAAAAAAAAAAAAAAAAAACGGATAATGGCCGTTTACTGCGATGCTGGACTTTTGCACCAGATACTAAACCAGAACTAAACCGTTTTCAGTCCTGGTCTGGTCCTGGTCTCAGTTTCGGTCTCGTCCTGGTCTGGTTCTGGTCTAGTTCTGATCTCAGTCCCCGTCTCAGTTCCAGTCTCAATCACACTCTGGTCCCAGTCTAGTCCCGGTCTCGCTCCCAGTCTCAGTCCAAGTCTCAATCACGGTCTGGTCCCAGCCTCAGTCCTGGTGTCAGTCCTGGTTCCGGTCTCGGACTCAGTCCTGGTCCAAGTCCTAGTCTCAGTTCCGGTCTGGTTCCTTTCTGGTCCCGGACCTGGTTTAGTCCTGGTTCAGTACTGGTTTAGTCCTCGTTTTGTCCGGTATCGTTTAAGTCACAGAAAAGGGAAATTATTGTTTTAAACACAAAATATATGTAAAAATATGAATAAAAATTGAAATGGCTACCCGTTTTTTTTTTTTTTTTGTTGTTTTTTGTTTGTTTTGATTTTGGTTTTGGAGATAAATAACGAAAAAAATATTAGTTTTTTTTTTTTGTTTGTTTTCTTATTTTGGTTTTATACTGAAAAATGAATGAACGAATGATACACGGATTAAACGTTCTACCCACTGAGCTCCGGTCGCCCAAAAGCTCAGATTGAAGTTTAACTTAAGTAACAGATCTTCAGACAGAGTAGTGCTCTCAGTTAGCATCACACCCCCAGGAAACGCTGATGAAATCCTCTGCAAAGTTGAAGAAAAGTTCAATGTTTTTTCCCCACAAACTGCCACTTAACTGACGTAAAACTATGATAAATCCTCAGCACAAGTTCTCCACTCCACCAAACCAAGTCAGAATTTAAAAATAATTTAAAAAATCCTGTCATATCCACTTTAACCGATCAAAATATTCCGTTTAAATTCAGTGGGACATTTCCGGCTTGTATTTAGGTCACAGTATTTTGCACTAAGCTCCAGTGTTGACATCTTTAAACTCGGATAACTCGCGCACACCAGAAGTGCATTTGAAGTGCTAATGCGCAGACTCAAAATAAACTTTAAAGCTAACTTCCCATGATGCCTCTTGCTCGCTCCATTGACTGACACGACGGCTGTTAATTTCTACCGTTTCGTTTTTTTCCCCCAACACAATTAAACCGGGGATGAAGATGTATTGTGCGCCGTAACAAACGCGTTGAAATAAATGAAAAGTGAAGCATTCGTCACAATCCCCGATGTACCTGCGGCGGAGTGGGATCTGGTTTTGACACTTGGGAGAATATTAAAACTTCTGGGGCTGTCTCCTGGACGTAATGCAGAATGAAAGATGGTGGAAAAAAGTTTTGGAAAGAGAGAGAAAGACAGAGAGAGGGGGCGTTGGCGACTTGGTATCACTAGTTCATATGACGGTCTGTCCTGAAGAGAAATGTCATGATATCAGATTTTAGTGTTATGATTTTTGTGAGAAGAAACTGTAGACTGTATAATATGAACGGACAAAGCTAAAGCTGCCGGGTTGAAAGTGAGAAGTAATAACGGCTTGTTTCCATATGAGTCTGGCTTCAGTTGACTTCTATTGGAAAATTGTGGATGCCGATCTTTGTAACCACTGCTGTCAATCGTCATTCTGATCTTAAAATGAAGGTTCCCTCTCTTCACTGACAAAATTTCAAAACTTTTCCATGACTTTTTCATGAGTTAAAGTGAATTTTCCATGACTTTACAGCACCAACATGTTTAGAATTGATCACTTTTAAGGTAAATCTGAAATGTAACTCTTTCCACTCACCTTATGGTTTGGGATTATAGTTTTGAACATTCAAAATCCTGTCAGTGCATTTATTGTCGTCTCTTTTAAACAAAAGGCGCAGATGTTCAGAAATCATCATAAAAGTCTAATGAGACTTAACAGAACACTGTAGCAGCATGAAAGAGATACTAAAATCCCATGACTTTTCCAAAACTTTGATTGAATTTTAAAAATCCATGGCTGTTACGAACCAGTGCTAGGGACAAAGGAAAGTAACACAAACAAGATGTGATGTAAGGTAAGTGGCTTTTATAAAGTAAATATAAGTAAGTATAATAACAAAAAAAAGCTGTTTTACATACGATAAATCAAAATTTCCAAATACAACTAAACAATACCTCTACTGGGTTAAATAACTCAAAGAAAATACAAATGCCCAAGTGCCAAACCAAACTGGCTAATACAAACAAACGATAGGTCAATAGCGACCTCTAGAGTCTCAAACTTCTCAGTAGCAAAGGGATGTGACAGACGCACGTCTAGCAACAACGGTGGAGAAGTGAAACTGACATCCAGACGCCCGGAGGAACAGGCGCACAGCACGTTTATTGGACGAGGTGATGGGATGTGTTTCCTACACATTGGGGATTGGAGGAGCAGGAAGTCAATCCTCCAACCAGGCACGACGAACATCGGAACACCACCCAACAGCGACGGAACCACACCCCACCAATCAGGGGCCAGGTACCACACAGGACATGTACATATGGAAGGGACACGCGGTAAAACAAACGGGGAGCGCCAGGCGAGGTGGAGCCAGGCCGCGAGCCGTAACAATGACCTTTCTAGGCCTGTAAAATGACATTTTCAATTTCCATGACTTTTCCAGGATTTCCATGACAGTGGGAATCCTGTAATCCTGTAAAATGTTCATTCTAAACCACTCTATATGATTCTTTTTTTTTTTTTTTTATATGACTATGTTGTCAGTAAATCAAGATATGAACTTTAATATGACGTTATTTTCTGATCTGTTTTATAATATTGTCTCCTCATTACAAACAGACCTGGAGTTGTGTTTGGTTTCATTCACACAAATCCAAAAATCAAGTTCTACTCTGTTCCACCTAGTGATGTCATGCTGTAATGCAGGAAGTGCCCCGCTGTGTTTTTAAACTCTATACACCTTCACTAGAATCATTTGGATCATTTCACGCCTGGAATTGACGATATCTACTGAACTAAAGGGAAAAGGAGGTGTTAATTTGACAAACTAATAATATACGATTACTCAAACGTGTGTGAATGAAACAAAACAACTCCAGGTCTGTGTTTGAGGAGGTAACAACATTATACTTAAAGGTGCATTGTGTAACTTTTTTGGTTGAGAGTTCGTCAAATGCTTTTCTCCATTGTTGCATCTGTAATATTTCACAGTTGACACATTTACACGAGAGTTTTAATTCCAAATAAAAATAATTTCATTCTGAGTAGAAATGTATTTGCTTTAAAAAGAGCATGTGAACATTTATTTCCTAATGAAAATGATTATTTGGAATTGAACTTAATTCTGAAGTAAGTGGGTGGTTTATTCTGATTTTAAAGTCAAGTTAGTTTATCATCATGTAAACATTATTCTTCTTAAAAATAATTCCGGTCGTTGAGTACGTTGAGTATTCCGGTCGTTGAGTTGGGTCGCCCTTCTGATGATGCACTGCAAGATGGCAGCCTTGAGAAAACATTGGTCTCGAGCCAAAACAATTTTTTTAAATAAATGTGCTTAAGAACTACAAATAATGAAAGTGGGGTGAGGTAGAGCAGCCGTTGACTCAATTTGTCTTCTTCCTCCTTCTCTGACACTCTTCCCTTCTCCTCCTCAGCTCACAGACATAAAGCGTGATGAGAGAATTCTCCAGCTGCTGCGCAATTATCATCGGAACAACTGCGGAAAAAGTTTGGATCATGTTTGTGTCCGTGGTGTAAAGAAAAACCGAGATGACAGAAAAGCCAATAGCAGCTAAAGTGTGTGTTTTCTTCCGGTTGATGTAAATACGTTCGTGTCTCTGTCCAATCAGAACCCTTCCCCACCCCCAGACGTTAAATAAAGACAATTTAAAGTGTTTTCCATGTAAACCTCAATTCGGAGTTATTATTTCCATGTAAACTCAAAGCAGAATATTTTAATTCCAAACTATTTAATACGGAACAAATCATTCTGAATTAAAAAAAAAACATAATGTAAACGTGGCCAGTGTGACATTAAACATTTCTATCTTCATGGAGATCAAACCAGACCAAGTTACAGGTCAGATCTGTGGAGAGGCAACCTCGCTCACAGTCAGAATGCCTGTTTTTTTTGTTTGTTTTTTTTAGGCATTTTGAGCTATACAACCACCTGCAATGGAATAAATATAAGGTAGAGCTGTTCAATGTCACACTGTGGAACATTCCAGTAAGATCCATAGAGAAAAGCATTGACGGACCCAGCAGAAAAGTTACACAATGCACCTTAAAGCTCAAGAGTGTATTTTGCGTAATACAGACCTTTAAAAACAGACCAATCACGTGCTTTCTTTTCTTGAGGTCCATCCCTCTACAGTGTTCCCTCGTTTATCGCTGGGTTACGTTCTAAAAATAACCCGCGATAGGTGAAATCTGCGAAGTAGTCAACTTTACATTTTACAGTGATTATATCTGTTTTAAGTCTGTAAAACCCCTCGCCACACACTTTATACACTTTTCTCAGGAAAGGACAGGTGCAACAGTTTTTGCATCCTTCTTAAAAGCTCTGGCACCCACGCAGTACCGCACGGCACAAAGGCACCCGCTCAGTACAACACCGCACCTGCGCAGTACAATACCGCACCTGTGCAGTACAACACCGCACCTGCGCAGTACAACACCGCACCTGTGCAGTACAACACCACACCTGCGCAGTACAGCAAGGCACCTGTGTAGTACAACACCGTACCTGCGCAATACAACACCGCACCTGCGCAGTACAACACCGCACCTGCGCAGTACAGCACGGCACAAAGGCACCCGCGTAGTACAACACCACACCTGCACAGTACAACACCGCACGTGCGCAGTACAGCAAGGCACCTGCGCAGTACAACACCACACCTGCACAGTACAACACCGCACCTGCGCAGTACAGCAAGGCACCTGCGCAGTACAACACCACACCTGCGCAGTACAACACCGCACCTGCGCAGTACAGCAAGGCACCTGCGCAGTACAACACCGCACCTGCGCAGTACAGCAAGGCACCTGCGCAGTACAACACCACACCTGCGCAGTACAACACCGCACCTGCGCAGTACAGCAAGGCACCTGCGCAGTACAACACCGCACCTGCGCAGTACAGCAAGGCACCTGCGCAGTACAACATCACACTCGCCCGTTAACTTGAGATTATATCAAACTTTTGCATTGCGTATGCCACAGACTGAACCAGGACTAACCCAGAACTAACCTAGGACTGATTCCAGGACTGAACGAGGAGGACTAAACCAGAACTAAACCAGGACTCACTGTCGGGACGGGCTCGGAGGTGACCGCAGGAGAAAGGACCCACGCAGAGCACCGCACCTCACGGTGATAAGAGCGGCAATTGCCCTATCGTGCTTTGCGGACACCCTGCTCTGGGTTCTCTCTCTTAAGTCCAAGATTAGTCCTGGTTTAGACCTGGTTTATTTCTGGTGTAGTTCTGGTGTAGTCCTAGTTTAGTCCTGACCCGACAGTGTGTAATTACTACTCGCCCGTAAAAAAAAAAAAAAAAAAAAAAAACATGCTAAATTCCACACACAAAAAATCCGCGAAACAGACCTCGAAAGGTGAACCACGATATAGCCAGGGACGACTGTGTAGCATTGGCAACAAGTTTGATTGACAGCTACAGTGCCTTGTTGCTAAGCGCCCGCCCCTTTCTTCAGTCTATTTACAGTTTATGAAAAAACATATAATGGTCTTTAACTTCTTGGGTTCTTTTTAAAGACAATGCAGTAAAGTGTGTTTACCTTGTTGACATGTTTCGGCTGCAAGTCATCTTCAGAACTGTCACCGGTGTTGGTGGTCAGTCTGAGCGACCTGCCAGGTCCATCAGGCTGACCACGCCTACAGGAAGTAACAACAGCTGATATACGACACGTCACCACCAACACCAGTGACAGTTCTGAAGATGGCTTGCAGCTAGCAGCCGAAACATGTCAACAAGGTAAATACACTTTACTGCATTGTCTTTAAAAAGAACCCAAGAAGTTAAAGTATATAAGAAGACAAAATGAACATCTTTTGCTTATATAATGGTCTTTCACAACTACTCACACCAAATAACAGTGAAATCCCAAATTGTGTTTAATTCTTGAATGGTAGATTGAACTGAAATTACTTTAAATATCAGGTATGCACATTTTCTTGTACGTTTTGCGAAATTATGCCTGGAATGTTTCCCAATACGACAACTACTAAAGGTACCTGTCTCCATGGAAGCAAGAAGGTGACACCGCCAAGGCCAGGTCAGATTTGTAACTCGTAATTGAATAAATGCAGGACAAATACGTTTTAATTAGCATACTGTGATAAAGCGGCGACATCTCCACGTAGACAGGCACGCGGCGAACCCTCCGTCCGTAAAGTTACACACTGCGCCTTTTCATTTTTCTTCCAAAATTGTCACGATCGTTAATTTTTTGTGACCCGAGTAATCACGACTATTGATTAACTGAATAATCTCGACACCCTTGGTCCTGGGTGCGTTTGATTTCCACCCCTCGGCATGCTGGGTAATGGAGTTCAGTAATTGGGTGCTATAAATCGCGCTCCAGGGACAGGCGGGTCAGAGCGGGCTGATTACTTAGGCATTACACTCCATCTGACGCTATCCTTGAATGGAAGATTTGGCGAGGTGCTTCTCATTATGTTTGTGTGACGGAGAGAAGGTTCAAGGACTCCGCTCGCGTCCTCTGGGGTGAGGTCCGCTTTCTCCCGTAAACATCGGCGCGGTTTTACGAGGACATGTGAACGGCGTCTGTCTGTCCTGAGTCTGGGAATGTGTCTTAAAGCTGGACTGTGCAACTTTTCTGGTTCTGGAGGCTCTGTCACTTGGGTGTTTCTTTGTTGATGTCATTGCTCTGCCTGGAATGTTCCCAGTATAACATTAAACAGCTCTACTTTACATTTATTCAATTACAGGTGGTTTTATGGCCCAAAAATACCATTTCATGATAAGAAATATAAAGAAAAAGATCCCCCGATAAATATTGAACCGTAAAATTTTAGTTTCATCCATCATAGGGTGACCAGATATTTAAAATTCAAAACTGGGACACACCTGCGTAGGGAAGATTGGCATAAATAAAATTGTGAAAAGTGAATGTTAGGGCCTATTCACACAAAAAACAGGTAAAAACAACACAATATTTTATTGGAAGTGCCTTTCGTTTAGACCAGGGGTGTCAAAGTCAAATTCACAGAGGGTGAAAATTAAAAAGTGGGACTAAGTTGTGGGCCAAACTAAATATTTATTGTTCTTAAAGTAAATATTTAATAATAGTTTTGCTTAAACATTGAATCCAGAACAAGCAGAATATTTAAAAAAAGTAACACAAATGATGAATGATCTCGTGGGTCAAATATAATTATATTGCAGGCCAAATCTGGCCCCCGAGCCTCAGTTTGACATGTGTGATGGCATTTTTTTTTGGAAAAGTTGAATATATCTGTAGTGTTTCAGTCTACACTGCCCAAAACGCACAACTCTGGTCAGATCTGCTCATGTCATATACGCGTTTACGTCACATACATACAGTACACAGAAACCTGGCGTGTATACCCAATCAAATTCCACACACTTTTGCGTCATTGTATGCACGCAGATTTCCTCCAGAAAACACTTGTCTAGACACGGAATAAAAACTGAAGACGCAACGCCACTTTTGCGTCTTCTGAATACAGTAGACGGTTCACAAAAACCTCGGGCACCAGCCAATCAGCGAAGAGCCATATGTTCTGTGTTGTCAACGATTCCCAAGATCGAGGATTTGAATCCGGAACAAAGAGAATGTTTGGTGAATTTTATCAAGGGGAAAGACGTTATTGTCCTTCTTCCTATGGGATTTGGGAAAAACTTAATATACCAGTTAGCCCCGTTAGTGGTGCATTACATACATCACAACCAAATAGCACCGATTGGTTAAATAAAAAAGTACCCGCCAACCGTCGAGCGAACAAATTGTAATTCTGTGAGGTCAGACGGTTTCCACGAAGTGAAACCGTCGGTATGAATCAGGGTAACAATTTCCAACCAGGAAGGGTAAAAAATGGCCAAATTGTTAGTAAAAAAAAAAAAAATCCACTTTTAAATCTACTAAGTGTGTATGACAGTTTCTAATGATTCTCCAATTTGTACTTAACGTAAAACCTTAAATATTGTGGTTTAGTGAAATGAGGTCAAACCTGTCATAGGCTCTTTCAGTGCATCTGAGAGCAGGTATCTGTACTTTTTCTACTCTACGACATTTTAGAACAGGACGGAAAAGTTTTTTGGTTTTGTATTTTTTTTATTTTTACAAATACAAAGTACAAATACAATATTCAACTACAAATGGAAATACAATACAAAATTCAGCACGAAACTGTATTAAAATCACTACATTTATTAGACCTCAGAATGTACTCAAAATAATTTTACTTTTTACTCTTACTTTTTACATTTGTAAGCACATACTTTTTTACAAAACTGTTACTTAAGATGATTTTTTCTTGTGATACTTTCTATTTCCTGCATTTGGCTCTCCGTTTCTAAAAAGTTACATACTATCACTTTAAAAGTGCACTGCGCAACTTTTCTGGCAGAGAGTTCGCCATCTGCTTGTCTCCATGGAGATGACATTAAACAGATCCAACTAACTAACTAATTTATACATTATGTGTGTTTTCGCTGCTCAAAATTCAATCATTCCTTCTGTGAAAAGGGGCGACTCTCCACAGATTTGAACTGTAGTGCACCTTTAAGTTAAAAAGTATACAAACTGAATTACTCTAAAGATCTATTATTATTATTATTATTATTATTATTATTACTCAAAAAGTTCCTGCTTTTCTAAGAGAGATGGAGAGTTGTGTGAGTCCGTCCTGGGCCTGGGGGGACTGGTGAAGATGGAGCAGAGCCGTGGTGCGTTCAGGAGCGATCGGGGCGGTGGGTTAAATGTGAGACCTCGGGGATGGTACAATCTCTACGCTGGTGTGGGACGATCTCTCAGGGGTGACACCAGGCAGTTTACAACGGACCGAGGCGAGACGAGAAGACTGAAGAAATACACTTCAGATGTTTTTTACTCGAGCAGCTGCTGTGATTGGCCGTTATAAAAAGACTGCAGTTTGTAAAGGTGCACTGTGTAACTTTTCTGGAGGATAGTTTGCCAACTGCTTGTCTCTGTGGAGATGTTCTTTGCATGCCAGGAATGTTCCACAGTAGCTTTAAACTGTGTCTACACTGAGATAAGTCAGAAGATGAGCAGATTACAATATGTACTCAAGGTATTTTTAGCAGTAAACATTTAGAATTAATTTATTTTATTTGGAGGATAAGCCCCTTGAGATGTCTCGCCATCTTGTTTTCGAGGGGGTCGTCACAACAACAAAATACAGATACAACAAAAGGCAGATACAGTAGGACAGACAGTAGGATGCATAAATTTAAAAAAACAAACAAACATGAAAACAACTAAATCAACACAACCACACACACACACACACACTCATAAACACTCACTCACACTTGACCGTTTGACATATAATAAAACAAGTTTGAAGAAAAAAAAAAAAAAGCAAAACAGAGTTCAAAAATAATCACAAGATGAACAACAAAAATTCAACAAAATGATCAAAAACAATGACATGGGTTCTGTAAATATTGAACAAGAGCATTTTTAAACGAAGGGACTAAAGTTAATGTATGAATCAATGAAGGAAGATTGTTCCAATCAGAAGGAGCTTTATATATATAAATGTTTAAATGTTTGTTTTTTGACTCTTGGGACGATAAAAAATATCTGATCTGTGTGACGTAAACTGTAAGAAGATCTGAATGGGATTAAATACTGTTTAAGATATTCAGGAAAACTGAGATTTATGCATTTAAAGATAAATAATAACCAGTGAAGTTGACGTCGGGAGGACAAAGTGAGCCAGGACATGCTGATTATAAGAAGGATACGTATTATTATAAGATGGATACGTATAATGCTATATGGTGGAACATTCCTGACAAAGACATCATTTCCATGGAGACAGATGTTCCAGCAGAAAAGTTACATTATGTACCTATATATATGCTGGCTATATTTCATTGTGCTTGTTAAGACAGTTGTATTTGACACTTCTCCAGATCCATCCACACTTGGATTCTGGATGAGAGTAACAACACTACCAGGACATTAATGGTCAATTTAGGGATCTTTCACACTGCTAATTCGATAATTTGGTCTGCACCAGAGAAGAACATTATTATGTAGCATATAGACGCCAAACGAACAAACCAAAATTGGTCTGGTTGACGTATATCCAAGGCTCCTGCGCACAGCGGGTTCGACTGTACGTGATGCGGGGACGCTGAGGCTCTCCCGCACCCCTGACCTCTCAGGAGCGATTCAGAGATGTACTGTCTTCATCTTGTGCAGTAACCTTCCCACAGAGCCCCTCCTGGCCCTGGAAGCTCGGACTCAAAAAACCTACGGACTGCTGGCTCCAGGGCAGGCGTCCGGAAACAACAGCCCAGTCACACCCAGGGTATCCCCAGGTTTGACTATCTCAAATTTAAGACTTTTTTAAAGAGCTTTTTAAGACCACTTCAATGAAAATGAAGACCAACATCACACCCATTATGCGAGCGAAAAACACCAGATCTAGTCCTAATAATGACCAACCAACTAAGAGCCACAGAGACCAAAGTATTGTTTGTGCAAAATCCAAAATAGACGTTCATTCACATTATGTGATTTCACATTGTTGTTTTTCCTACCTCCGTTTAACATTCCACTGCAGCCTGGTTGAGGATACAAAAAATAGGTTAATGAAAGGTTAAGACCTTTGTGAAAAAAATAAGACTTGGACAACATAATTTAAGACTTTTTAAGGTCTTAATTTAGGAACATGAAAGAGCCCGCGACTACCCTAACACCCCTTAACTAGGGCGATCCTGCCAGTAGCATGTGCTAGTCTCAAAGATGAAGTTGTCCAAGTGTAAGTCCACACGGCTGTTACAGTGAAACTGTGAATGGCTCATTAAATCACTTATGGTTCCTTTGATCGCTCGACCGTTACTTGGAGCATGTTTGGCCGTGGTTCAAGGGTCACCCCATGTCTTCTTCCCTCGCCACAAACAGGAAATGAAATAATTAGTATCCCCTCCCATGATGCATTTGGAATAGTTGGTTTGGACCTACTATCTCTGGTTTGGACTTTCACCAGAAGGACAAAGAAAGAGTTTGGAATTTGGTGCAGAGTCAAACCGAGACGAGCTCTTTTTTTTTTTGAGATCTCGACTCGCTTGATTTAGTGCAGATCTGAGTGCGATTGATGTTTTCACACCAACAAAAATGAACTGAATTAAGAACTTCTGGTTTGAATGGAACGTTTGGTGCACCAACTACTGTTGGTGTGAAATCACCCTTAAATGTAAAAATATACTTTATGCAGTTTAGTAGGGAAATCCTTTTGATGTTAATAGATTTCTTTCTAAAGAATGGTCTGTTTTCATGTTTGTTTTAGTAATACACATACTGTAGGTATCTGCTGGTGGACAGTTACCAAAAAAAAAAAAAAAAAAAAGAAAGAAAAGAAACACGTGGGGTTTGAATTAGGTGTTTGATTTTCAACAGGTGATACTAACAGTAGAAATCAGTTCGCCTGTTGTTGTTTTAACTGAGTCTGTTTGTTATGGTCAGATTGTGTTAAGGCTCAGTCTAATTTGAGTAATAGAATTTGAGACAGAGCAGTACCTCCAGTTAGCTTCACCTCCCCAGGAATGTTCCAATTGTATGACACAGCGGTGACAGCAGGAATAAATACGCTGCATTGTATTTGTATTTCTTTGTTGAGTAAAGATATTTTAAGGACACTCTCAAGTCTTATTTTTAGCTCCATGTTTCTTCGCACTCCTCCAAAACCAAACTTCTGTGATTAGCTCCGTCGTTTAACATGGGACAGATTGATGTGAATGTGACCAAATTCGGCTTTCTGATTTTTCTCATCTCTGTGTGCGCTACGAGCCTAATCCATTTCAGACCCGCGCTCAGAAACAGCCGCCAGTGTAGAAGGTGAATTAAAGTGGAAAGCCAATCGTTTTCGGGCGTGACTTAGCGCATTAGTGCAACAGTAGTCTGAGCTCCCGACACTTTGAGCGGCCTGATTCGCCTTTTATTTTCCTAATATTTGTGATTGGACTTGTTCAGACTGTGAATTCTTCATCTGGAGTTGGGGCATGTCTCTGAGTCACGACTTTTACACTGGATTACTGTCAAACAGGAGGAGAAGAGTGCAGAGGAAAGGCACTAAGAATAGGCCCAGTTTGAACCGGCACAAAACATAGAAAAACTGGGACTAGATCAGGTCAAAACTAGGACTAAACTAGGACTAGACCAAGATGAAACCAGGACTAGACCAGGACGAAACCAGGACCAGTGTAAGCAGCCAAAATGTAATTTAGAATGAAGTTTTCAATTGTTGAGTGGAAAGTGTGTTTGTTTTTTGTTTTTTTGTATTTTTCAAAATATAGTCAAGTTAGTTTCTTTAACCAATTTCAGCTTAGGAAAATGTGTAATTTTTATCATTTTTTTTTTAAAACTGGGAATAAAATCTTGGATCAGGACTAGATCAGGTGTAAATCAGTAACAGTTTGAGGTTAAACCTAAACTCAACTGGGACTGGTCCAGGTCCCAACCTAGTCTCATCTTGGACTCAACTTAGACTCAACCTGGACTTAACCTGGACTTAACCTGGACTTAACCTGGACTCAACTTGGACTCAAACCTGGATTCAACCTTGACTCAACCTTGACTCAACCTTGACTCAACCTGGCCCTGGGCTACTATGTAGTAATTACAAGTGTTTCTATTATTCAAAATACAATAGTTCCTGCAATAAATAGGAGCTCCTCTCCACAGATCTGAACTGTGATGTAGCGGTAGTGTTGTAACCTGCTTCGTCTCCCTTGTTCTAGACAAAACAATAACATTTCCATGGACACAAGCAGGTACTGGACCCTTCACTAGAAATGTTACGCAGTGTACCTTTAATAGTACTAGTAGCAATAGTAGCAGTAATCATCATAGTAGTAGTAGTAGTAGTAGTAGTAGTAGTAGTTGTAGTAGTAGTAGTTGTTGTTGTTGTAGTCAAAGAAGCAGGCAATAATAGCAGGAGTAGTAGTAGTAGTAGAAGTAGTAGTATCAACAATAATATTAGTAGCAGTAGCAGTAATAGTAGTAGTAGCAACAATAGTAGTAGTAGTAGTAGAAACAATAATAGAAGTAGTGACAGTAGTAGCAACAACAACAGTAGTAGTAGTAGTAGTAGTAGTAGTTGTTGTTGTTGTATAGTAGTAGTTGTAGTAGCAGTAGTAGTAGTAGTAGTAGTAGCAACAATAATAGTAGTACTAGTAGTAGCAGTAATAGTAATAGTAGCAGTAGCAGTCATAGCAACAATAATAGTAGTAGTAGTAGTAGTAGTAGTAGTAGTAGTCTCATAAACAAATGTCCGCTGTATCAGATACTGGTCGTGCTGTGATCTCTGTACATATTCCGTACATACATTACCGTAGTGACAATGCTATTCACACTGTGCTCATATTTCCTCTATCCTCTAACGTGTGTGTCCATGTGTGTGTGTGTGTCCATGTGTGTGTGTCCATGTGTGTGTCCGTGTGCGTCCATGTTGAGATGATTCCCCGCACTGCGCCGCGAATGCTAACGACGCTAACGTGATAAAGAGTCGGCGCGCTAACCTAGCAGGCACATACATTAGCGCGGCGAGATGCATGTCAGATTTATTCCCCGGCGCGAGTGCCACCCGCCGCGTCAAGTGCTAGCCTCTCACAGCCACTCGTGCTAGCATCACAACACTTAGCCACTTCGCCGTTACGTTTTAGCGCTTTTAGCTTAATGCACTGCGCTGTCACACTAAAGCATGATTATTTTGAGGAAGAGAAGAAGTAAAAGAGACATGGTTGTGTTTATTGTATTTAGTATCACGGAAACCACTTGAGTGCAGACGTTTTATGAAGCTCTAAATGGGCTCTTTGCATATATTTGAATGGAATAGTGATTTCCAGTGCCGCTGAAACAATGGCCGTGCTAAGTATGTTTACAGTTTGGGAAATCTGTTTGGTTTAAGTATCATTTATGGACTGGGGTGACCAATTCATAAGAAAAAATATACACATAAACATGGCACTGGGTATTATATTGTACTATAGTCTGTATATAAGCAGAAGTTTTGAAAAAAATCATAGTCTACTTTAAAGCTAACATGTGTGGTTCGAGTGGCGGACCCAGCCCTGTTGTATTTACATATTTCACCACTAGATGCTATCAACATTACTGCTGCCCGGCTCCATGGAAGCAAATGTTCATATTTGATCCGGGTGTTGGTATTTAGCAAATGTGTCTGTAAATAAATTTCAATTCCTTTAGAACCCTGCTCCAAATTTGCTCCTATAACCGTTAGCCTCGTGATCTTCATTTAACTGGAGCTGCTGTGGATGACGTGACACTCCCTTAAGGCCGGTTTATAGTTCTGCGTCAAATCTACGTGGAAGTGCTGTACAGCTCCCTGAGGTACATGGAAGCCAATCAGAGTCAGTTTGCCGTGCCTTGCCAAGTGCATGCATGTCAAACTTCCACCAAATGCAAGCAGGCCTTTTTCAAGGTATTTGGGGGCCCTAGGCAAAGAGGTACCTGGGGCCCCACTCGGCAAAGACCCTATAGGCACCTACTAAATAACATTAACACAATCCCAAATGTTAACAATGTATACACATGTACAATTAACTTCAAAAGGCAATCAAATAAAGGCGGACATTAATAAAAACCTCAATAAGAACATAAGAAAAGGTATGTCACACACATATTGTTATTATTATTACTCAGCATTAGTAATTGTTATTGCTGTTATTTGAATATATAACTAGTCATTATCAGGAGCCCCCCCTGGGCTGGGGGCCTGAGGCAATGCCAGGTTTGCCTACCTGGTTACCACAGCTCTAAACGCAAGGCCTGTGATTTGTTGAACCATAAACATTATACAGGCAAATGATTAAACAGCTTGGAACAGTTCATATTTGGCACAGAAATGTCTGCTTGTGAGCCTAATATGGTTGTTTATTGTCACAGTAAATAAAAAAACTAATAATAAATTTAAATTAAATAGTTTGGATTCCCATGACACACCTGGAGTCTGATGAGCTTATGGATCTATAATACAAACAGACCAACTAGTGGCCGCTCCAGGTACTGCAGCTCCTGGGAGTTTGGGTCCAGAAATTCTTCTATAGAAACACAATGCATGTTTGGGGAATTGAAACTGCCCTTGTTCGGCTGACAGGCCATGCAGCTTTCACAGAGGTTGGGTTTTGTAGGAATTATTTTCTATTTTCACAACATAAACATTAAAACATTTTTGTAAATCCCAAAAGCACATAAAGTTACTTTTGTAAGACGTAGCCTCGCCTCACTCTGAGTCTGCGCTTGCTCTGCTCTAGCAGCTCTCGCTCTGATTGGTCCAAACGCTCCACGCCGTGCACATTACAGACATCACACCGGTGGGAGGAGCTCACCTGGACTAAAAAAGTAAATGCAGAAGAGAACATTATTTTTGGGCCCATGAGCCAATGAGCACAAACCACTGAAAACAACTCGACGCCATCTTGGGTTCAGCTTCAGATTTGATTAGAGTTCTGTGGATGAGCTCCGCAGAAGCTCGTGTGGCTCAGGTCTGCGTCATGACTCGTCACAGGTCAGTGGAGATGTGACATTGCTCACAATAGCAGAGCATGTTTTTCACACATTTTTTTCTTCTTTTCTCTAGCGATAATACCTATAAATTAAAAAAAAAATACTGTGGGTTAGTTTAATGCCGTACTGTGGGACATTCCAGGCTGAGAAATAACATCCCCATGGAGCAGGTGGCTGACCCTCCACTAGAAAAGTCACACAGTGCATCTGTAATATTCATTCGTCAGCTTTATTGTAAGAGGCCAGTCCTTCTGTTCACCTCTCGTCTTTGTATCAGCCCTGGGCCCAGGATTTGAGTTTAGTGAAGCGGCAGTGCACAGTCTGTCAGCCAACTGTTTCCTATTCTCCTCTTCCCACCGCTCCTCTCTCCATTTTAAACACACTTTATCTTCATTTTAAGGTCCTCTACCATATAGAAAAAAAAAAAAAAATCCCCATATTTTTTAACTAACTTTGTCTTTTCTCCAGTACAGACATTTTAGATTTTAAAGCTGCTTTTACAAAATGGTCTATGTGCCATTTGTTCTTTTGAATCTCAGTTAAGAGCGAAAAACAATAAACTGGAAAAACAACTTATTTAATTATTCCTCTTCAGTATCAAAAAAATAAATAAATAATAAATAAAAATAAAATGATTTTGACGTATATTTCCAATATTTAATTTAATGTTTATTTCACAAAACAAAAAAAAAAAACAACAAACAAACAAACAAAAAAAAAAAACATGTCATTTGTTCATTCGCTTTTCTATATAAAACCAAAAATAAGAAAACAAAAAACAACTGTTGTAAAAAATGGAATAAGAAAATAATGAAATAATAAATATTGAAATAATAAATAAATAAACAATGAAATAATAAATAATCAAATAATAAATAAACAAATAACAAACTGTTTTCCCATTTTATTGTTTTTCATTTTTTTATTGAAATAAAAAATAAAAATAAAAAAAAAACAACAATGTTACATGGACCCAAAATAAATCAGATGTGTCCTGTCTGCATTTAATTACAAAGCTTTTTTTTTTTTTTTTTTCTTTTACCTATAATCAGGAAGTGAGGTTTGGATGCTAGTTGTTATGAGCTTTACAGAGCTTTTCACAACTTTCAAACTCATCGTCGTATTAATAATTAGGACACTCTACATGCATAAAGAAACTGAGGAGTAACTTTTTTATAGTTTAGTACTGTTTAATTTACTTTTTTCACAATTTGAAGTCAATAAAAATCTGATAAAGAGCATTTCAAGTGTCGTTTGTCAAGCTTTAACCTCACATTTCAAGTGCAATTTCGTCACATTACAGCGACTTTACGATAAAAACATAATCCAAAAATCCACTCTGAACGTTGCTTTGAAATGCCAACACAAATTCCGAACACACATGACAAAAATACTGAATGGTGAGATTAAGCTGCGAGAAAAAGGCTTTTAGTAAACGCGCTCCAGGTTTGGAATAATTTGCTTCTATTTTTCATTCCTGGACAACAAGTGCACAACGGGAAGCCTCGGCCCAATTTGTCCAGAAGACGAATGGAGACGTGCGGATTCATCTGTTCGCGTAACGGATGGCTCATTTGGAGATAGTTTTATCAAATGTGTTCGCATCATAAACAGGACGTGGGATCAGATAGAGCGAAGACTGATGGACGCCTCTTTTTGGAATATCCTTCTTTTTGTGTTCGGTGACCACGGTAAATGATCTGATTCTCGCCGCTTCATCTTCTGCTCCATCTAAGTTTCTCGTCTCCATCCCCTCTGCGTCCTCTGCTCAGTTTGACCCTCTCCTCTGCCTCATCTGACCCTCTGATCTTCATCTTCTGCTCCATCCAAATTTCTCTTTCGTGTCCTCTGCTCCATCTGACCATCTCCTCTGCATCCTCTTCATCATCTGACCTCCTCCTCTGGATCGTCCTCTGCGTCATCTGATCCTCTTTTCTTCACCTTCTGCTTCATCTGAATTTCTCTTCTGTATCATCTGCTCCATCTGACCTTCTCATCTGCTCCATCTGCCCCTTTTCCTCTTCATCCTCTGCTCCATCTAAATTTCTCGTCTGTGTCCTCTGCTCCATCTAATCTGCATCCTCTGCTTCATCTGACCTTCTCCTCTTCCCCATCTGATCCTTTTTGTCTTCATCCTCTGCTCCAGCTGACCCTCTCCTCTTCATCTTCTGCGCCGTCAAAATTTCTCTTCCGTGTCCTCTGCTCCATCTGACCATTTCCTCTGTATCCTCTTCATCATCTGACCTCTTCCTCTGCATCCTCTGCTTCATCTGACCATCTCCACTGCTCCATCTGACCCTTTTCCTCTTCATCCTCTTCTCCATCTGACCCTCTCTTCATCTTCTGCTCCTTTTGATCCTCTCGTCTGTTCCATCTGACCTTTTTTCCTCTTCATCCTCTGCTCCATCTGACCCCCTCTCTGCTCTTCATCCTCATCTTCTCCTCTTCATCCTCTGCTCCATCTAAATTTCTCATCTGTATCCTCTATATCATCGGACCTCCTCCTCTGCATCCTCTTCATCATCTAACCTTCTCCTCTGCATCCACAGCTCCATCTGCCCCTTTCTCCTCTTCATCCTCTGCTCCATTTGACCCTCTCCTTTGTTCCATTTGACCTTCTTCATCCTCTGCACCATCAGACCTTTCTCCTCCGTTTCATCTGACCTTCTCCTTTGCCCCATTCTGACCCTGTTTCCTCTCCATCCTCTACTCCTTCTGATCCTCTTGTCTGTTCCATCTGACCTTCTTCTCCTCTGCTCCATCTGACCATTTCCCCTCTCCATCCTCTGCACCATCCGACCCTCCCCTCTTCCGCCTCTGCTCCGTCTGACCCCCTTCTCCCCCGTCTCCTGCTCCGTCCGCCCTCCTCCTCGCTCTTCATCCCGTTTCGTCTGGTAAAACCGAAACACAAAACTTGGACGTTTCAAGGGTACCGCGTCATTTAAAGTGTCTCAACTCCCCAGTCGTCCACTTAGTCAAAGCTAAAGGTTGTGTTCTGTCAGACTGCCTCCTGATGTCCAACCCGGTGGGGGAGTGATAGACTTGCGAAACAGTCTCAAATCACACGAAACGAACTCCGACTGCCACGCCGTTTTTTGTTTTTTTTTTGTCTTTTGGAGTAAAACTTAATATTTTTTCCTTCTCACTTCTCCACGCTGCGTTCACAGTCCTTCGTTCCCCTTGTTCTTTTCGGCGCTCTCTCCTCTTAATGGACTCACCTACCCAGGACCCCGCTGTTTGCAAAATGATTGAGCAGCCAGAATCCACTTTACGCCCTTGAATACTAATTACGTCGCGCTTATGCCAAGTCACGTCGTCCAGGCTCTCCCCGGGGATCTGAGCCAGGATTTTCCCTCGGAAGAAAAAAAAAAAAAAAAAACTCCATTGCAACATGTCAGCGGCGCAATGTCTACTGTAGCGGGCCTCCTCTGAGCTCCACGCGGTGACACGGCTCTCCAATCAGGCTGACAGCTCGCCCTAAAACAAATGAAAATGTATGAACGCCGGAATGCAAATGACGGAGAAGAGAGAAAGACGGGAGCTTGTTGTTTGCCTGAGCCGACGAGGGCAGGGCCACAGGCGGGTTAGCATTAATATGGAGAAATCCCGTAGTTTTATTGACAGCCGAGCAGAGACGGGTTTGAAAGATGCTGATAAAAGTTGAGCGGCGTTGAGGTTTTTTTTGTTGTTGTTTTTTTGTGGAGTTTTCGAAATGCTAATTTTCTTTAACCTGAGATGGCTGGAGATAGTCGTGCGTACTGCAGATAGGCTCGATTTCCTGACGGGTTTAACTCGGCAGAATTGAAGGATGGGTCAAATGCAGAGGACAAACTTTGTGTCTTTAGCGATAATCGTCTCGATTCAAATTTAGACTTAGATAAAGTTTACTGATCCACAAGAGAAATGATTTGGACACAGGAGCTCTCAAGAGTTGTTGTACATTTATAGGGAGTATTATCTGTTACATAAGGGTGAGTTGTTGTACAGTTGTAGGGAGTATTATCTGTTACATAACCATGAGTTTTTATACAGTTGTAGGGAGTATTACCTGTTAAATAAGGGTGAGTTGTTGTACAGTTGTAGGGAGTATTATCTGTTACATACAGGTGAGTTGTTGTACACTTGTTGGGAGTATTATCTGTTACATGTACAGCTGTAGGGAGTATTATCTGTTACATACAGGTGAGTTGTTGTACACTTGTAGGGAGTATTATCTGTTACATAACAGGTGAGTTGTTTTACAGTTGTAGGAGTATTATTGTTACATAAGGTGAGTTGTTGTACAGTTGTAGGGAGTATTATCTGTTTACATAATGGTGAGTTGTTGTACAGTTGTAGGGAGTATTATTTATTATATAAGGGTGAGTTTTGTACAGTTGTAGGGAGTATTATTTATTATATAAGGGTGAGTTTTTGTACAGTTGTAGGGAGTATTATCTTTTTGATAAGGATGAGATGTACAGTTGTGGGGAGTATAATCTGTTACATAAAGGTGATTTGTTGAGCAGTTGTAGGGAGTATTATAGTATGAGTGTATCTCTCACTGTTTGAGCGGAGATCTTCCAACTTCCAACAAGCGGGTTCTGTTCATGGGAGTAAGTCTGACAAAATCTAGGGAAAACAAGGAAATGTCCCAGTTTTCTTCATCTCCATGTCACTGTAGCATTCTGTTATGTTCAGATAATCAACAATTCCAACCACACAGTTTTCATCATTTCCCCACTGACGCACAACTCTGAGTGCACTGGTACATGTGATTAGACGAGATGAGGTGCCAAATTCCAAATGATTCCAAACAGCACATACGTCTGCAGTCTTCATTTTACTGCTCATCACATTTACTTCAGTGGGTTTGATCACAGTCTGTAGGTGCACCGGAAGTTGTAATCACATCTTTTTAAACGTCTTCCTGGTTTGTGACATAAGCCTTTGAAGCTTTGAAGTTTTGAAGGCCTTGAAGATAGATATGAAGTACACGACCAAGAGCGCTGATAAGAAATCCATTTTGGTTTATTCTCTCCTCCGCTCAATTTCATTTCTCTCCAGCGACTAGGTCAGGAATCGGAATACACTAGGCGTTTTACAAAAACCCCGGAAGTTGTAGACCGCGCACCAGCCAATCAGTGAAGAGTTGTGAAGCCATGACGTCAAACAAACAAAGCGGTCGAGATGGATGTAGACGAAGACAGACATTCTGTGTTGGCAACAGTTCCCGAGATCGAGGATTTAAAGCCGGAACAAAGAGAATGTTTGGTGAATTTTATCAAGGGGAAAGGCATTATTGACCTTCTTCCTATGGGATTTGGGAAAAGCTTAATACACCAGTTAACCCTGTTAGCAGCGCATTACATACGCCACGACCAAATAGCAGCGATTGGTTAAATAAAAAAAGTACCTGCCTACCACTGAGTGAACGAATTCTAACGCTGTGAGGTCAGACGGTTTCCACGAATCAAGTTAACACAATGCACCTTTAGTTATTGCGTTTATTATTACAGTGAATGTGTGTGTTTATGCTTTTGGGTCACAGAATATGTCAGTTGTGTGCTGGTGACCTGCTCCTGTGATGGTGAAACATGGCAGTGAGTTTTATTACATCTACTCTGTCATTATCAATACAGCACTTTTGGTAACTATCTGCTCATGACTAGTTTATCTTAGGCTACATTCAGATTGCAGCCTGAAGTGACACAGTCTGATTTTTTGGCCCCTGTGTCACCTGTATCTGATCTTTTAATGACAGTCTGAACGACACAGATCTGATTTTTTCAAATGCGACCCAGGACACTCAGATACGTGCTCCTAAAACCGATATATATCTGATCTTTTGACATGTGACTTCAGTCTGAACGGTCAAAGCGCATCCATCCCACCTACACGTTATCAACAAGCCACAAAGTGTCACTATTCTGCACTGAAGTAGGCAAAAATTGTTAATGAACTCCGTGTCACTGAAGTGAAGCACATCACCACTCACCACTCTTGGCTCCGTCTCCACATCCACACGTTCCTTTCAACGGTCATTGCTGCCACTGTCCCACAAAACACCATGGCCAAAAACCTCGTCCTTCTCCTTCTCAATCTCCTCCTTAAAACAAGTAAGTTGTTCATGTTCTGGCTCCGGTACGAGAGGAACTTTAAAATCTCCAGGTGCTCATGCTGCGTCCATGTTTGGACAACTTCTGTAAACACAGAGACGCTCACTGTGGTTGACGTCGTTGTGTCTCCAGTGCACATGCGGGACACTTTTGGGCCGTTTAATGTTCACACTGGAGTCACATACAAGTCACATTTAACTGGAAATGTGAACGACCTCGCAAAAACATCGGATTTCACAAAAAAATCCAAATTGAGCATTAAGCCCTGCAGTCTGAACGTAGCCTTAGATTTGGTATTGCCCTGGGTTAGGATGATTTATGTTTACAGATTTGGTGTAGTCCGTATTTGGTCCAGGTATATGGTCACATTTTTATACCGCACTTTCCAACTTTAAGACACTCAAAGAGCTTTACATCAAGGACCCACTCACCCATTCAACAGTATACGCACACACGGGGGCCAGGTGGGTTTTTCCAAAGACACAACAACAGCATTCATCTACTGGAGCTGGAATCACACCCCCAACCCATCAGTGGATACGACTGATCAACCAATGATTATGTCCAGAGCGGGATTTGAACTACCAACTGAGCTACTGTCTCCCCCGGCCTCTGAAGTCGCTCTGAGGAATGAAGTTCGATAAATGAGCTGCTCTGTGTAACTTTAACACGTTACATAATTCCCCTTGTGCATCAGTAAATTCCAAGAAGCCAAAAGTTAAGTATATTTTTATATTGAGCTCATGCAGTTACATAAGACTTATTCTAAACTTACTTCCACTGAATGTGAAACTTTTATATTTGCAGAGAGGTATTACAGATGAAGGACATATTGTTTTTCACAGAACAAATAAAAGTCACATAAGAACACACATTTAATCCTCTTAACATGGGACCAAACACATAAACACATAAACACATAGTTAATAATAATAATAATAATAATAATAATAATAATAATAATAATAATAATGGATCAGTTTTATATAGGGCTTTTCTGGACACTCAGATGCTTTACAGAATATTATTCATTCACTCAACACTCAGTGGTGGTAAGATACTATTGTAGCCACAACTGCCCTGGGACAGACTGATGGAAGCGAGGCTGCCAATCTGCACCATCAGCCCCTCCGACCACCATCGCTCACACACAGACACCATTTTCATACTAGGGAAAGTGAGTGAAGTGTCTTGCCTAAGGACACAGTGACAGTTTTTGTGACTGGCGCCCCCCTGTGGCACCTCATTTTCCCAGTGTCTCCCATCCAAGTAATAACTAGGCCTGACAAATATTTCAAATCGAGCTGCTAAACTGGGCAGAACCTGGAGGACTAAAGGGGAGAGTGAGGAGGAGGAGGGGGGGTGCAGTCTGGAGGACTAAGGCCCCATCCACACTAGTCGTATTTGAGTCGTTTTCGTTGTGGATGCAGTGTTCCTTCACACTAATCCGATGGAAAACAGCTCCAGAGATCTGGTGCCGTGTCGACACCTGAAAACGTTGATACACTGACATAGGTCTGTGCGCCATGAAGTAATTCACCGCCAAAACACTAAGGCTGTGTTCAGACTGCAGCCTGAAGTGACCCAAATCTGATTTTTTGGCCCCTATGTGACCTGTATCTGATCTTTTAATGACAGTCTGAACGACACAGATCTGATTTTTTTCAAATGTGACCCAGGACACTTGGATATGTGCTCCTGAAACTGATACATATCTGATCTTTTGACATGTGACTTCAGTCTGAACGGCCAAAGTGCATTCATCCACCTACACGTTATCAACAAGACACAAACGTCACTATTCTGCACTGAAGTAGGAGAAAATTGTTAATGAACTCCGTGTCACTGAAGTGAAGCACATCACCACTCACCACTCTTGGCTCCGTCTCCACATCCACACGTTCATTTCAACGGTCATTGCTGCCACTGTGACACAAAACACCACGGCCAAAAACCTTCTCCTTCTCCTTCTCAATCTCCTCCTTAAAACAAGTAAGTTGTTCATGTTCTGGCTCTGGTACAAGAGGAACTTTAAAATCTCCAGGTGCTTGATGCTGCGTCCATGTTTGGACAACTTCCGTAAACACAGAGCACGCTCGCTGCGGTTGACGTCATCGTGTCTCCAGTGCACATGCGGGACAATTTCGGGCCATTTAATGTTCACACTGGAGATCACATACAAGTCACATTTAATTGGAAATGTGAATAACCTCGCAAAAACATTGGATTTCACAAAAAAATCCAAATTGAGCATTAAGCCCTGCAGTCTGAACGTAGCCTAAGAGGCTAAAATATATGTCCATTCATATATACAGTCTGTGCGTACAACCTGCAGACGTATAATCTCTGAGAAGTTTAACATGAACCATCTCCAACACGACAGAAACACAGAACAGACTCACCATCAGCAGAACACCCCTCTGTCACAGAAAAAAACACTCATATTCCACCGAGTCGTGTCCTTTAGTCCGACAGAAGCAGAAGCTGAACCGCATCAGCAGCACAATAACGAGCTGTTTTTTGAGCGCTGTTTATGCAAATTATCCATGCGGTTTTAAGTTTTGTTTCTGTAAATCGTAAACAAATATGCTCAAAGCTGTGTGGATAAGGAATACGGTGATATGGTGATTGATTTCAGTGGAAACATAGCCTAAAGGGGAGAATGAGGAGGAGGAGGGGCGGGGTCTGAAAGTATAAGGAACATTATGATTGGTCTAACAGGTATCTGCACTTCAAACTCCGCCCCTGCAACCAGGTGTTTGTATCAGAAACACAGCAGTCGTTTGTAATGTCACCAACTACTTGACATCACAGAGGTCACTGAAGACAACACAAACTTTGATCAAGACGTTTTGACAGAAAGATGCAAATTTACCCACTAAAATTCACAAAAATTATCCAAAAATGAGTAAGAAGAGTAGATATTATTAAAACATCATACACCCAGTTTAGTAGCAAAAAAATAAAATAAAATTGTGTTTATTTCTTCTTTAAACTTTTGTGTAACATTTCTGGTGAAGGGTCTCCATAGAAATGTTATTACTTTGTCTGGAATGTTTCGCAGTGTGATATTAAACCTTTCTATCTCCACGGAGACCAATGTAGACAGGTCAGATCTGCGGAAAGGCGACCCCGTTCACAGTCTGAATGTTGTTTTTCTAAGTATTTTTGAGCTATAAAACCACCTGTGATTGAATAAATGTAAAGTAGAGCTGTTTAATGTCACACTGTGGAACATTCCAGGCAGAGCAATGACACGAAACAAGCCGGTGACGAACCTCTTACCAGAAAAGTTACATAATGTGCCTTTTAATGAATACAAATTCTAATTACTGTATTTATTTCACAGTTAACGCGTATGCTTTTGGGTCACAGAATATTCCGGTTGAGCGGCGGTGACCTGCTCCCTTAAACAGTGTGATGGTGAAACATGGCGGTGAGTTTTATTACATCTGTGCGAGCGGCCCCAGGTTCAAACTGTTATTACTGTGGATATGAGGAGCAGATGTGCTTATTTCCTCTGAGAAAACAGTGACCAGCGGCTGTCCGTCCAAAACTGTCCCACACACACTCCACCTGCACCGCCAACCAGGAGGGCACCGCTTTTCTCTGACTTCAATTTCATATTTTGTTTTATATTTTTAAAAGAAAATCATGGTTTCTTGTGAATTTATAGGGTCCAGATTACACCGTTTTCTTCATCACAAACAGACGTGGAGTTGTGTTTTGTTTCATTCACATGTTCAACACTAACCCTGCATATTTAGGCTGAGTTCTCCTCTCAGAAAACACTCCAGTTTGTGATGTGGTAATACAGGAAGTGCTCCACTGTGTTTTTAAATTCTATTCACCTTCACTAGAATTGTCTGGATGAAACAAAACACAACATTCAGGGTTCCCACTCTTTTTCACTGACAACATTTCAAAACTTTTCCATGACTTTATCATGACCTAAAGTGAATTTTCTATGACTTCAACCAATCAGTTTCAAATTTTCGCTGTAAGCTTATTTTTTTTTATTTTTTTCAAGTTCAAATCCTGCTCTCAACATAAACTTTGCTGGCAGTAAAGTGGTCAGATCCAAATAACCCACAGACTGGCAGTGCGATTCCAGCTCCTGTTGTGCTCTTGGGCAAGACACTTAACTGCCCCTCGCCACACTAGTATATGAATGAATGTATGTGTGTATGGGTGATTTTTTTTTTCTGCCTTTTTCTGCTGTTATGATGCTTCATTCAATCAAATTCAAGTATTTGTCATGTTGCTCCAACTATTTCGTAATAACTTCCAGAGAGCCATTCCAGATCAATACATGTGTAAACTCGAGAGTACTACACATGATACATGTGTAACTCGAGAGAACTAACATAATGATACATGTAAACTACACATATATGATACATGTGTAAACTCAAGAGTACTACACATATATGATACACTTGTAAACTCGAAAGTACTACACATATATGATACATGTAAACTAAAGAGTACTACACATATGATACTTGTGTAAACTCAAAAAGTACTACACATATATGATACATGTGTAAACTCGAGATTACTACACATATATGATACACATGTAAACTCGAGATTACTACACATATATGATACACATGTAAACTCAAAAGTACTACACATATATGATACATGTATAAACTCGAGAGTACTACACATATATGATACACGTGTAAACTCAAAAGTACTACACATATATGATACACATGTAAACTCGAGAGTACTACACATATATGATACATGTGTAAACTCGAGAGTACTATACATATATGATACATGTATAAACTCGAGAGTACTACACATATATGATACATGTAAACTAAAGAGTACTACACATATATGATACATGTAAACTAAAGAGTACTACACATATATGATACACATGTAAACTCAAAAGTACTACACATATATGATACATGTGTAAACTCGAGAGTACTACACATATATGATACATGTAAACTAAAGAGTACTACTACACATATATGATACATGTAAACTCAAAAAGTACTACACACATAAATGTACTACACATGTGTAAACTCAAAAGTACTACACATATATGATACATGTAAACTAAAGAGTACTACACATATATGATACATGTGTAAACTCGAGATTACTACATATATATGATACACTTGTAAACTCGAAAGTACTACACATATATGATACATGTAAACTAAAGAGTACTACACATATATGATACATGTGTAAACTCAAAAGTACTACACATATATGATACATGTGTAAACTCGAGAGTACTACACATATATGATACACATGTAAACTCGAGAGTACTACACATATATGATACATGTGTAAACTCAAAGAGTACTACACATATATGATACACATGTAAACTCGAGAGTACTACACATATATGATACACATGTAAACTCGAGAGTACTACACATATATGATACACATGTAAACTCGAGAGTACTACACATATATGATACATGTGTAAACTCGAGAGTACTACACATATATGATACACATGTAAATCCAAAAGTACTACACATATGGTACATGTGTAAACTAAAGAGTACTACACATATATGATACATGTGTTAATTCAAAAGTACTACACATATATGATACATGTAAACTAAAGAGTACTACACATATATGATACTGGTGTAAAGTCAAAAAGTACTACACATATATGATACATGTGTAAACTCAAAAGTACTACACATATATGATACATGTAAACTAAAGAGTACTACACATATATGATACATGTAAACTAAAGAGTACTACACATATATGATACACGTGTAAACTCAAAAGTATTACACATATATGATACATGTGTAAACTCGAGAGTACTACACATATATGATACATGTGTAAACTCGAGAGTACTACACATATATGATACACTTGTAAACTCGAAAGTACTACACATATATGATACATGTAAACTAAAGAGTACTACACATATGATACTTGTGTAAACTCAAAAAGTACTACACATATATGATACATGTGTAAACTCAAAAGTACTACACATATATGATACATGTATAAACTCGAGAGTACTACACATATATGATACATGTATAAACTCGAGAGTACTACACATATATGATACATGTAAACTAAAGAGTACTACACATATGTGATACACGTGTAAATTCAAAAGTACTACACATATGATACACTTGTAAACTCGAAAGTACTACACATATATGATACACTTGTAAACTCATAAGAGTAAACTACTACACATATATGATACATGTGTAAACTCGAGAGTACTACACATATATGATACACATGTGTAAACTCAAAGAGTAAGTACTACACATATATGATACATGTGTAAAACTCAAAAGTACTACACATATATGATACACTTGTAAACTCAAAAGTACTACACATATATGATACATGTGTAAACTCAAAAGTACTACATATATTACTACAAAGTACAATGTAATCAATGGGAAAAAACTGACTCTTGCCCCCCATGATATCATCACATTTTAGAACCTGAAAAATACCAATTGTTTTTAACTCTGGCCTCAAAATGTAAAAATAAATAAATAAATAAAAAACAATTCAAAATTGAGAACGCCTCCGCCATGTTTCCCCCTCAGATGTTGTGCGAGTTTTGCGTCTCATCCAATATCAGACAAACTCGTACAAATTGGGGGAACGTATCGAGCCAAAACAGACTTGAGCTAAACGCGCTCCTCCACCTGCGTCTTCGGGGAGGACTTCAAAGATCTGGCGTTTTGAATGGAACACGGATCGCCGCTTCCTTAAAATCTTTGGCCATTAAATATTGACGATGCCTCGGAGAGTACACACATTCTGCTTTGGAAGTGCTCTGAAGTGCCTCATTTGTGTTTAAAAGTACATCAAAAGAGGAAGACGAAATGCGAAAGCCCAAGCCCCGCGGCGCAGCAGGGGATTCTGGGAAACGGAGTTCAGGCGCCAGACGTGGGATGATTGACAGGTGGGGTTTAAAAGACAAAAATGCAAAATGGCTGCCACTGAGGTTAAACTTCGCGGCGTGGATTTAGAGCAAAGAGAGTGTCCCTGCACGCAATGTTTTCCCATCACCAAGCATGACAGACAATTGTAAGACTTTTAAAATTATAATGTGTGTTTGGATTATGTACATTTTCTATTGTTATGGGCAGGGTTAAGTATTTCTTTTAGAGCAGGACATTAAAAAGGCCCTAGTATATTACGCAAAATTGTCTCTTGCGAAGTTTAAGCCAAGTTAGAATGTTGTGAACTCATCAAAAACAGACCTGGAGTTGTGTTTTGTTTCATTTACATGTTTGAGCAACTTTTTATTATTAGTCTGTTTACATCTCCAAAGCTCAAAATGCTCTACTCCACCTTGTGATGTCATGAAGTGGTAGTTTTTAAGTGAACCTTTGACCTTTTTGTTCAGTAGAGATGGACTATTCCAGAGCTGAAATCATCATGATTCTAGTGAAAGTGTATGGAGTTTAAAAACACAGCAGAGCATATGTATTAGCACACAAGGTGGAACAGGTTGTTTTCAATTTGAGAGAAGAACTCACTCTAAATGTGCAGGGTTTGTGAGTTAAACATGTGTGAATGCAACAAAGCACAACGTCCAGGTCTGTCTGTGATGAAGAAACGTTTGTTTTACCGCTCGCGCCTTCCTGTATTTGCATGTCCTGTGACACCTGGTTGGAGGGGTGTGGTCCCGTCGCTGTTAGCCTGGCTCCGATGTTCGTAGTGCCTGATTGGAGGATTGACGTCCCGCTCCTCCAATCCCCGTCCTACACATCTTATCTTCTCATCCAATAAAAGTGCTGTGCTGTTGATCCTCATGGCTGGATCTCAGTTTCAGTTTGCCACTCTGAGTGATTGATGTGTCTCTTCATTGTCCACTGTTTGTAAAGTTTGAGTTGTGTCATGTGACTCTAGAGGGCGTTATTGACCTACTGTTTGTTTATTTGTTTGTTTGCCAGTTTGGCTCAGCCCCTGAGTATTTGTACCATTAGAGGTATTGGTTAGTTGTATTTGGAAGTTTTGGTTTATCTTATATAAAACATCTTCTTTTGTTATTATACTTACTTATGTTTTACTTTATAAAAGCTCCTTATATTACATCACATCGTGTTTTGTTACTTTCCTTTGTCCGTCTAGCACTGGTTTGTAACAATGTGTCTATCTATACTGGCTATTACCCAGTGCTTCTGACAGGTTGCCTAACTTAGATAACGGATAATGGGTCAATGCAGAGGAAAAAAAAAACAAAAAACGTAACTTCTTGGGTTCTTTTTTAAAAGACAATACAGTAAAGTGCATTTATCCTGCTGACATGTTTCGGCTGCTCATTCTGCATCTTCAGAACTGTCACACACCTGAGACACCCTCCTCCAGAGAACACTGGGCAACAGGGGGCGTGGTCAGTCAGAGCAATCTGCATCAGGCTGACCACGCCTACAGGAAGTAACAACAGCTGATATACGACACGTCACCACCAACACCCGGGACCAGAGGTGCAACCAACTCATTGTTTTGCAAGTCTCAAGTAAGTCTCCAGTCTTTGGCCTCAAGTCTGAGTCAAGTCCCAAGTTAAATACATGCAAGTGCAAGTTGGTGTCGAGTCACTGGTCCATAAGTCCAAGTCAAGTCCAAGTCGTCTGCTTTGAGCTTCAAGTCATTTCAAGTCTTTAAACCAAAGTACCAAATATAGCTCAGATTTAACAATTTATATGAATTCTAAACTAAATTGTACTTAAAAAGTCACAGTATATTTATATATGAGTATTTATATCATTGTAGAAATGCAAATTTTTGCTTTTTAAATGTCTTGACAAGAGTGCAAATTATTCCAGTCAGAACAGAAAGAGTTAAGATTTAAGAGTGCTTAATAGTTTATTTGTCAACTACTCTAAACATCAAGACTTCTCAAGTCACAAGGCTCAAGTCCAAGTCAAGTCCCAAGTCACTGACCTTCAAGTCCAAGTCGAGTCCCAAGTCTCAGCCCATTTTATCAAGTGAAGTCTCAAATCCTAAAAATAGTGACTCAAGTTTGACTCGAGTCCAAGTCACGACTTGCAAGTCCCCAACACTGCCGGGGACAGTTCTGAAGACGCAGCAGCAAAAAAAAAAAAAAACAGTTAAAGTACATAAGAAGACAAAATTTATATCTTTGTTAAAAAAAAAAAAAGGCATACATGGAAGCTGCAATTTATGATGAAGTCCTCTTTTAAGGTGGACTGTGTCTGTCACCTGCTTGTTTCTATGAAGATGTCATTTTTCTGACCGGAATGTTCCACAGTTCCACAGACATTCTGACTGTGAGCGGAGTCTGACCTGTAACTTGGTCTGGTTTGGTCTCCATGAAGATAGTAAGGCTTAATGCCACACTGTGAAACATTCCAGACAAAGCAATAATATCTCCATGGAGAAAAGCAGAAAAGCATTTGGCTGACCCTCCACCAGAAAAGTTACACAATGCCAATACCATTAATTTAATATTTATCCTTCAAAACTAAATAACATTCACTTACACACGTCGATCCATTAACCTTGGATTTGTCATAGACTGATGAATATTCAGAGATTACCAGGGTTAACTATGAGGCCAGTGTGTGTGTGTGACCCTCCACCTCTTTGGCCCTGGCTCCGTGTGAGAAGCCCACATCCATCACTCCGTCCTGGGCTCCGCTCGGTGTAAATCACCCCGATAAAGGACGAGCGGTAAACGAGGCTCCAGTGAAGGTTCAGCGCCCAAACAGCTATCACATTAAGAGCGCAGTTAAAGCCGCTCAAATAAAAGGACTCAAGATTAGGACGGTAACAATAAAGGGAATAATGTCAAAAGTCTCACAATAATATCAAGGACCATCGCAATATATCGAAATGAAATGAATAGATGTGGTGCAGCAATAGATAAAAAAAAACAAAAAACAGAACTACATAGACCATGATCCTTTGCTTTGTTTCTTACATGAAGAAATAAATGTTACGGGCTCTTGGTGCGTTTGATTATCCATCCATTTCCCACTCAGATCTCGGATATGATATCACGTCCACACTTCAAGCGTTTTATTATGTTCCGCATGTCCAACTTGAAGAAAAATGAGGACGCCAACTGGAAAGCTGTTATTGTTGTTGTTTATCTTCTGTTAGCAACCCTCAGGAAGTTTAGCAGCAACCGTTTAAAACAAGTCTGTGTACAATACTGACCTCACCACAACACTGACCACCACACCCACAGGCAGTGATACGGACGCAGTAAGGCACGTGTGGCAAGGCCAAGGCCCGCGGGCCACATCCGGCCCACCAAGACATTTTATGTGGCCCACAAGGAGGTTAAAAGGTACAATTTATTATTATGATGTGACTCTGTGCCGCTTCTACATCTCCCACAATGCACCGCAGTTGTTTCACCACTAGAGAGGCCAAGAAAACTCATGACATTTCCCCAAAAATGTCCAAGAAAAGAAAAATTGATGCAGAAGGACGGTTATTTCATGAATGTTACTGAAGGAGTAATGTGAATGTTTTAACTTAAACCTTTAAATCAAATCCAATCCACTTTATTTCTACAGCACATTTCATAAACAAAACAGTTTCCCAAGTGCAGCACAATACAGATGAAACAAATCCAATAGAAATATAAAGTACAGCTCTAGTTAACTCTACTAGTCCTCCTTAAGACAATAAAACTAGTCAAATCAAATAAGAGCAAGAATACCAGTAAATAATAAAAAGGTAAAAAACATAAAAATAAACAAAATGAAAAAATATGAAATAAAAAAAAAAAATTAATACAGACTTACAGATTTGTAACATACCAATATTACAGTTGCAGTTTAACTTTACAACCGGCCCTTTAATGACAAATATGATCCAAATGTGGCCCTTGATGAAAATGAGTTTGACCCCTGCAGTAAGGTATTGCAGTAATAGACATGTAGTAAGGTATTGCAGTAATAGAGATGTAGTAAGGTATTGCAGTAATAGAGATGTAGTAAGGTATTGCAGTAATAGAGATGTAGTAAGGTATTGCAGTAATAGACATGTAGTAAGTAGATAGAGATGTAGTAAGGTATTGCAGTAATAGAGATGTAGTAGGTATGAGTAATAGAGATGTAGTAAGGTATTGCAGTAATAGAGATGTAGTAAGGTATTGCAGTAATAGAGATGTAGTAAGGTATTGCAGTAATAGAGATGTAGTAAGGTATTGCAGTAATAGAGATGTAGTAAGGTACTGCAGTAATAGAGATGTAGTAAGGTACTGCAGTAATAGAGATGTAGTAAGGTACTGCAGTAATAGAGATGTAGTAAGGTATTGCAGTAATAGAGATGTAGTAAGGTATTGCAGTAATAGAGATGTAGTAAGGTATTGCAGTAATAGAGATGTAGTAAGGTATTGCAGTAATAGAGATGTAGTAAGGTACTGCAGTAATAGAGATGTAGTAAGGTATTGCAGTAATAGAGATGTAGTAAGGTATTGCAGTAATAGACATGTAGTAAGGTATTGCAGTAATAGACATGTAGTAAGGTATGCAGTAATAGAGATGTAGTAAGGTATTGCAGTAATAGAGATGTAGTAAGGTATTGCAGTAATAGAGATGTAGTAAGGTATTGCAGTAATAGAGATGTAGTAAGGTATTGCAGTAATAGAGATGTAGTAAGGTATTGCAGTAATAGAGATGTAGTAAGGTATTGCAGTAATAGAGATGTAGTAAGGTATTGCAGTAATAGAGATGTAGTAAGGTATTGCAGTAATAGAGATGTAGTAAGGTATTGCAGTAATAGAGATGTAAGGTATTGCAGTATAGAGATGTAGTAAGGTATTGCAGTAATAGAGATGTAGTAAGGTATTGCAGTAATAGAGATGTAGTAAGGTACTGCAGTAATAATAGAGGATGCAGTAAGGTATTGCAGTAATAGACATGTAGTAAGGTACTGCAGTAATAGAGATGTAGTAAGGTATTGCAGTAATAGAGATGTAGTAAGGTATTGCAGTAATAGAGATGTAGTAAGGTATTGCAGTAATAGAGATGTAGTAAGGTAACTGCAGTAATAGAGATGCAGTAAGGTATTGCAGTAATAGACATGCAGTAAGGTACTTGCAGTAATAGAGATGTAGTAAGGTATGCAGTAAATAGAGATGTAGTAAGGTACTGCAGTAATAGAGATGTAGTAAGGTATTGCAGTAATAGAGATGTAGTAAGGTATTGCAGTAATAGACATGCAGTAAGGTACTGCAGTAATAGAGATGCAGTAAGGTACTGCAGTAATAGAGATGTAGTAAGGTATTGCAGTAATAGAGATGTAGTAAGGTATTGCAGTAATAGAGATGTAGTAAGGTATTGCAGTAATAGAGATGTAGTAAGGTATTGCAGTAATAGAGATGTAGTAAGGTAATTGCAGTAATAGAGATGTAGTAAGGTACTGCAGTAATAGAGATGTAGTAAGGTACTGCAGTAATAGAGATGTCGTAAGGTATTGCAGTAATAGAGATGTAGTAAGGTATTGCAGTAATAGACATAGTAAAGGTATTGCAGTAATAGAGATGCAGTGAGGTATTGCAGTAATAGAGATGCAGTAAGGTACTGCAGTAATAGAGATGTAGTAAGGTATTGCAGTAATAGAGATGTAGTAAGGTATTGCAGTAATAGAGATGTAGTAAAGTATTGCAGTAATAGAGATGTAGTAAGGTATTGCAGTAATAGAGATGCAGTAAGGTATTGCAGTAATAGAGATGCAGTAAGGTATTGCAGTAATAGAGATGTAGTAAGGTATTGCAGTAATAGAGATGTAGTAAGGTATTGCAGTAATAGAGATGTAGTAAGGTACTGCAGTATATAGAAGTAAGTAGAGATGTAGTAAGGTATTGCAGTAATAGAGATGTAGTAAGGTATTGCAGTAATAGAGATGTAGTAAGGTACTGCAGTAATAGAGATGTAGTAAGGTACTGCAGTAATAGAGATGTAGTAAGGTATTGCAGTAATAGAGATGTAGTAAGGTACTGCAGTAATAGAGATGTAGTAAGGTATTGCAGTAATAGAGATGTAGTAAGGTACTGCAGTAATAGAGATGTAGTAAGGTATTGCAGTAATAGAGATGTAGTAAGGTATTGCAGTAATAGAGATGTAGTAAGGTATTGCAGTAATAGACATGCAGTAAGGTATTGCAGTAATAGAGATGTAGTAAGGTATTGCAGTAATAGAGATGTAGTAAGGTACTGCAGTAATAGACATGTAGTAAGGTATTGCAGTAATAGAGATGTAGTAAGGTATTGCAGTAATAGAGATGCAGTAAGGTATTGCAGTAATAGAGATGTAGTAAGGTATTGCAGTAATAGAGATGTAGTAAGGTATTGCAGTAATAGAGATGTAGTAAGGTATTGCAGTAATAGAGATGTAGTAAGGTATTGCAGTAATAGAGATGCAGTAAGGTATTGCAGTAATAGAGATGTAGTAAGTAGTAATTGCAGTATAGAGTATGCAGTAAGGTATTGCAGTAATAGAGATAGTATGTAGTAAGGTATTGCAGTAATAGAGATGTAGTAAGGTATTGCAGTAATAGAGATGTAGTAAGGTATTGCAGTAATAGAGATGTAGTAAGGTATTGCAGTAATAGAGATGTAGTAAGGTACTGCAGTAATAGACATGTAGTAAGGTATTGCAGTAATAGAGATGTAGTAAGGTATTGCAGTAATAGAGATGTAGTAAGGTATTGCAGTAATAGACATGTAGTAAGGTATTGCAGTAATAGAGATGTAGTAAGGTATTGCAGTAATACGAGTGACTGAAATTGTCATTTAAACCACCAAAGAGTCCAAACACAATGAAAACAGTTCATACAGTTCAGAATTTCCCAGTGATTTCGTCTATATTTGCGAGATGTTTGGTAGAAATTAGTGGCTGTGGTTTTGCGGGTTTGTCTAGTTCCAGACTTTTCGGAATTCAAACAGAATGTAAAAGAGTTCGGCTGCTGAGGCAAAACAGAACCAGGAATGAGGAAATTTGGTTTAATATTCATGTGTATGTGTCATTGGCTGAGTCCTTGGCCAGTCTGTTTTTTAGGGTGTTTTTTTTTACAGCCAAAAAGTAATCTTCCTGACCTCCCAGAATCCTTGAAAAATAATGTTGGTAATTATGCTGAGAGGCTAACGATGTTCATTTAACAGACAACGTCCACTTGAATGTATTTGTTTTGGTGACACTTCACTCACCTGATGCACTCGCAGCTTCCTGATTATTCACTCTGCTGAGGCTATAAGTGCTAATAACAACTAGGATGTAAATGTGCACTTCCTGAATATCAGACAGTGCAATTCTTGTTTGGCTCTAGGACTTATTTCGCTCAAATTCATGAAAAAAAAAAAATAAAATGTTACATGGGCTTGAAAGTACAAGAGTTGTATCTGAGTAGATGTAACTCCATCCTCCTCTCCTTCACTCTCTCCTTCCTCCTTCTTCTCCTTTCTCCTTCTTCTTCTCCTCCTCTCCTTCTTCCTCCTTTTTTTCCTCTTCCTCTCCTTCACCCTCTCCCCCTTCCTCTTCTCCTCCTCTCCTCCATCCTCTCCTCTTCTCCTCCTTTTCTCCTTCCTCCTCTCCTCCTTCTCTCCTTCACCCTCTCCCCTTCCTCCTCTCTTCCTTCTTCTTCTTCTCTCCTCCTCCATCTTCTTCTTCACCCTCTTCTCTTTCTCCTCTCCTCCTTCTCCTCTCCTTCACCCTCTCCCCTTCCTCCTCTCCTTCCTCTCCCCTCCCTCCTTCTTCCTCCTTTTTCTTCTTCTCTCCTTCACCCTCTCTTCTTCCTCTTCTCCACCCTCTCCCTCTCCTTTTCTTCACCCTCTCCTCCCTTCTTCTTCTCCTCTTCCTTCCCTTCTTCCTCCTTTTTTTTCTCTTCCTCTCCTTCACCCTCTCCCCCGTCCTCTTCTCCTCCTCTCCTCCATCCTCTCCTCTCTCCTCTTCTCCTTTGCCTTCTTCTCCTCCTCTCCTCCTCCTTCTCCTCCTTCCTCTTCTCCTGTTCTCCTTCACCCTCTTCCCTTCCTCCTCTCCTCCTTCCTCTTCTCCTTCTCTCCTTCCTCCTCTGCCCTTCCTCCTCCTTCCTTCTTCTTCACCCTCTTCTCTTTCTCCTCTCCTTCACCCTCCCCCCTTCCTCCTCTCCATCATTCTCTCCTCCCTCCTCTCCTCCTTCTTTGCCTCCTCTCCTTCACCTTCTCCCATTCCTCCTCTCCTCCTTCCTTCTCTCCTTCACTCTCTCCCCTTCCTGTTTTCCTCCTTTCCTCTTCTCCTCCTTCCTCCTCTCCTTCACCTTCTCCACTTCCTCTTCTCCTCCTCCTCTTCACCCTCTCTCCTTCCTTCGCTCCTCCATCTTCTCCTCCTTCATCTTCTCCTTCACCCTTTGCCTTTCCTTCTCTCCTTCACCCTCTTCTCCTCCTTCCTCCTCTCCTCCTCCTTCACCTTCTCCGCTTCCTCTTCTGTCTCTTTTGTCTCTGCTCCCTTCTTTCCTCTCCTCCTCTCCTCTCCTGTGTGTCTCTGTGTGTTAACAGTGTGTGTTAATATCCTCCTCATCTCTTCAGTGTGTCGGTGGGAGAGGTTGGAGTGGGAGGAGGCGTTTGGCGCTCTCTGGATCTGGGAGTTTGACAGATTGTGTTGGTGGAGCTGCTCGCTGATGGGGCTGGAGGCTGTGGGCTCAGCGTGGAGAGATCACACGTCCACCAACCCGACAGAGATGAGGAGAGACGGAGAAGACCTCGAGCGTTTAACTGTGTGAAATTGAATGAGTTCTGATCTGATGTATAGAGCTTTTGTATCGCGCGTCTGATTCACCGACACTACAGCGCTTTCATTCAGACCACTTTAGGCTTTAGGGTCAAAAAAAAAAAGCAATTCAGTTTTCAGATTTCTGGTTTAGTTTTGATGTGTCGTTAGTGAAAGGCTCCGCTGCTTCACAGAGGCTTCAAAACGGTGATTTTATGGGATCTATTCACGCTGACGACACAAAACCAGAAGACGTTTGTTAACATGCAGGTGATGACTTCCTTTGGGCTCTGTTGTGAGAGTAAATCTGGGAAAACTGAAAAAATGGCCCGGTTTTCTTCATCTAGATCAGCGGTCCCCAACCTGGTAATGGTCCCTGGGTCGTTTGGTACCAAAAAGAATAAATAACTTCAATTATTTACATTTTATTTATTATCCGAGTCTGAACAAGAGAAAAATAATGGAGACCAAGACCAGTCCGAGACCACAGGGTCCCGAGAGGGTCAAGACTGAGACAAACCGAGACCACAGCCCATCGAGACCAAATCAAGACCATCTTTGTAATTGTTGACATTTATTTGTATTTTACAGTTAATTTGGCACATATATATCAATGTTTTTTTTATAAATTTGTCTCCATTTTTTCAAGAGTCAGGACCTTGAGACTCTTGAGGAGTGATAAAATGTCCAAATGTCGAGAGTCCAAACGCCTTCAAGACCGAGACAAGATCAAGTCCAAACTCCTTCAAGACCGAGACAAGAGCGAGTCCAGACGCCTTAAAGACCGAGACAAGATCAAGTCCAAACTCCTTCAAGACCGAGAAAAGAGCGAGTCCAAACGCCTTAAAGACCGAGACAAGATCAAGTCCAAACTCCTTCAAGACCAAGACAAGACTGAGTCCAAGCACCTTCATGATTGAGACAAGACCAAGTCCAGATGCCTTAAAGACCAAGACAAGATCAAGTCCAAACTCCTTCAAGACCGAGAAAAGAGCGAGTCCAGACGCCTTAAAGACCGAGACAAGATCAAGTCCAAACTCCTTCAAGACCGAGACAAGACCGAGTCCAAACACCTTCAAGACCAAGACAAGACTGAGTCCAAGCACCTTCAAGACCAAGACAAGACTGAGTCCAAGCACCTTCATGATTGAGACGCCTTCAAGACCGAGACAAGACCGAGTCCAAACTCCTTAAAGACCGAGACAAGACCAAGTCCAAACTCCTTCGAGACCGAGACAAGACTGAGTCCAAGCACCTTCAAGATCGAGACAAGACCAAATCCAAACGCCTTCAAGACCGAGACAAGACTGAGTCCAAACTCATTCAAGACCGAGATAAGACCGAGTCCAAACGCCTTCAAGACCGAGACAAGACAGAGTCCAAACTCATTTCAAGATTGAGACAAGACCGAGTCCAAACTTCTTCAAGACCGAGTCCAAACGCGGTTGTGTCTGAAACAAGATCAAGACCGCAAAGAAGTGGTCTCGAGTACTACGAAAAGATTGAAAAATGACAGAATTCTTTCCGTTACATCCGTCTATGACTCACTCTTGACTCACTCTTGACTCACTCTTGACTCACTCTTGACTCACTCTTTACACATGTCAAGATTAGAGTGATCAGATTTTCAAAATCAAAAACTGGGACACTCTCGGTTTGTGGTGGTTGGTAATAATAAAATTGTGAAACGAGTCTGTAATTAAGGAAAATAGTTCTGCACTCAGCAGATTCATGACTAACATGTGAGTCAGTATAGTCACATTTTCTTTGTGTTTTGATCGTTTTTAAGTAGATTTTTTGTATTTTACCTAAACCAATGTTCACATAAGCCTCTTCTTTACAGTTGTCAGGGATCAGATTGGTCAAAAATAGGGACACCTGGGACATTTCTTGTATAAAACTGGGACAAATCAGTTGTTTTGGATAAATCTGCTGGGACAGGGGACACAGACTCAAACCTGGGACTGTCCCGGGGAAACAGGGGGGACCACTGGTGTAGATCTCATTGTATTCTTTCTTTTTTCTATTGGCAGACTATTGTGGTGTCCTCGGGCAAGACACTTTCACCATATCTGTGATGAATGTGCTGTGTGGATTTGGGGTTTGGTGGTGATTAGAGTAAATTGGTCAAGTTAGTCAGCCCCAGTGTGGATGTGGATGTGAAAATCAAAATGCTTATTTTCTGATCTGTGAGCTAATGTTGTTTTCTCATCACAAACAGGGCTGGATATCTTTAAGAAGTTGTTAATACGATACATACCTTGGTACATAAAGTTCGATTGATTGATACTGTGGCGGGGCTCTATTAAAAACTTAGGCAAGATGGAGATTCTGAGTGCAGGTGGTTTATTGTGCCAGTGTCCAAAGTGCAAAAATCCCCCAAACAGTGCAGAATATTTACAGTGAGCAAAACAGTCCAAAAAGTATTTACAGCGAAGAAACAGGGTCGAGTTCAGCGTTAACTGTCCCCTTTAAGATTCTGTACAGCACACCGACGTTACCTGCTCTGTACCCGGTGGCAGACTGATTAACAGCCAGGAACGGCTCCCCTTTAAACCACCTGACTCCTCCCACTGAGCAATATATCAAAATCATTCTAAAGACAAACAATTTAACCATAAACCTACCTTGTCTATGCTACGTTGAGCACACAGTAATAATGTACATTACATGTCAAAAATAATAGCTGAAAAACGTAAAGAAAATCGTATTACATAATGCGCGTCACATGGTCAGCACCACGGCGCGAACAGCGCCTATTTCAACTACAGGAAATAGGGGCTCGGTTTGGCAGAGGCGCCGCGTCGAAGGAGAGAGAGACGGCGTCATCGGACAGGTACGAGACAAGTATGAAATAAATGACTCTAACGCGCTCAAGTGTGCAGCCTTGGCGAATTAGTAACGGAGGAAAGAGGGGAGAAGGCGATAACAGTGAATACGGCGTGAATGAATGAAACAGCGGGGAAAACGGGGAATGAACTCGTGTGTGCGGGATGACTCAGCGTGTGTGCGCGCGGGCACGTCAGTGCAGACCGCGGTTACGTGGGGGGGGGAAACGCCACCTAAAATCATAGACGGACTGGCTCCGTCACAGATACATAGGCCACGATACAATGTTTTTTTGATACAGTGCACTTTCAATTCAATATGATTTGATGTGATATATTTCAAATCATATGATGCAGTTCTGTGATAAAAAAGTCCAAATCTCGGCTGTGATACTAAAAGTCTACTGCAGGGATGAGAAATGATTTTTTTCCCCTTGGGTCACATGAGAAACGGAAAATATTGTGGAGGGCCAGACCAAAAATGCTTAACTTAATTGTGCATAATATTAATTGTATTTCTTTATAAAAAGCAGTAAATATTGTTTTGAGAGCTGCTCAGAATGGGAAGAGTTTATGTTATGACTAAGCAATGAAAAAGCGAGGTCCCTTTACAAAAACTGTCATTAAAAACAACTTTAAAATAAAAGCATTGCAGCTTTAGTCCGTGCATGAGGTAAAATGATAAAATATGTTTATTTTGTAATTCCAAATGAGCTTAACAATGCCCACGTCTGGTCTACTTAGTCCACTTAGACCAGGAGTGTCAAACTCAAATTCACAGACAACACAACAACATCTGCATATTTTCTCTTCATTTGAGATATATAATGTTAAACCTTTTCTTATTAAAATAAATGTGTAATAATGGTTTTGCTTAATTGAATCCAGAACAAGCAGAATATAAAGTAATAACAACATTTTAAATAAATAATGTCTCTATAGTCTATCTGTAGATGGCAGGGCAGCTCTAATACATATTTGATGTGATCTCATGGGCCAAATATAATTTTATCGCAGGCCAAATTTGGCCCCTGGGCCTGAGTTTGACATGTCTGACTTAGTCCATTAAGTTTGTGTAGCGTTAATAAGAAAATCACCAGTTTTACTCATGAAAACTGTGAAAATGTCAACACAATTGTAGCTCGTACACAGAATAATTTAGTAAAATATACCTAAAAATACTCTTGATGATATATCGATACAGCAGCCCAGGATATCGATACTGTATCCTCAAATTAAACAATACGATATATATCGATATTTCAATATTTTTGCACATTTCAAATCACAGACAGACTTGGAGTTGTGTTTTGTTTCATTCACACAGTTCTCTCAAACTGAAGCACTCTGTTTCACCTTGTGATGTCATGTGGTAATACAGGAAGTGCTCCATTGCTTTTTTAAACTCCATACACCTTCACTAGAAACATTTGGATGACTTCAGCCCTGGAATGACCAACTTCTACTGAACTAAAGGTAAAAGTAGCTGTTAACTCAAAAACTACCGCTTCATGACATCACAAGGTGGAATAGAGCATTTTAAGCTTTGACTATTTAAATAGACTAATAATAAAGCTTTACTCAAACATGTGTGAGTGAAACAAAACACAACTCGAAATCTGTTTTTGAGGTAACAACATCCTAACATGGTTTAAATCTCACAAGAGCCAGTTTGTGCGTCATAGAGCATCTTTAACACACTGATGCAGGTTCCATATTTCTTCCTCTCTCTTTCCTTACCGATATTTGTAGTGTACAGGTTTAAACCTTTCTGACATTCTGCATTGAGAATCTGACAGTATCCCGCTCTAGTTTGTTTAGACTTTGTGGATCTCGGTTCAAATAAGTGTTTTTTTGTGCGCTCATTGATTTCACACTCGCGGTAAATGCCACAGTGGTGTTCTGTGAGTGGAGCGGGTTTAAGAGGCCGGAGTCTGACTCAGGTTCGGGCTCGACGCGAGAGCTTTAAGAGGACTCCTCGGAGAACGCAGGGGTTTGAAAACTCCTCCAACATCTGTGGCATAAATAATCGGAGTAAAGAAAATGGTGAGTCAAAGACAAAAGAACAAAAAATAGGACATAGAGTCATGACAAAGACAAGAACATCACATTACAATGACATCACATTACATTACACACATGTCTTTAGTAATGTACAGTGTTGGGGAGTAACAGATTACATGTACCGGAGTTATATAATCAGAGTACAAATTATGAGTAACTATAATTTGGTTACAGTTACTGTTTCAGTGAGTGGTAATTGGATTACAGTTACTTTGTTGAAATAAATGGATTACACGGTGGTATTTTCCTGTTTTCACATTTCGGGCTAAATCTCTTTTTTTTTTTTCTTCTTTTTTTTTTCTCGGTAATTCCACTCATTGCCGGACACTAAACCAGGTCCAAACCAGGTCTAAACCAGGTCTAAACCAGGTCTAAACCAGGTCCAAACCAGGTCTAAACCAGGACTAAACCAGGTCTAAACCAGGTCCAAACCAAACCAGGTTTAAACCAGGTCTAAACCAGGACTAAACCAGGTCCAAGCCAGGTCCAAATCAGGTCTAAACTAGGTCTGAACCAGGTCTAAACCAGGTCTAAACCAGGTCCAAACCAGGTCCAAACCAGGTCTAAACCAGGACTAAACTAGGTCTAAATCAGGTCCAAACCAGGTCCAAACCAGGTCTAAACCAGGACTAAACCAGGTCCAAGCCAGGTCCAAATCAGGTCTAAACCAGGACTAAACCAGGTCTAAACCAGGTCCAAACCAGGTCCAAACCAGGTCTAAACCAGGTCTAAACCAGGTCCAAGCCAGGTCCAAATCAGGTCTAAACTAGGTCTGAACCAGGTCTAAACCAGGTCTAAACCAGGTCCAAACCAGGGCCAAACCAGGTCTAAACCAGGACTAAAACAGGATTTAACAGGACTAAATCCTGCTGTGTGGACGTGTCTCCTCGTCTTGTATCAATAATATTTTTTATTTGGTTCAGTAAAGTCTGGGCTTTTTATTTTCTTTTATCAGACAAAACTTCTTATGTGAAGATTTCCTCGTCTTTGCTTCTCTTCAGCAAATCAAGTAATCCAAAGTATTCAGATTACGTTACTCACTTTAAGTAATTTAATGGATTACGTTACAAACTACATGTTGGTGTATGTAATCTGTAAGGGAATACATTTTAAAACTAACCCTCCCAACACTGGTGATGTATTATAAGTTTACCTAGAATGTTCCACAGTAAAGCATTAAACTTAAACTTTGATTCATTATAGCAGTTTACATGATGTTTTCTAATTCTGAATGAATCTTTTTGAATTAAATACTTCAGAAATTACATGGAAATAATAATTCTGAATTGAGGTTTACATGGAAAACACTTAAATTGTAAACATTTAAACTTAAATCATCTTTATTTAATTCCGTTCAATGTCTGGGGGTGGGGAAGGGTTCTGATTGGTTAGGGACACGAATGTATTTAAGTCATCCGGAAGAAAACACACACTTCAGCTGCTACCGACTTTTCTGTCATCTCGATTTGTCGTTACGCCACGGACACAAAACGCAATCCAAACTTTTTTCTCACAGTGGTTCCGATGATAATTGCGCAGCAGCTGGAGAATTGTCTCATCACACTTTCTGTCTGTGAGCTGAGGAGGAGAAGGGAAGAGTGTCGGAGAAGGAGGAAGAAGACAAACTGCTGCTCTACCTCAGCCCACTCCCACATCCCGCTCACAAATCCAAAGAGACGTGGATGAAAGTCTGAAGCCAAGACGGGTGGAGCCAAATCATCCGGATTGCATCAGAAGAGCGACACAACGAGCATGTGCTTTTTAAAAAAATAAAAGTTTACATGATCCAGGAAGAAATTAATTTGGCTTTAAAATCGGAATAAACCACCTACTTACTTCGGAATTAAGTTCATAATTAATTCTGACTAATCATTGTCATTAGGACTTAAGAGTTTACATGGTCTTTTTGAAGCAGAATTCATTTTTATTCAGAAGTAAATTATTTGTATTCAGAATTAACGCTCTCATGTAAACGTAATCTTGAAAAACATGCATTCAAACTGTCACCAGGCTCGCCACTCCACAGATCTGACTTGTAACTTGACTTGGGGGCACCACCCGTTTCCATGGAGACTAAGGATGGGACAAGATCCACATGATCCCGCGAGACAAAATTGACACAAGATCGTGCACACATAAAGAAAATTATCTTGTGAGATTTTTTTTTCTAGATTTGTACTGGATAAAAAGTGAAATACTGGTGAGACACATTTTTTTGAGAAGCTGTAGTCGTAAAACGCAGTGCTACAGCAAAAATATTAAATAAAGTAAAAGAAAAAAAAAACTGTGAGAATAAAATTAGGAACTTGATTGTGTATTTTTTTGTAGTATATTGCCAAAATCTCGTCTAGTGTTGTTCTCGTGGATCCAATCTTATGACAATAGACAATAATTGATGGCTGAATACTTATTTACAGTTTTTCAGTCCCGACAATGCCTTTTATCATTCATTATCCATTAATATGTAGACTCAAGTGTTAACAAAATGTTCTTTCTTTTGTTACCATTTTAACCACCTCTTAATTAACCTTAATAAAGACTTGATTCGTAATGAGCTGATGGTCCATTAAAGGTTAGTGTTGGGAGTTAGGGTTTTTTCAGTTGTTTCTTAACCTGAATCATTCTTAATCCATAGTGAAAGAAAAGTTGATTTAGTCTGTCGTCATGGTTATTAAATGTACAGTATGTAACTTTCTAGTGGAGGTACATCACCTGCATGATCCAATGGAAATAGAAAGTTAAAATCTTACTCCAGAACACTTTCCATGGAGTGTTATATCGTACAGTGGAAGATTGTAGCTAGAGGAGCAACATTTCCATGGAAACTAGCTCCAGGACGCCCTCCTCCAGGTCAAATAAGAGTCAGGTTTGTGGTGATGCAAGCCCATTCAGTAAGTTTTTTTCGAAGTTCTTTCCATGCAATAAAAACAACCACAATGATGTGAACACACAAACAAACACACCCACAAAACATTTTAGTTCACTCATTGGCTAAAAAGTTCTGCTGTTATTTTAAAAGGTTGTTAGCGTGTTCCGTGAAAAATGATGACTGGAATCGATCGATTGAAATCACAAAAATGTATTCCCTATTCAATACAATTCTAATACAGAGCTCTGGGTCACATCACTGTCCCTGATGGCCTATTCTACACAGGACTTACAATCAGGTAATCTGACGCCTGCGTCTGTCCCTTCACCCAGTATATATACATTCACAGAAATATGCATAATGATATGTTGATCAGGTTCACGCCTTGGATCCTCCCTGAAGCCTCTCCGTTTATGGGAATGACCGGATCTATTTAGGTTTGTGCCAGGATGTCCCCTCGTCAGCTGCTGTGTACAGAATGTCCTTAAAAAGACACAACCTACACAGCAGTTTCATTAAACACATATATCAGATGTCAGTAGTTAAACATTAATTGTGTGACTTCATTAACAATATTTAAACAAATATATAAGTTCAGTATTTTATTGCCTGTGGTATACTCACAACACTTTATTACTTGCCTTCATTGTGCATTGTTTCACTTTTCAAACACTTTTCTCCATGCAAATATTGTTGCTTTGCCTGAAATGTTTCACAGTATGGTATTAAACCTTTCCATCTTCATGGTCACAATGTCTGTTTTTCAAGGTATTTTTGAGCTATAAAACCACCTGTAATTGAGTAAATGTAAAATAGAGATGTTTAATGTCACACTGTGGAACATTCCAGGCAGAGCAATGATCCATAGAAACAAGCAGGTGACGGACCCCCAACCAAAAAGTTACATATTTGCCACATTTATATTAGAGCTTTAATTCTGATTTTAAAATAATTTAATTCTGAATAAAAATGTATCTCCTTTTAAAAAGACCATGTAAACCAGACATGTCAAACTCAGGCCCGGGGGCCAAATTTGGCCTGCGATATCATTATATTTGGACCACGAGATTATATCAAACATGTATTAGATCTGCCCGCCAGCTACAGATAGACTATAGAGACATTATTTATTTAAAATGTTGTTATTATTTTATATTCTAATTGTTCTGGATTCAATGTTTTAGCAAAACTATTATTAATCATTTATGTTAATAAGAAAAGGTTTAACATTACATATCTCAAAAGAAGAGAAAACATGCAGATGATGTTGGAATTTTTCAATATATATTTAGTTTGGCCCACGACTTAGTCCCAGTTTTTAATTTCGGCCTCTATGAATTTGAGTTTGACACTCCTGATGTAAACACTTAATTCCTAATGAAAATATTAGTAAGTAACTTTCTGATTTTAAAGCCGAATTAATTTATTCCTCTATCATGTAAATGTTTATTCTTCTTAAAAATAATTCCGGTCGTTCAGCACATGCTCGTTGGGTCGCCCTTGTGACGCGATCCGGATGATACAGCTTCAGACTTTCATCCACGTCTCTTTGGATTTGTGAGCGGGATGTGGGAGTGGGCTGAGGTAGAGCAGCCACAGACTCAGTTTGTCTTCTTCCTCTCTTCTCCGACACTCTTCCCTTCTCCTCCTCAGCTCACAGACGTAAAGTTTGATGAGAGAATTCTCCAGCTGCTGCGCAATTATCATCGGAATGGCTGCGGAAAAAGTTTGGATCATGTTTGTGTCCGTGGAGTAACGACAAACCGAGATGACAGAAAAGTCAGTAGCAGCTGAAGTGTGTGTTTTCTTCTGGTAACTATGTTTGTGTCTCTGTCCAATCAGAACCCTTCCCCACCCCCAGACGTTGAGCAGTGAGTGAGCAGAGTTTTCCATGTAAACCTCAATTCGGAATTATTATTTCCATGTAAACTTAAACTCCAAACTATTTAATTCAGAACAATTAATTCAGAATTTAAAACCATCATGTAAACGTGGCCGCTGTTACTTTAAACTAATTAGGTGCTGTCATTATAAAGTGCTTTCACAAATTGGCATGTTTTGACAATTCTAATAAGATGTAATAAAGCTTTTTTTATTTTTATTTTTTTTTTTACTTTCACGTAATGAAAAAAAAAAAAAAAATCACAAACAAACACACACCCAGACGATATCAGAGCACAACTGAAAGCAGGTCATTTGGTTTTCCCGCATCTAAATGTCAAATATGTTTAGAGCGTGTGGGCCGTGTGGTTCATGTAAAGAAGCAACACTTAAGATGGGAATAATACACCGAGATCAGAATGTCAACGTAAGCCAATTATTGTATATGCCACAGACAATCAAACCAGTGATTATGGAGTTAGGCCGGCTGTGTTCACTGTCAGATCGTAAACAAAAGCGCTTTTATACAAGAGGAAATGTCAGGAGGCGTTCAAGGACATCAGGATATGTTACAACGTCGTATGTGCCAGAGCTGCTTTTAACTCGAGGATGTTTTGAAGAGAATAGGGACACGATATATGCTGTAAAAGAAGAGAGACTCAATCTATGGTACAGAGGACAAAGTGTATATGGTATAGTGAATATGTTTCAATTCATTTAAATCATCTTTATTTTCATGTTTCAGATCTCCTTGTTTATGTTTTTACATTTAGATTTTAGATTTATTTTTATGTTTTCCTCTTTTAAAGGGCCCATCTCATGCAAAAATCAACTTTTCAGAGCTTTCTACCTTCTAAGAGTGACGTGTGGGACTTGTATATGTCGCCAAAGTGGTTTTTAGATTGATTCAGCGTTTTTTTTAACAAATTGCAGCGTATTTCTGCCACCCTCTCACATGATAACAAACTAAAGCTGCTACAACGATGACGCGGCAACTACACCTATGACGCGTTTGACATAGCAGAAAACGCTTCTCACCCGCCCACCTCCGCCCCGTCTCTAATAAGCTCATTATTCTACACTGCATTGTCCACGATATAATAAGTTGATCTACTAGTGTTTATTAATATTTTACCAATCAGTAATGTATCACCATGATGAATAAAAGTTTATTCCTGCCACTATCAGGGTGCACGTCTGTCTCCCCCTCCCTCCCTGAGATGGGCGGAGGAAGGGCGGCTCACTCAGAGCCTATGTCACGTTTGGAGGGCGGAGCCTGTGTTTTCTCAGGACGGGCGGGGGGAGGAGCAATAGTCGGTCTTTCATAGTTCCTGGTCTGTGACTGTCTCCAAGAAATCAGTAAGATTTCAGAACTATTGTGTAATGGATGTTGCAAAACCCAAATTGTGCTTGTTTATGTGCAGAAGATACAATGTGAAAAGAGTGATTTTGCATGAGATGAGCCCTTTAAATATCATGTATATACTGCATTTTTTGGACTATGAGTCGCTCCGGAGCATAAGTCGCAGCAGCCAAAAAATGTGTAATGAAGAAGAAAAAACATCTATAAGTCGCACTTTTTGGGGGAAATGTATTTTATAAAATCAGGGAACAGGAACCAACATTTTATCTTGAAAGGCAAGTTACAAGGCACGTAACATATGAACAGTTCTTCAGATAACTAGAGCATAAACAACAGAACATAAGTTTACCAAACTCTCCATCTTTAAATCACTAAATCCATTGAATTCATTAAAATCTTCATCCTCGGTGTCACTTCTGAGCAATTTCACGCAACTTTGGTCGTCACTGAAGTCCATACTTGGTCATCCAGTGGCTTCCAGGAAAGATAGATGGTGCACTTTCCCGGTTGCCGTGAAGATTTTTTCTCCATCCCTGCTAAGTTTCTCGCTCACTCTAAACTTTCTTTCTTCTGCTGGATTACCATTTTCTGCTGCATATTTCACTACTTGCAGCAGGACTGTGGCTTTTTTCTGCAGGACACATGCGCAGAAAACTGATAGAGCGCCCTCTCACGGCTGTCAGTCTGCAAATTTTAACATATAAGTCGCAGGAAACACCCAAACCCAGCATTACTTAATTTGTTGGTTTACAAACCCACCAATGCTATATTAAAAGAAAAAGATTTTAAATAAAATTGAAATGAAGGTTGTAGAGCTCGAATTACTGAACATTTTGCAAGTTGTTGCCTGAAAATCAGACAATTATTAACCCTGTTCCACTTAAGACAGACATTTCCACCCAAATCATTATTTCCTCAAACATTTTTGCTGTATTTTAAGGGTTTAATATATTTATTACTTTTAATATTTACTTTTTCAAATATTTAAAACTTGAAATACGTCATGGTGTCGATGTTGAGACGTTGGTGACTGACTCAACGCAAAAAGACGTCAAAAGCTTCAGATAAAGTGATAAAAGCAGATGGCCCGAACTTGAAAACGTTCTTGAAGTCGTGGACACCTGTAACTTATATTCCGGTGTGGCTTATATATGTGCAGTTTTAAAATATAGTTAAAATTTTGTTGATGTGGCTTATATTCAGGTTTCGCTCAATAGTCCGAAAAATTTGGTACTTATTTATATTTTTAAAAATAAACTTTGTTAAGCTTTAAAATGGTTTGAACTCGATTATATGAGTTTGGAGACACACAAAATTAAAATTGCGATCAAAATTCGATTAATTATACAGCCTTTTTTAACGCCAAAACATTCCAGACAAAGCAATAAAATAAAATCTCCATGAAAAGCATTTGACAGACCCTCCAGCTGGAAAATAAAAAGTTACACAGTGCAGCATTAGTAGTGGGCACAGTTCCATAGCAGTAGTGTAACCTATAGCTCGACTGTGCATATAGATAACACACAAGGACCCACTGCTGGTATAAATAGCTCTAATAATGAATGGCGTTCCAAGATGGAGGCTTTGAGTTGAGCAGCTCTGGTTTGAACTCTCCACACATCCGCCCACGTTCCCCACTCTTCCCTCTGTAATTGTCTTCTTTTTTTTTTTTTGTCTTTTTTTTTTTTTTCCACTTTACACATCTACATAGCTTCACCTAAACCGATCGATCTTTTCAAGTGTCCGCGGTAATAAGCGTCGGACATAAATCTCGCCGGTTTTATGAAATATGGCGTCCCCCCCCGTCAGGTGACCCCGTTCCCCGCTTCACCCCCTCCCCCTCGTGACTAATGGTACGTCCCGCCCACACAGGAAGAGCGCACTCCATCACGGGCCAACGGCAATTAGCAGCCCAAATATTAGCATAAAGAGTGATTACCCGCGGACGGGGACGGGGCTTTCCCCACGAGGTGTTTGGAAATATTGCTTTGTGGATCAGGTGTGTGGAGCTGCTCCGCTGGATTTCATATAAACTGATTTTTGGAAGATTTTAGGCTTGTTATGAAGTTGTCTCCTCATCAAAAATTACCTGAAGTTGTGTTGATTTTCTCTGGTAATACAATTTTTTTTTTAAAACTTGTAGACTAATCTAAAAATCAGTCAGGTCCCCAATCCCTCTGTGACATCTGGAGCCTCACTCAAACACGGTGGTCTAATCACATTTGTTCATTTCAGTGACGTATGTGAAATAAAGGAGCTCATTGGTCTCATCATTTTCTAATCAGTCTAATGTTTCGCTTGGCCTGTCACCATAATTATCGTATTGTAGCGTCTCCCGGTAATGAATGGACGAATAGTTTACAAGTGTCGCTTTATTGCGAGAACTGAATTGGTTATTGTCGGCCGTAACCATGCCAATACGATGCGGTTAACAGTCCAATAGGTCCCGCTCAAACTCGGACCGCGCTACTCACAGAACTAACCAAAAAAAAGAAAAACCCCTCTCCTCACAACCCCTCATCCAGAATTATAACACAAGGTGCACCCAATTATAAGGCGCACTGTTGATTTTTGAGAAAATTAAAGGATTTTAAGTGTGCCTTATAGTCTGAAAAATACGGTACTATTACAATTTGTCATTCAATACAGGATGGATGGAACAAAATATGGGGGTTCAATATTTATCGGGGGCCATTTTTGTTGCAACTGTGGAAAACTTTAGTTAAGTTTAGTTATTAGGGATGGGCTAAGATATCATGCCTAGTGTTGTAGTCAAAAGCGAATGAATGGAGACCAAGACCAGTCCAAGACCTCAGAGTCCTGATTAAGACAAGACCAAGACCTCTGAGAGTCGAGACCGAGACAAGACCCAGACTTTTAAGGGCTGAGACCTAGTCAAGGCCAAGACTTTTAAGAGGTCTGAGACCGAGACAAGACTGAGACTTTTAGAGGCTGAGACCGAGACCACAGCCAATCGAGACCAAATAGAAACCATCTTTGTAATTTTTGACATTTATTTGTTTTTTACAGTTATTTTGGCAAATACTATATATATCAGTATTTTTATAAATCTATCTATATTTTTTCACTCGTCGAATGTCATACCTCGTGATCAAGACAAGATGGTGTTTAAGCGAGACAAGACCAAGACTGCAAAAAAAAAAAAAAAAAAAAAAGAGAAAAGGAGTTAAGAGCTGGTGAGTTATACAATTTGAGAAGCAGTAGTTCCAAAAAGGCAGAACTAAGCACTCAAAATAGTGAAGCCAAAATTGTGAAATGGATCGCACTGCTTTTTTATTACAAATATGTCAGAATCTCATCTTGTCTCGTTGTCGTGGACCTGCTCTTGTGGTGTGTCACTTTTTGTGAAAATTCTGTCTCGTCTTACCCCTACTCTTTATTTTTCTGTACTATGAGATTCGAGCTGTAGATGGTTAAATTTTGAACTTCCATGACTCATTATAGACACAAACTTACTACTTAAGTGTTGTGCTCTGTTATTTATGTATTGCATCTTAAATTTCTAACAGTATTGTACATTTAGAATATTTTTTGGCAGATAATTCTGCTTTATGGTTTGGTTTCAGTATTATAGTTGATCATCTATATTTGTATTTATTTCAGCAATTTATCACACTTCAAAATTTGTTTATAGTGACAGGCATATGCCTCACTCATTGATTCTGCAGAAATACGCCATGTTTTTCGGTCCTTGTTGTATTTTTTCCCTTTCTTTTTTCCTTGTAAGATGACATATTTGTTTTGATACAGACAGACCATGCTTGTCCCCGATTGGCTAATTCACCTGTCAATCACAGCCATCTCAAAAAAACTGAGATTCACCCCTGACCAGACTTACATCTTTGTCAAGTATCAGAGATGTGTATTTTTTATCCCAGGCAACTGTAGGCTAAGGTACAGGTCCAGTCTGTGGAGAGGCGAAGCTGCTTGAAGTAAGTTTTTCAAAGTTTCTGCAGTTTTTCAAGCAAGGCTGGCACCACCTAGTGCTCAAACATAATTCAAAATCATGCATTCTGACATTCAGTAAACTTGTATTCCATACTGAGTGCGTGTACATGCACATCAGTATATAGCAGTGTTTGGGATATGCTGTTAAGGTGCGTGCTGAGAAACCGGGAAACTCATATCCCTGTGTAAATGTACTATCCTGGTTTCTTAATATAATCTTACAAAAGTGCAAGGGCAAAAAAAGATATATTTAAAAGATATATATATATATATATATATATATATATATATATATAAAACAGGAAAAACACAAACAACTTCTGGTGGTTCCTAACCAGTAGAATGAGGTATCCCACAATCCAGTGCACATCAGACTGAACGTTTCCAAACACTATTGTGCAAGTTCTACACTGCAGCAGATTTTTTATTAAAATCTTCTGCATAAATAAACTCAACTTTACAACATATAAACCATAACCACTATAAAAACACATCAGCCCATGAGATCATATAATTCAGTTTTGTGCACATTTGTTTATGTTGTACAGAAACGAAACTTAAAACCACATGGCTCATTTACATAAACTGTAAGTGCTGGAAAAAAAACAGCTCGCTCCTTGTACCTGATGTGGTTCAGCTTCTGTTGGACTAAACGACACGACTCAGTGGAATATGAGTGTTGTTTCTGTGACAGAGGATGTGCTGCTGATGGTGAGTCTGTTCTGTGTGTATATCACATTGGAGTTGGGTCATATTAAACTTTTCACAGATTATATGTCAGTAAGTGCAGGTTGTACGTGTGCAGGTTTAGTGCAGCTTTTTATTTAACAGTCTATTCACTCATGTATGGTCAATAGCGCACTCAACTTTATGTTGCAGTAACCGGGATACTGTGTATACATGCCACAGTATCATGGTTACTATTGGACTATTCCAGCTACAGTATCCTAGTTTCTCATAACCTGGAAACTGGCTTATTTGGGATACTGAAACCGGGATATTGAGTATACATGGACCATAACGAAACCAGGATACTCAAAAAACCCGTTCATAACTGGGATTCTGATGTGCATGTATACACACTCAGTAACTTAACCTGGTGGGGTCAACTGATCGTCCCCATGGCGATAGAGAAGTTTAATCCCATACTGTGTAACATTAAAGGCAAAGCAATAACATCTCCATAGAAAAGTTTAAGAAATGATGAATCCTGTGCTATTAAAGCTACGCAGTGCATCTTTAATTGTACACAAGTCAGGTAAAGTTGTTGACGTCGTGACAGAGTACACACTTTCACTTTCACATTAACTGTTTTCTTGTGGAGTGATAAAACTCCTGAGCTATGGTTTTGTCGGTAAAACTGTTGTAACAAATGTCCCGTCTGCGATACCCGCCCCCGTGAGGCTGTTCTCACACAGATAGACGGACATGTTTTCTGAGGACTTGTTGTGGGGAGGACGATGGATAGGTCCAGATTCTAATGGTTTTTTATCCTTTTTGACAAACTAACCTGCGCCGTAACCTTCAGTCCCATTGGCGGAGCGGAAGGGCATCTGGGTGAGATAAAGAGGCGAGGGGGCTGCGGCGGACTGTGTCGTCATAAATCACGGCTCAAAGTGGTGACGAGTGCGCGGGGAGGTGGACAAGTTTGTGACAGAAAAACAGATCACAAACAAAGAAAAGAAAATGTGTAAAAGAGGAAGGGTTGGACCAAACTGAAGTTCAATTATTCACAACTGTTTTCGAAGTGTTAAAGTGGAACTACTAAAGTGATTTAACTGTTGTCTACTCTCCCTACTGCCGTTTTCGCCATTTTGAATAAAAAACTGCAGACAAAAACAGTCCAAAACCCAGTGTGTGATCCAGTAACCTCTTCAATTTCAAGTACTATGTGACATCACACAAGACTGTTCTGATTACAGCCAGGCCTTTCTCTGCTTCTTCTTGAGTATTTTTATTTAAGTTGCAGTATTCTTACCATGGATCTATAATGAAAACTGGATAAGCCCCTCCCCCTCTGTCCCAGCTCCAGACCCACTCTTTCAAACAGATTTATTTTTTTAAGATTTCCTAAAAAAATACAAAATGGATTTCACCCTGTCCTGTGACTAATAGGAGTTTGATTTGAACAAAACGGATAGATATAGATATCTTATTGCTTTGTCTGGAATGTTTCACAATATGGCATTAAACCTTAAAACAAACCAGACCAAGTTACAGCTCGGATCTGTGGAGAGGCGACCCCGCTGAGTCAGAATGTCTGATTTTCTAGGTGTTTTTGAGCTATAAAACCACCTGTAATTGAATAAATGTAAAGTAGAAATGTTTAATGTCAGACTGTGGAATATTCCAGGCAGAGTAATGATGTATCCATAGAAACGAGTAGGTGACAGATCCCAAAACAAAAAGTTAAGCACTGTTGCTTTAAGACTAATTAGGTACAGTCAGTATAAAGTGTTTTGACAGTTCTAATAAAACGTAATAAAGATTTTTAACTTTCACATAATGAAAAGAAAAGAAAAGAGAGAGGAAAAAAAAGAAACAGCACCTTGACGATATCAGAACATAACTGTTTAGGAGTTTGACTTTCAACAAAAATGACGAATGTGAGAACGCGTAACTGAAAAACTGTTGGCTCTCGGTGTATGTGTGAGAGATCTGTTTAAGCCAGTGATACTCTCCTTTTTTTTTTTTTCACAAGAGCCACTTTGGAAGAGCAAAAGCAAGAGGAGAGCCACTTATACCCAACATACACCAACAAACCAAGTAAAGTTTGCAAATGTGCATTTCTACATCCCACAAAAAGAAACAGCCAGTATATTTTCAATTCAAACAGATTTACCTTAATACTGGGATGAGCAGAAGTTGGCATGCATTATTACTATTATTAATCTGCATAAATAAAGTATTTACAGCATATCAACCATAATCACTCTAGAGACACATCGGCTTGTTTGATATTATAATGTGTTTAATGCAGCGTTGACACATTTGTTTATGTTTTACAAAAAAACAAACTTAAAATCACATGACTCATTTGCATAAACTATAAGCCTGGAAAAAAAAAAAAACAGCTCTTTCCTTGTGCACTGATGCAGTTCAGCTTCTGTCGGACTAAAGGAGACGACTCAGTGGAATATGAGTGTTCTTTCTGTGACAGAGGGGTGATGATGATGATGGTGATGGTGAGTGTGTTCTGTGTGTGTGTCGTGTTGGAGATGGTTCATGTTGTCAGAGATCAGACGTGTGCAAGTCATACGAGTGCAGATTGTACAGCTCTTTATTTAATATTTCACTCACTTTATTTATGTTGTTCACTTTATTTATGTTGGTCACTTTATTTATGTTGGTCACTTTATTTCTGTTGGTCACTTTATTTATGTTGGTCACTTTATTTATGTTGGTCACTTTATTTTGATAATGTTAATCAAGAGTGTGTTCTACTTTTTGAAATGCAGCTCATGGAAGTGGGTCGGGTACAGTATTTACACATATTTTTTTGCTGTTGGAGTTGTGAGTGGGTTCGTTAAAAATGTTGCTCAGGTTCAGGTCGTTTATACATGGACCCGGGCGTCACTGGTTGCTGGTGTCACAGCGCCCGCTTTAGGAAACACCATTAATGAAGCCTTGAGTTATACTCTGTGTTGGGGAGTAACAGATTACATGTACCGGTGTTATGTAATCAGAGTACAAATTATGAGTAACTGTATTCAGTTACAGTTACTGTTTCACTGAGTGGTAACTGGTTTACAGTTACTTTGTTGAAATACATGGATGGTATTTTCCTGTTTTAACATTTTCGGCTATATCCCTTTTTAAAAAAATGTATTTTGGTAATTCCACTCATTGGCGGAAACCTGAACAGAACGTGCTGCAATAAGATAAATGTGTTGTTAACGTTGGTGCTGTCAGTCACACGATGAATGAGGTCGTTAATAATCATCATTTTTAATCATCTGATTCCACATCATTTTGAGTAAAAAACATCCAATATTCCTGATTTTTACTGGGTTGACGCCTTTATGTTTTTACTGAAAATGATTTATTTATTTATTTTTAATAAACAATATGACACCTAACAGTAGGTGGACATAACTGAAGGCAGCAGTGACCTCATATAGAAATCATTTCTCTATCAAAAATACTTTTAACATGTTTAAGGAAAGACTGGACTTTTTATTGTCTTTAAGCAGACAAGACTTGGGCTCAACAAACAATTTGAAGAGAACAAAGATGCAGGATGTGGTTGTTACATTCATGTAGTTAAAAAAAAAAAGTAATTTAATGGATTACATTACAAACTACATTTTGGTGTATGTAAGCTGTAATCTGTAGAGGAATACATTTTAAAAGTCACCTTCCCAAATCTGGTTATACATAGTGTGATGCAGATGTTTGTGTTGCAGTATCACTAATGTTTATCCAGCACATTTGAAAAAAAAAAAAAAAAAATTTTGACTCTGTTACTATTTTTGGTGTAAGATTGTGAACCACTAATTAAAGCTTGACGAGCTGCAATGAGTATCCCTGGTTTAGACGCTCAAATCAGCTCACCTGTTCTAATGAAGTCCGCTTTTTCTGGTCAGATTGTGTTAAAAATAAAGCTCAACTGGAGTCTAACTTGAGTAACAGAGCTTCAGACAGAGCAGTGCTTCCGGTTAACTTCACAGTCCCAGGGGAGTGTTGAGGACAGCAGCTGTAAAGTGTCAACAGACTATGAGCCGTACTCTTTATAACTGTTCCTCTGGACTGTGTGTTTCCTCCACAGCGGTCCTGAGTTGTGTTGTTGTGTTGTTGTTGTTGTGTTGTTGTTGTGTTGTTGTGGTGAGTGGTGTTTTGTGTTGGTCGCCGTTGTGAGCGGAGCATTAGCGCTTTGGCGAAGTCCCAGACAGCGGCATTAATCACATGACCATAGTTCACTGATCTCTGCCTTGAAATATGGGGCTCATTTCTCTTTCCGGGATAATCAACTCCACAGCCACAATCCGATAGCTCACCTTGGAACGCCGGCTCTCTCTCTCTCTCCTCTCCCTCCTCTTCCTCTCTCTCTCTCTCCTCTCTCTCCTCTTTCTCCTGTCTCTCTCCTCTCTTCTTACTTTCTCTCTTCTCTGTTTTGTCTCGCTCTCCTTTATCCACTACTCTCCCTCTCTTCCCTGTCTCCTTCATCCTCACCTCTCTCTTCTCTCGCTCTCCTTCTTCTCTCCTCCCTTTCTTTCTCCCCTCTCTCTCCTTTTTGTCTCTCTTTCTCTCCTCTCTGCTCTTTCACCTCCCTCTCCCTCTTCTCTTTCTCTCTACACTTCATTTCATCTCGTACTCTCTCCCTCTCTCCTCTTTCTCTCTCTCTCCTGTCTCTCTTTGTCCCTCTCTCTCTCTCTCTCTCTCTCCTTTATCCAGTATTCTCTCTCCTCTGTCGCCTTCATCCTCACCTCTCTCTTCTCTCGTCTTTCTCTGCTCTTTCTCCTCCCTTTCTCCTCTCTCTCCTTCCTTAGTCCGCTCTCTCCCCTCTCTCTTAGTCTCACACTGCTCTTTCTCTCTATTCTCCATCTCATCTCGCTTTGTTTCTCCCTCTCTCCTCTTTCTATCTCCCCCTCTCCCTTCTGTCCCTCTCTTTCTGTCTCCTCTCCCTCTCCTCTCTCTCTCCTCTTTCTCTCTCCTCTCTCTTTCCTGCCTCTTTCTCTCCTACCGCCCCCCCACCACTCTCTCCTCTCTCTCTTGTCTCTTGCTCTCCTCTTCATCTCTCCTTGTTCTCTCTCCCTCCGTCTCTCATCTTTCTCTCTCCTCTCTCTCTCTCTCTCCTTGCTATCTCTCCCTCCCTCTTTCCTCTTTCTCTCTCCTGTCTCTCTCTTTTATCCACTACTCTCTCCTCTGTCTCCTTCATCCTCTCCTTTCTCTCTCTTCTCTCTCCTCTTTCTCTCTCTTAACTTTCTCTCCATCCTTTCTCCTCTCTCTCTTCTTTCGATCTTCTCTCTCTGTCCCTCCCTCCTCTTTTCTCCTACCTCTCTTTCTCTGAGTCTGTCTTTCTCTGAGTCTGTCTTTCTCTGAGTCTTTTTCTTTGAGTCTCTGTCTTTCTCTGAGTCTCTCGTTCTCTGAGTTTCTCCCTCGTCTGTGTGTGTAAACACAGACAGAGTTGTGTTCACGTGTGTGTGTGTGTGTATGTGTATGTGTGTGTGTGTGTGTGTGTGTGTGTGTGTGCTGCTGTAAATGTCACAGAGGAAGAGGAAATCTGCATCATATGTCGCACTAATTAAAGGGGCGGGTGTTTCTCTGCACCATATGCTCTGTGTCCAGACGGACTTTTTCATAGTCCGGCATTTCGCATTTTCAAACTTTTTTTACCAGTCAAAAGTTTGGACGCACCTCTCATTCAGTGTCTTATATTGTCAATACAAATGCAAAAAATCAAATATAAATAATCAAATATGAAGCAAGATGTATGGAAATATGTAGTCAAGAAAAAAAAGCGAAATGACTAAATATTTTGTATATTTTCTATTAAAATAGTCAAAGTATCCACCCTTTGCTTTGACGACAGAGCTGCAAACTCTTGTCCTTCTCTCAGTTAGTTTCATGATGAAGTCTCCTGAAATGGTTTTCAGTTCACCACTGTGCCGTGTCAGAGTGAAGAATCGGAATTTACAAACGATCATGGAAAAGCACAAATAGTGAAAACTCTACTCTAAGGCTAAGTTCAGAATGCAGAGTTTAATGCTCAATTCGGATTTTTTTGTGAAATCAGATTTTTTTGAGAGGTCGTTCACATTTCCAATTAAATGTGACTAGTATGTGATCTCCAGTGTGAACTTTAAAGGAACAGTTTGGAATTTTGGACATAGGACCTCATTTCCTAGTGAGCCAAAGTGTTGGAGACGTGTGGAGACACTTTTTAAAATCTTCCATCCAGTCCTTGTATTTGCAGAGGTCGCTAGTGCTAGGCTAGTGCATGTCAATGGCCACAGTTAGCCTGCCACTCCACAAAACACCCTGAAGCAAATCTATTATTACACCAGACTGTCCATGTGAATGTCTGTGTCAATAGAATAATGTTTGAAATAAAAACTAACCTTACATCGCATGAACTGTCGCATGTTGAGGGACTATTTTCTCATATATCAGTCCACCGATGTCAAGCTTTCTATCAGGAACTTTCTGCTGCAGCTCAGACAAAAATCTTTCAAATGCAAGGTTGGTTTTACTCCTAAAATTATTCAGCTCAGTGTTTACGGAAGTTGCCTAAACATGGACGCAGCATTGAGCACCTGGAGATTTTAAAGTTGCTGTCATACTGGAGCCAGAACATGTACAGCTGATTTGTTTTAAATGTTTGTCTCGTCATAAGGAAATTGTGTCTGAACTCTGAGTGAGTGAAGCAGTGAAGCACAGATCAGTCCAACCATTCTGCGACTCTGCTCCCACATGTTCCTTTCTACGGATGTTAATGCCACTTCCCCACAAAACACCTTCTCCTTCTATGGCTGCGTTCAGACTGCAGCCTGAAGTGACGCAAATCCATTTTTTTCACCCCTGTGTTCCTGTATCTGATCTTTTAATGACAGTCTGAATGACACAGATCCGATTTTTTCAAATGCGACTCAGGACACTTGGATCTGTGCTCCTAAAACCGATACATATCTGATCTTTTGACATGTGACTTCAGTCTGAACGGCCAGGTCACATTCATCCCACCTACACGTCAGGCTCGGAGTCTAGTCAATGGAGGGAAAGTGAGGTTAGCGAGTTAATTAATATTTGGGAGGAGCGCTAGCCAGGCTGATGCCACCTAGTGCCTCCGCTCAATTTCATTTCTCTCCAGCGACTAGGTCAGGAATCGGAATACACTAGACGGTTTGTAAGAACACCAGAAGTTGTAGACCGCGCACTGGCCAATCAGAGAAGAGTTGTGAAGCCATGATGTGAAACTCGTCGCGTCTCTCTGGGTCCCTTTTGTGGTACAACACAACAGTAAACAAAGCGTCGAGATGGCTGTAGATGAAGACAGACATTCTGTGTTGGCAACGATTCCCGAGATCGAGGATTTATAGCCGGAACAAAGAGAATGTTTGGTAAATTTTATCAAGAGGTTAGAGACGTTATTGTCCTTCTTCCTATGGGATAAGGTGCATTACATACGTCACGACCAAATAGCAGCGATTGATTAAATAAAAAAAGTATCCACCTAATGTCAAGTGAACAAATCCTAATACTGCGAGGTCAGACAGTTTCCATGAAGTGAAACCAGCTGATGAATCAGGCTAGGGGATCGGTATATTCAGGGCAAATTGGAGGGGTCGTTGATTGATTGCCAAAGAAATGTCCGAGCACGGCTACAGGTGGTCCTGCCTCCAAATTTAACGAAAAATAAAGAGCCTGCAAACCAAATACAAGGAGGCTAAATACTCAAACAAACGACGCGGCCATGGACATGTAACCTGATCATTTTACCAAGAACTGGACCAATGTTGGGAGACGAGCCCAGAGTTTAGGCGACTTCTGTGACGTTGTAGTGTCCTCTAATGCACATGCGGGCAGTGTTGGGGAGTAACAGATTACATGTACCAGAGTTACATAATCAGAGTACTAATTATGAGTAACTGTATTCAGTGACAGTTACTGTTTCAGTGAGTGGTAATTAGATTACAGTTACTTTGTTGAAATAAATGGATTACACAGTGGTATTTTCCGGGTTTTCACCTTTTGGGCTATATCCCTTTTTTTTTCCGGTAATTCCACTTATTGCCGGACACTAAATCAGGTCTAAAACCAGATCTAAACCAGGTCTAAACCAGGTCTAAACCAGGTCTAAACCAGGACTGAAACGAGATCTAAACCAGGTCCAAACCAGGTCTAAAACCAGGTCTAAAACCAGATCTAAGTCAGGACTAAACCAAAACTAAACCAGGACTAAAATCAGGTCTAAACTATGTCTCAAACAGGCTTTAACAGGACTTTATCCTGCTGTGTGGACTGTGTCTCCTCGTCTTCTATCAATAATATTTTGAATACGGTTCAGTAAAGTCTGGACTTTTTATTTTCTTTTATCAGACAAAACTTCTTATGTGAAAATTTCCTCGTCTTTGCTTCTCTACAGAAAATCAAGTAATCCAAAGTATTCAGATTACATTACACACTTTAAGTAATTTAATGGATTATGTTACAAACTACATTTTGGTGTGTGTAAGATGTAATCTGTAGGGCAATACATTTTAAAAGTCACCTTCCCAACACTGCATGCGGGACACTTTTGGGGTGTTTAAAGTTCACACTGGAGATCACATATAAGTCGTATTTAACTGGAAATGCGAACGATGTAGCAAAAAAATCAGATTTAAAAAAAAAATCTGAATGGAGCATTAAGCCCTGCAGTCTTAACGTAGCCTATAAATCATCTTCATCACTGTGCCTAAAATCCTCCACTCAAAAACAAAAACAAACGGTACCGGCCCAGATCGCGTCCACAGCTGTAAATGTCACAGAGGAGGACAAACATGCTTCATATGTCAGCCTAATTACAGCAGCTTCACTTCAGCTTCAGCCCATGGAAAACAAAACACACACATAATGCCCTTGTCTGTGCGCGACCTTTACGAGATCGCACTTTCTACTGTTTCAACACCACCGTTTCACTGCGTGTCCCAATATTTACGATTACACCAATATTCAGTGTTGATTTGAAGAGCCATCGCCTTTACGGAAACCTCACACCCACCAAAAATAAATAAAATAAACACAACTTCACTTTGGAAAGAAAAACAAACGGCTTTTTTTTTAATGGTTTGAACTTTCACACTCTGTAATTACATAACGCACTTTTGTTTCTCTGGAGATGTGGAGATGTTGTGTAACTCCAGCTTACAAATATTTAAACATGATTGGAAATTTATTTAAATGTGTAACTTTACTTACAGCTGCTCGTTTCCATGGAGATGTTACCGCTTTTGCTTTACCCCCGAAAATTTTACAGTATAACATTAAACTATCATACACGAGCATGTGTTTTTAGAGCAGGAAAACAAACAAACAAACAAACAAAAAAACTAATAGAAATAAATAGTGAGAAGTGTCGCCTCTCCACTGATCTGACCTGTAACTTGGCCTAGCCCAGTGCTGTCATCTGCTCGTGTCTGTGAAGATGGATAAACTTACATTAAAAATACTGTGGAACATTTCAGGCAATAACATCACCATGGAGACAAGGAGGTAGCAGATCATCATCTGAAAAGACACATAAATAAATAAAATAAAAAATAAAACTAAATAAAATATTAAATTAAAATGTAATAATAAAATAATAAAGAAATAAAATGTTATTTAAAAAATAAAATACCATGAAATAAAATAAAATGAAATAAAATAAAATGAAAAAAATAAATAAATAAAATGAACAAATAAAACGAAAAAAATAAAATAAAATAAAATAATGTCAAAAAATATTTGACACCAGATTAAATTTGGGAACACAGCTGAATACTCAACATTTGCACATCTCACAGTGGGCGACAGAATCTTTAGTGTTTTTATACCAGGTCTAAACCAGGACTGAATCAAGAGTAAACGGTTTACGCGGGCGGACCTCTGGCGTTTCACTGCTGCTGACATTGAGTTCATTTTAAAAATGCATTGAAACATACATTACTGACATTTGTACCAAGTAAAATATTACCTTTTTTTAAAAATTTTTTTGCTGCATTACAGCAAGTGTCAAAGTGTCACGAGTGTCAAACTCATTTTGGTCCGGGGGCCGTATCCAACCTACTTTGATCCCAAAGTGGCCGGATCAGAAAACTCATGTCATATAAACCCCAAAAATAACAATAACTTCAAATATTTGTGCAGAGAAACACAAATCTATTATAGACATCTTTTTTTTTTAATTGATGAACTCTTTCTTTTACAAAATATTATAATATTATGAACAACCTGAAACTTTAAGAAAAATACAATTTCAACACAATGTTTAAACATGAACTTGTTTGTAAATACTTTTCTTATTTGTGACATTTTTCTGATGAGGGTGTCACGGTCAACAGTCAAAACGATCGTCCTTTAAGAGCGTTTGGAAAGAGACAAGTCTTCATTTGTGCTGCTCTGGTGGGAGGGGCCACGTACAGAGACGCTGGAGACGCTGCTGTGATAAACACCACAGAAAATTACCAAGATTTTAATAGAAAATATAATTAAAATATTTTAGTAGAAAATCAGCCGAGGGCCAGATTAAAGGTCTTGGAGGGCCGGATCTGGTCCCCGGGCCGTATGTTTGACACCCCTGCATTACAGTAAATTACTTTTATAACACGTTACTCCCAACACTGATGGAGAAAAGCTTTAACGGACCTTCCACCAGAAAAGTTACACAGTGCAGCTTTAGTCTCCTCTGTGGCAGCAGCTGTGGAGGTAAACGTGGTGAACGTTTGGCTCTGAGAGGAGGAGAGGATGATGATGACTTTGGGCCCGCGGCGGACGGATAAATGAGTGTGCAGGCGGCGCTGGAGGTCAGTGCGCCCCCTGGTGGTGCCCTCCGTCCGTCACCTTCTCTCACACACTGCTGCGTTCAATCGTCCCGCGTCCTTCTCCCACAAACCCAATGTTTAATTCATCCTGGAAAAGACCCCCGGGACCCCAGCCGCCAAAACAAGAGCGAGAGAAAGACGGAGGGATGAGAGGGAGGAAAAAGAGGGGGAAAGAGAGGAGGACAAAAAGATAGAGGGGGGAAGCTTAAGAAAGGGTGAGCGAGAAAGAGAGTGAAAGGAGGATAGAAAGAAAGATAGAAGGGGAGAGAGAGGGTGAGAAAGAGAAAGGGGAGGATAGAAAAAAAGAGAGGTGAGAAAGAGAGAAAGAGGAAAGTGAGTGCAAAAGAATAAATGAAAGAGGGAGGGAAGAGGGAAAGAGTAAGAGAGAGAGAGGATAGATAGAAAGAAAGAAAGCGAGGGGCAGAAAGAGAAAGAGAGATTAAAGAAGACAATGTTTGCCTTGTGTTTTTTTTTAAACGAATGAAACAAGTGAAGAAAGAATGAAATCTGTGTGTTTTGTCTCAAACACGGCCGTCCAATCAGATTTGTTTATTTCAGTGACTCATGAGAAACAAAGGAGCTCATTGGTTACTCGTGATCTCTCACCTCACAAACACAAAACACACACACACACACACACACAAACACACACACACACACACAAACACACACACACACACACACACACACAACACACACACACACACACACAAACACAAAACACACACACAAACACACACACACACACACACACAACACACAAACACACACACACAACACACAAACACAAAACACACACACAAACACAAAACACACACACAAACACAAAACACACACACAAAGAAAAATGCTTGGCTTTCCCAGTGCTGCCAGAACTGGACCAAGACTAAAAAAACAAATCTAAGATGAGATTAAAATAGTTCTGACATTAGCACTGGTCATAACCCATAAACCTTCTCTCCACTACTGGTCATTCTTTACCTGATTTATCAGACGGTTTCCATGAAGTGAAACCGTTTGACCTCACAGCATTAGGATTCATTCACTCAGTACTTCTTTTATTTAACCAATTGCTGCTATTTGGTCGTGACGTATGTAATGCTCCAAATCTTGTAGGACGAAGGACTTTAACATCTTTCCCCTTGATAAAATTCATCAAACATTCTCTTTGTTCTGGCTTTAAATCCTCGATCTCGGGAATTGTTGCCAACAGAGAATGCCTGTCTTCGTCTACATTCATCTGGATACTTTGTTTACCGTTGTGCTGTTCCAGAAAAAGGACCCAGACAGACACGACGAGTTTGACGTCATGACTGCACAGCTCTTCACTGATTGGCTGGTGTGCAATCTACAACTTCTGGGGTTTTTGCAAACTGTCAGGGTCAGGAGTGTCAAACTCAAATTCACCAAAATTCACAAAAAGGCCAAAATTTAAAACTCGGACTAAGTCATGGGCCAAACTAAATATTTATTGAAAAAATTTAAGAACTTCTGCATGTTTTCTTTTCTTTCAAGATATATAATGTTAAACCTTTTCTTATAAAATTCATAAATTCAGTAAAATGTATTTAATAATAGTTTAGCTTACATATTGAATCCAGAACAATAAGAATATAAAATAATAACAAAATTTTAAATAAATAAAGTTTCTATAGTCTATCTGTAGCCGGCGGGCAGCTCTAATACAGATTTGATATGATCTCACAGGACAAATGTAATTATATCGTGGGTCAAATTTGGCCCCCGGGCCTGAGTTTGACATGTCTGGTCTAGTGTATTCTGATTCCTGACATAGTCACTGGAGAGAAATGAAACTGAGTGGAGGCACTAGGTGGCGCCAGCCTGGTTAGGTAGTTCTACCACAGTCAGTGAGAATTCCAATGGCTAAGTGCCATTAATAATTAAAATCAACACATAATCTTAATGTATTCTTTGAAGAAGTTTTCACCATAATAATGTTTTTGCCCACTCAAAGTCTCAGTGAGAATTTGACAGCTTATTCTTCTTATTTAAACGTTCTTTTCTTGTGAACGTGTAATGCAGTGGTCACTTTGTCACACTTGATGGTCAGAAGTGTCCTTTCTTTCCTGGATAATAATAGAAATGCTTAGCTCAGGTCGGACTGCTCTCGTGTCCTTGACGTGTCGATAGAATTCGGCCTCAAAATGAATTCCAGTTTCTGTCACTGCAGCAAAATGCAGATGAAGCAATAAAGCTTTTGTTGATTGGACAAAAGGCAAAATATGGAAATTCCCATGTTGACAGCTTTTAGAAACCCAACGAAATCTACTGCTGCTCAAACGTGATAACATGTATTAGCCTTTCTGTTCTTTTGATTGGTCTGGAATGTTTCACATTATGGCATTAAACCTTTCTATCTTCATGGAGACCAAACCAGACCAAGACAGAGGTCAAATCTGCAGAGAGGTGACCCCACTCACAGTCTCAGTGTTGTTTTTTCTAGGTATTTTTGAGCTCTAAAACCACCTGTAATTGAATAATTGTAAAATAAATCTGTTTAAAGTCATACTGTGGGACATTCCAGACAGAGCAGTGACATCTCCATAGGAACAAGCAGATGACAGACCCCCAACTGAAAAGTTACACAGTGCAATAAGAAACACTGTCAGCATGCCAGAAATGCTCAGAGCAAGTCAATCATTTATGGATTTATTACCTGTGACGTAACAATCTGGGTAAAATACAAGTGATTTATGAGGATTTATTAAACTAGATTAATCCTGGTGTAGTCCTTGTTTAGTCCTGGTTTAGACCTAGTCTTGTCCTGGTGTAGTCCTGGTCTAGTCCTGGTGTAGTCCTGGTTTAGTCCTGGTCTAGTCCTAGTCTAGTCCTGGTCTAGTCCTGGTTTAGTCCTGGTTTAGTCCTGGTGTAGTCCTGGTCTAGTCCTAGTGTAGTCCTGGTTTAGTCCTGGTCTAGTCCTGGTCTAGTCCTGGTTTAGTCTTGGTTTAGTCCTGGTGTATTCCTTGTTTAGTCCTGGTGTAGTCCTGGTCTAATCCTTGTTTAGTCCTGGTTTAGTCCTGGTGTAGTCCTGGTCTAGTCCTAGTGTAGTCCTGGTTTAGTCCTGGTGTAGTCCTGGTCTAATCCTTGTTTAATCCTGGTTTAGTCCTGGTGTAGTCCTGGTGTAGTCCTGGTCTAGTCCTAGTGTAGTCCTGGTTTAGTCCTGGTGTAGTCCTGGTCTAGTCCTAGTGTAGTCCTGGTTTAGTCCTGGTGTAGTCCTGGTCTAGTCCTAGTGTAGTCCTGGTTTAGTCCTGGTCTAATCCTTGTTTAATCCTGGTTTAGTCCTGGTGTAGTCCTTGTCTAGTCCTGGTTTAGTCCTGGTTTAGGACTAGACCAGGACCAGGATTATACCAAGACTAAAGGCCTATCTACTGTTCTACATTGAACAGTATTAAAATCATTATTCAAGGGACACAAATGTGCGATTAATTTAGATTAATTCCGAGTTAACTCTGACATTCATGAGATTAATCGTGATTAAATATTTGAATCGACTGACAGCACGAGTGTGAATAAAACCAAACACAACACTGAGTTTGTTTTTGAAGAGGTTACAGCGTTATAACATGACTTAAAGCTCACAAGAGTCAATTTTGCATAATAAAGGACCTTTAATGTCTCAAATCCATCTTCATAACAAACCTGTTTATCTGACCTCATGTTTACCTCCCTCCATCTCTCCATCCCTCATCCCTCCATCCCTCTGTCTGTGCCGGACCTGCGCTCCCCTAATCAAGAGCTTTATTAGGCCCATCTCAGAGCCATGGATTAGCCGGCTCCCTCCGGTACGCTCCAAATTGGTCTGGAGCACGCCGATGCGGTGCGCCGGCGGTGCCCAGGGAAGAGTCCACTTTCCCGGGCCGGCTCGCTCTGACCTTCCCCTCTCTTGATTTGTGATGGATCCCGCGGCGAAACAGGTTAGCGTCAAGGTTAGCCGCGCGTTCTGCTTTTCAAGAGGTTTTTCCGACAAATACCAAATAGTGCTGATGTGGAGTGATTCATAGAAGTGAAGGTTACCGCTGGCAACGCTCCCCGAATAGATGATGTTTGTGTAATTTTATTTGACAACAGAATGGACGTGTTTGGCAGAGGCCGGGACAGATATGTTAACAAAAAGTCCATTTTCTACTATGACATTGTGTGACACCTAAAGGTATTGTCAAGATGAGTTGTTTTGTATATTAAAGGGCTCAGATTGCACTATTTTCTGACTTGGAGTTGCGTTTTGTTTCATTCACACATTTTAAACTCTGTGTGCGCACTACTGTGTTTTTAAACTCCGTACACTTTCACTAGAATCATTTGGATCATTTCTATGGAAGATAATTTGTTCCATCAGATTTTGAATTTTAAATACCATTGAATTTCTCACTGATTTTTTTTTTAATCTGAAAAAAGATGTCTGAATTACTTTTATTATGAATTTTTTGTTGCTGAAATTTGAAATTCCAAGTAAAAAAAAATAAAAAATCACCACAGATATTTTCAAGCCCTCAAATTCAACAGTCAAAATTCAGAATGTAAAATTCGCAGTGAAAAATTACACAGCAAAAATCCAAGATGTCAAGGCAGAAGCAGTCGATCATGTGAGCGAGGAGGACAGAGGTTGTTTCCTATTGGCTGTTTTCATCTGTGGGCGGGGTTTACACTTAACAAATAAAAGAGATGAGGTTACGATGAGGCTAATATTGACCAATCAGATCACTTCACCGCACCATTTTCTGTTTGTTACTAAGTTAGATCGGATCTCTTTGAATTGATTGCTTCTGCCTTGGCATCTTGGATCTTTACTGTGAATTTTTTTTCACTGTGAATTTTACACTCTGAATTTTGACTGTTGAATTTGAAGGGTTGAAAATATTTGTGCTGAATATTTAAAAGGAATATATATATATATATATATATATATATATATATATATATATAATATATATATATATATATATATATATATATATATATATATATATATATATATATATATATATATATATATATATATATATATATATATATATATATATATATACACACAACACACACATATATATAAAATTTTAAACACTTTGAAAATGTACACTTAAAATTTCAGCAACTAAAATTCATAATTAAACTAATTCAAAAGTGTTTTTTCAGAGTAAAAATTCAAAGTGATTAATTCAACAGCATTCAAAATTCAAAATCTGATGAAACACATTATCTTCCATAAATTTCAGTTCTGGTATTGCCGATCTCTACTGAACCTTGTAAAAGGAGCTGTTCAAAACTTGAGTTGAAAACTACCACTTCATGACATCACAAGGTGGGACAGAGCATTTTGAGCTTTGGAGATGTAGACAGACTAATAATACATGCTTCCTAAATTTCCCACTTCCGGTTGTCGCGCAATGCATACTGGAAAGGATCCTCCGAAAAAGTGAGCGTCAAACTGGCATGTTTGTTTTCCCAGTGGGATGTGTCTATTGTCAAAGTCGATCTTTTCAAGTCTTTTGAATCGTATCACTTTTGTTTCTGGTTCTGATACTGTCGTATTTTAGTTTTGGGATTCGGACATCGTAAGTGTGTGGTTGTTGGATCCTAACAGCGCAAAACAGGCATTGGAAGTTTGTGAACTCCATAAATGCAAAAGGGAATCAGATGTGTGAGACTGCAAACCTCTGTTCAAACTGTTTCTCTTCCCAATGGAATTGAAAAGTAGTGAAAGGTGAAGGTGATGGGCAGGATTGATCCACAGGAAGAACCAAAAAGGAAACCTTCGGCTGCCTAAGAAATCATCCCGAGTTTGCAGAGAACATTTAGTATGTGGAGCACCATCAGAGCCATCAATAATTTGATCTGTATAAAAAATAGCAAGGCCAAAATGAGAAGGCTCAAAGCAGCAGTTACAACAATTTTCTTTTGTTTTTCAATACAAAGTGAATTGGAGCCAGAGTTGATGACCAAGAACTGACATTTCATGTTGAAAGTAAAGGTACACTAATATCTATAGAACAGAGAACAACAGACTGAATAGGTGTTTGGAATATTAACGTCACATATGAACAGTTTTTCAGATAATTATAGCATAAACAACAGAACAGAACAAGTTTACCAAACTCTCCATCTCACTCCAAATCACTAAATCCATTCAATTCTTCATCCTCAGTGTCACTTCTGAGTAACTCGGCCTCGACCTCTGGAGGTAAACAGAGCGCCACTTCCTTTTCTGTGTCGCTGTCATCAGACTCAGCATTAATTCCATTTAGAATTATTCGGGTCTTTCTGAATCCCGACAGGATGGTTTTGGTGTCACTGAAGTCCAGACTTTGTCCATCCATCCAGTGACTTCAGGAAAGTTTCATGGTGCATCCTCCCAGTGTCACAAGTTTCTCACTCACTCCAAACTTTCTTTCAGCTGCAGATTTCTCTATTTGCAGTTTGTAATCTGCAAAGTATGATTTTCTTTTCGGGGGCATTTGTGTTCAGTCTTCTCAGTCGTCTTTATACATTTGTTTAGATTTTACATTTTCAGTGGTGCAGAAGTAATGGTGCCATCGACTGACATGATGCAGACAGAACAGAGGCTCTTTCTGCAGGAGACATGCGCAGTAGAGTGAAGTGACAGTGGTACAGGAGGAACAGGAGCAGCAGATCCTCACACACAAGACTAGAACCTCTCGCCACGTTACTGCGGACTCGACCATTAAGGCCCAATCAGGTATTGGATATAAAATATAAATATATATATATATATATATATATGGAGCAATATAACCAAGTGGCGGGCATAGTGTACAGAAACATCTGTGCAGAGTACGGGCTGGAGACCCCAGGATCAAGGTGGGAAACACCTTCAAAGGTTGTGGAGAATGACCGAGCCAAGATCCTGTGGGACTTCCAGATACAGACTGACAGGATGGTGATGAACCAACCAGACATAGTGGTGGTGGATAAGAAACAGAGCAGAGCCGTGGTGGTGGACATCACAATACCAAGCGATGGTAATATCAGAAAAAAGGAACATGAGAAACTAGAGAAATACCAGGGGCTCAAGGAGGAGCTGGAGAGAGCCTGGAAAGTGAAGGCATCAGTGGTGCCTGTGGTGATCGGACACTCGGGGCTGTAACCCCCAAACTGGAAGAGACTACAACAGATACCGGGAAAAACAACGGACATCTCAGTCCAGAAAAGTGCAGTACTGGGAACAGTAAAGATACTGCACAGAACTCTCAAGCTCCCAGGCTTCTGGTAGAGGACGACCCGAGCTGAATGAGGGTGAGAGACCAACCACCGTGGAAGGTGAGAAACACATTTACAAATTTTTTTTTTAAACTCAGGTGCGGGATTTGCTCAGGGACATCCAGTTAGCGCGGTTATCTGTCCCAGCGCCTGCTGTACTAGAGACACACTTACACTGGGACTTTTGGGCCGTGTCGTGCTTGGGCACTGTTACTTGAGGTTCTGTGGCCTGTGTTCACACCTGCAGTGTCTCCGATGGCGATCATCACACGGCGCTGTTTGTTTGCATTTTGCGCAACCGAGTTGGAGCGAATGGTGGTGAGGGTCCGTCCAGCGGCGTGGAGTGTCTGTTGAGCGGTGGGACCGATGTTGCGGTGTGTGCTCCTCTGTGGGGTTTTGGATGTGGTGGTGCGGGGGAGAGAGGCTGTGGGGCTTCTTTCATCTCGCTTTTATTTGGTAAATTTTTGTATTATTTGGATTTCATAGACGAGCCTAAATGTTTCAAATGTAAAACACATGCTTCAGATCAAATATACAAAGTGTAGATTGTGTCTCAGTCGAGTCTCAGGTCTGATCTGGTTCTGGTCTGGTTCCTGTTTTGTCCAGTTCATTAAGTTTACTAAGTTACACATTCCAAGACCAGACTGTGAAAAGTCAAGATTTTCAACAATGATGGTTCATGGTTAGACCACACCCACCCCCACACAAACATCCTGGATCTTATTCTTTGCTCTTAGTTCTTTTCATAATATTTATAGTAGTATCTAATCGGGACTCAGTATCGGCAGATACTCAAAAGCAAATGACTCAGACTTGGACTCGGGGGCAAAAAAATATGATCGGGACATCCCTAACTTATATGTACACCTCAAAATACGGTACACAGTCTATGGTTAAAGCCCTAATCTCTGTGAGTTGTGTGCGTATATTCCCTGTGGCAGAGTGGTTAGCTCACAGCAACAAGCCAATCCCCCCATAACTGCTGTATTATTTTGAATACATTTGTTAACAGTCATCCCGTTACCTCGACATTGTATTGATTTTCATAAATAGGCAATAAGCAGCACAGTGGGGACAGGTGCTTACATTTTAACTGCTTTTATTCAATCCAAATGCAGCAGGTGTAAAAAAAAAAAAAACACACCATAAAAATCAATATCGACGCGAATGGAGCAGTTTAATCTTTTCGGCTCTTTTCCCATAGATATCATTCAGGTTCGTTTTTACTGTTTCGTGACGATTAGCGCCGATTATAGAAGGATTTAATTATTGTATCCAGCGGTGTGGGCCCGTGTCCTCATCTCTTACAGCTCCTCTGCTCGGAGACGTGGACTTTGGAGGTATCGTGGGTAAACTTGTGGTTATGGGCTGAAAAATGGCTTCATCAGAGTTTATGATTTGTGAAATTACAATTACTTAAATGACTGCTGGGGTTCAGGTGCTTCTGCTGTTTCCTCGTGTCGTGCTGCGAACGGAATGGATGTAGTTCTGAAATATTTATAAATTACCACGATTTCAGATTGATTTTTACCACTGCGAAAAGTAAATATTTAAACAAGAGCGCGGGCCGGTTCAAGCAAGTTCAAGGCAGGTTCAGACCAGGTTGTAGTCCTGGTTTAGTCCTGGTTTTGATTTAGATTATAGTCTTAGTTTAGTTCTGGTTTAGTCTTGGTTTAATTTTGGTCTAGTCTTGGTCTAGTCCTGGTTTAGTCTTGGTTTAGTCCTGGTCTAGTCCTGGTTTATTCTTGGTTTAGTCCTATTTTACTCCTGGTCTAGACTTGGTCTAGTCCTGGTTTAGTCCTTGTTTGGTACAGATTTGGTACAGTTTGTAGTCCTGCTTTAGTCCAGTGCATTGTGTTCATTTACTACTACTACTACTACTACTACTACTACTACTACTACTACTACTAATACTAATACTAATACTAATACTAATACTAATACTTATACCACTAATATTACAACTACTACTTATTACTTAGTACTCCTACTACTACTATTACTAACTACTACTACTTAATACTACTTACTACTACTACTACGTATTACTACTACTACTTTCTGCTTCTGATTATTTACTACTACTTATTCACCATTGCTTCTTATTACTACTACTTTTTACTGTTACCACTTACTAATTACTACTACTACTATTACTACTACCTATCACTTACTATTCCAACTACTACTGCTGCTGCTACTATTACTAGCTACTACTATTACTACTGCTACTAGTATTACTACCTCTTACTTACTACTCCTACTACTATTACTAACTACTACTACTTACTATTACTACTGCTACTTATATACTACTTTTTCTGCTTATTTACTACTACTTCATACTACTAGTAGTTACTACGTACCACTACTACTATTACTACTACCTATTATTTACTACTTACTAGTTACTGCTACTACTACCACTAATACTACTAATACCACTAATACTTACTATATTACTACTACTACTACATTTTGTGTCTATAATATTCCACTCTATACCATTAAATTTATCAATCTCCATAACACACACACACACACACACACACACACAGCAGCAAAAAAACATTGGTTACTGGTCCACTGTGTCTCTAACATTGTGTCCATTTGCAATACACTTCATATCTCAAATTCTTATTAAATACCCAACTCCACCTCTGCTTCTTTTTGTTGTGGAGCAGCGTCTCTACTCCAAGCTCTTGTCATGTCACACATTTAGCAGATATTACTCATGCTGTCCTCTTTAATCCAAGCATTTCAGTTCTACTTTTGATCAGTTTAGTTTTATGAATAGGCCTACATCCAGTTTTGTTGTAGTCTTTCCGTTTTCTTTAACACTCCGATCACGTTTTCCGCTCGTTCTTTGGTGTCCTCTACCTCTCCCTTATGTTCTGAAGGATTCATCTGAACACTAATCTCTAAATGTTGTTAAAAATATCTTTACATCCACATATTCTCCGGCGTGCGTCTCCTATAGTGACACCATAAAAAGCCTGTGTTCTCTGATTAGACTAAATCCACGGCGTGCGACTCGGGGGCCCGTGTAAATACAGGAGAGTCACTGTGGGCCCCGTGACTCCATTAGCAGAAGAGCAGATAAGAAGTGATGGTAAAGACTAAAGGCTGATCAGATCTGAGGCTTCCTGGATTTTTCCTTATATACGCTTCATTATAGCAGCTTTTTGAAGGGCTCTTGGACATTCGTAAAACACGTCGGAAAGAACAAAGCTGATGCATTTTTGTCGATTTAATTCTCTTTTGAAAACACTTTTGGTTGCTGTATGATAACTATTTCACATTTTCATAACTTAAAATAATACTTCACTTAAAAAGAAATAACAGATAATACTCCCTACAACTGTACAATAACTAACACTTATGTAATAGATAATACTCCCTACAACTGTACAACTCAGTTATGTAACAGATAATACTCCCTACAACTGTACAACAATTAACCTTTAAGTAACAGATAATACTCCCTACAACTGTACAAAAACTCACCTTTATGTAACAGATAATACTCCCTACAACTGTACAACAGCTCACCCTTATGTAGCAAATAATACCCCCTACAACTGTAAAACTTGTCCTTATGTAAAAGATAATACTCCCTACAACTGTACAACTCACTCTAATGTAACAAATACTACTCCCTACAACTATATAATATCTTGCCTTTATGTCACAGATAATACTCCCTACAGCTGTACAATAACTCACCCATATGTAACAGATAATACTCCCTACAAGTGTACAACAACTCACCCTTATATAATAGATAATACTCCCTACAACTGTACAACAACTCACCCTTATATAACAGATAATACTCCCTACAACTGTACAACAACTCACCCTTATGTCACAGATAATACTCCCTACAACTGTACAACAACTCACCCTTATATAACAGATAATACTCCCTACAACTGTACAACAACTCACCCTTATGTCACAGATAATACTCCCTACAATTGTATGACATCCAACAGCAGTGTCCTCCCAGTGACTCTGATAATGCGTTTGTCCTTCCCCCCCCCTTGGTTTTGGCAGATGTTTCTCTCTCTTTTTTTTATTCTTTTTCTTTTTTCCCTGGGCTTTGTCTGTGTTTTCTCTGGGATTTGTCTGTTTTGTTCTATGGGTTTAGCCTGTTGTGTTATATTTACACGCACAGCTGGAATTACACGTTTTTATGGAGAAAAGCAGGGGATACAACTATGCCGAGCTACAGGTCAGATCTGTGGAGAGGCAAACCCACTCACAGTTAGAATCAGAGGTGGGAGCAAGTCGCTGTTTGGCAAGTCTCGAGTAAGTCTCACGTCTTTGACCTCAAGTCTGAGTCAAGTCCCAAGTCAAAGACAGGCAAGTCCAAGTCAAGTCTCGAGTCACTGGCCCATAAGTCCAAGTCAAGTCCAAATCGTCTGCTTTGTGCTTCAAGTCATTTCAAGTCTTTAAACCAAAGCACCAAATATAGCTCAGATTTTAGCAGTTTATATGAATTTTAAACTAAATTGCGCTTAAAAATGTATGTATGAGTATTTATATCAAGAAATTCTAATGTTTCCTTTTTAAATGTTTTGACAAGATGTTAGTGTGAATCATTACAGTCAGAACAGAAAGAATTAAGATTTTAAAATGTATTTATTTTGTCACGTTGTCTGCATTGAACTCGAAGTGTGTAGTTCCCTCTGTTTTAGTAGACTGTACTGTATATTACTGTAGTACATTTGAGGATACCATCTCACAGTACTTCATTTACATTCAAAGTAACAAACAGAGGCCTGGTCCACACTGGTACGTATTGGAGTTGTTTTGGTTGTGGATGCAGTGTTTGTTTACACTAATCTGATGGAAAACGGCTCCAGAGATGGAACGATCTGGTGCCGCCAGCTCCTACGAATTCATCTGAGTACAGATCTGAGCCGGCACTGTGTGGACACCTGAAAACACTGATACTCTGATGTAGGTCTATGTGCCACAAAGTAATTCACCGCCAAAATGCTAAGAGTTTAGAATATATGTCCATTCATATATACAGTCTGTGTGTACAACCTGCAGACGTATAATCTCTGAAAAGTTTAACATGAACCATCTCCAATACGATAGAAACACAGAACAGACTCACCATCAGCAGAACACCCTCTTTAGTCCTTTAGTCTAACAGAAGCTGAACACAATAGCGAGCTGTTTTTTGAGCTCTTAGTTTATGCAAATGAGCCATGCGGTTTTAAGTTTAATTTCTATAAAACATAAACAAATATGCTCAAAGCTGTGTGGATAGGGAGGACTTGCGGACACAGAAACGACGTGTGTGGACGTACAGTAGATCGTTTCCGATACAGTGATTCATTTCAGTGTAAACCTAACCAAGGAAGTGGGAGGGACATGTTCCAGTTTGTTCCCGTAAAATTAATCACCGCATTTATCAACTGTAAAGATAAAAGTATTTTCTAAAAACTTTTTTTTTTTTTTTCAGGAGAAGCATCAAGTTTTCTCAAGTCACAGGCCCAAAGTCAGAGTCAAGTCCCAAGTCCTAGCCCAACTCTAAATGGCCCATTGCAAAAAAAAAAATCTAATAATTATTTGAGCAAATGACATTTTTTCCAGTAAATATAGTAATATAGCAAAAAAAAACAAAAAAAAAAAAAATCTCCAAATTGCCTGCCTGATCCGCGTCACTCAAACCACAGCCCAAACACTAATGTCCTCCCGGTGACACTGATCATGCGTCAGGCTTTTTTTTTTTTTTTTTTGGCTGTGTTTTCCCTGTTTTTTTTTTTTTTATTCCCCCTAGGTTTTGGCTGATTTCTTTCTTTTCTTTTTTTTTTTTTTTTTTTTTACCTGGGCTTTGTTTGTGTTTTCCCTGGGATTTGCCTGTTTTGTTCCCTGGGTTTTGGCTGTCAGGCACAGTGCAGGAAGCAGATGGCCGCTTATTTCTGGGCCCTACTTCTGTCCGACTCAAATGGATCAGAGCCGCTTTACTCCTGCTCGGGGAAAAATCACCACATTTGGACGAAAACGCGAAAATGACCCGTGAAAATGAACCCAGATCTGGTTTTATGGATTTGACTTTCTCAGAGTGGAGGTTAGGGTCATCCATACACTTCTGTAATGACTGTGGAGATAAAACGGTCATGGGAGGGGCAGGACTCATTAAGTGTTCAATGAGGAATGCAGGTTCTAAAATTATCCATTGTTTAAAGCTAACTGTAATTTTTTATATACTTATTTTTGTAAGAAAGATACATCAACTCCACTATATGAATCTGTTTTATAGTCTAGTCCTGTTTAGTTCCTTTTTTTGTCTTAGTTTTGATGTGTCTGTACCAGATTTTTTATTTTTTTATTTTTCACATGTATTTGAACAAAATTTGTCTTGTCCCAGTAAATATATAAAGCTTGGTTTCAGCATCACAACACGTAGGCCAGGTTTATTTAATACAGATGGGGATCAACTAGGAGTGTAGTGGTACATGTATTCAGCCGTTTCAGTACAGGACGTTCGGTTCGGTGCAGGGTTGTGCACAAGTGAATTTGCGCGATTTGTGTGTGTTTACATTCCACCACAGCTGCATGGAGGCTCGGCTCTTTATAGTTAGGGCGACCGCCTTGACAACAATTGCCCCCTGCCTTGAATATGTCCCACCTAACCATGTGAATCCTCGCAAAAGTACGGTTGTCGCGCCGCGGTCCTCACTTTCACTACCTTTGTCCCTAGCAAAAGTGTATTCAGATCATGAGTGTGGCAGAAGTGTTCAAGACGTAAGGCTGCACTGTTAAGATTTTGAATGGTCCTAAGTAAAGTTGAAAATCTTGCGAACATCATATTACAAAGTCTTCATGCATAGAGCGTCATAACATGGAATGTTTTTATTTTTGGGGAGGGGGGTGGGTTTGTTGGGCTTGTTAACATTTGGTTGGGCCTAGGCTCGTACAGGGGAGTGTTGCAATCGCAAATTTTGGTCAGTGGAAATTCCAGTTTAGGTAGGTAGGCTAAAGAAAATATGGTGACTAGATGGTGTCCCAGACACACGTGGTGCCCTAGGCGAGCACCTTACCTGTCTATATGAGGTGCCGGGCCTGGGTTTAATAAACACACAAATAAACAACACACACATGGTTTAGCATTTTGTTCCCATGCTGTACCGAAAATGAACCGAAACTGAACCGTGACCTCAAAACCGAGGTACGTACTGAACTGTGTTTTTTCTGTATCACTACACCCCTACGGTCAACTATCAACTATTAACTATCAACTTATTGTTAAAATGCAGATTTGTGCTGTAATACAGTGAGTTTTTGGCTCTAGTCTAGTAATAGAAATGATCAGATTCAACATTTATGAATTTATGTTCTGAAGATTTTTCTGATTCTAAAATGTGACAGTGTCATACTCCCAGACGGGGGCAAAAGATAGATTTCCCCCGTTGATTACACTGTACAGTAAAGTACTGCAGTAATATGGACGCAGTATGGTACTGCAGTAATACAGACACAGTAACGTACTGAAGTAATACAGACGCAGTAATGTACTGAAGTAATACAGACGCAGTAAAGTACTGTAGTAATATGGATGCAGTAACGTACAGAAGTAATATGGACACAGTAAGATACTGCAGTAATATGGACATAGTTAAGTATTGCAGTAATACGAGTGATTGAAAAAGATTGAAAAGTGACATGAGGCACAGTTGTCTTGGATTCTATCTCAGGATCCTTGCTTGGTTTCCTCTGAGTGCTTCTGTGTTGCGGCGTCCAAGGAAAAGGGGCGTGTCAGGGCGTATCAGGGCGTGTCTGGGCATATTGTTAGGCCTCTGACCTCTGAGTTGGATGGATAAACGAAAGCATCAATAGCCTTACCAAAACTCCTCTCTGGTCTCTGAAAGTTGTGAGAAGCACTTCTAAACTCATCATGGTGGATAGTTAGAGAAATAAATAATAAAGTAAATGAGCAGGAACTTTGAATTGAAAAATCAGACACAGTGCCGTTTCACGATGAAGATACGATTGATTTACTTGGAATGTTCCACAGTATAGCACTAAACGTGTCTAGGGAGAAAAGCAGGTGACGCCAACAAGTTACAAGTCAGATCTATGGAGAGGAACCAGCTGACAGTGAGAATGCATGTTTATAAAGTAAACATCTGTACACTCCCGTATAGGCGAGTTTCATTGTTGACAAAAGCGTACGTTGCATGCTGGGAATTATTTTTTGTTGGTGGCAAGAAACACTAATTCAACATGACGGACGGAGTGAGAAAGCACGTAAAGGGTATTGATCCTGGTTATTTATCCACTCTAACGGCAGAGGACCCAAGACCATTTGACCAGAAATTGGTCATAAGCATCGATGGAGCCAAATCACCCTTTTCAACCCCGACAGAGCCTGGACCAAACCAAACTTCTGGTCAGAATCTCCAACTACCTGGACAAATATTCACTTTGGTGATATCCACAATGACTTGGTGGAAACTCCTGGGCCATTCACAGCAGAAAAGATGAAAACCTCCAAGAGTCTCGATGTGTTGTTGAACTTGTTGGAGTCCACGGTTTGTTAGGATCTTCTACGTTTGCTCTGCGAATGTTTGAAAGTCATTTAATTCACCGTTAGCGGTTCTTTTCACTCAGAATATGAAAAAGACATTTTCCTTCTTCCGTGCTTCTATTTGTGCATCCGATAATGCAGCAGGAATTTACCATTATCGGGGAGAAATACACGAGGTTACGCACTGTGTTTGACCACTATCGTGTTTCTTGTCTCCGACCAAAATATTTCCCAGCATGCAATGCTTTTAATAACAATGACGTCTATTCCAGCTCATAATATAATATCAATATAAAGGATGACTGTTATGTTGTTATTTCTCTGCAGTAAATACAGTCATCTATGAAAAAGAGTTAAAATAGCCTGCCTGATCCGCGTCACTCAGACCACAACCAGACACCAGCGTCCTCCCTGTGACTGGGATAACGCCCGCACCGCCGTCCTGTAACTTCCTGGATTTAATCTGAGACGTTAATTACACAACGCGGTCCTGAATTAAACATGGCGCGTTTCCATGGCGCCGTGTTTATGCTGTAAATAAAGTGACGCGGCGGTGATAAGCCCGGAGACGCCTGACGAGAGCTGACAGCCCCAAATTACCTCCAGCCTTATCTGGTCATTACCAAATATGAGACAACGGGAGGCCGAGCTCCGATACGAGTCTCACCAGTCGACTGGAGTTTGGACTGATCCACATCGGCCACGAGATGATTCATGTGGAAAAGACACGTTTATTTCTCATATACAGTACACTTGGTGCTGCTTCTTTCTTTCTTTTTTTAAGTATATTTTTATTTCACAGTCAGATGTCAAAATGTAGGTTCATACATATATGTTGTTGTTTTTTTTTTATCCAAGCATTTTTTCCCCATTTTTCAGCTTCTCATTCCACCCAAAACTCCTATAAATAAATAGATAAAATAAAATAATTAAATAAATAAATACATATAAAAAGTACCAATAATAAAATAAATCAATACATACATACATATGTACTTACATTTATACATACAATACTACTACCACTACTAGCACCACCACTACTACTACTACTACCACTACCACTACTACTACTATTACTTCTACTACTACTACTACCACTACTACTATTACTTCTATTACTACTACTACTACTACTACTACTACCACTACCACTACTACTACTATTACTTCTATTACTTCTACTACTACTACTACCACTACTACTATCACCACCACTACTACTACTACTACCGCTGCTACTTCTACTACTACCACCACTACTACTATTACTACTACTACTACTACTACCACTACTACTACCACTATGACTACTACTACCACCACTATTGCTACCACTACTACTACCACTAGTACTACTACTACTACAACCACCAACCACCACCACTACTAATACCACTACTACTTCTACTAATACCACCACTGCTACTACCACTACTACTTCTACTACTACCACTAGTACTACTACTTCTACTACTACCACTACCGCCACCACCACCACTAGTACTACAACTACTACTACCACGACAACAACGACTACCACTACCACCAATACCACTACTACTACTTTTGCTACGACTGTCACCACTGCTTCTATTACCACTACCACAAGCACCACCACCACCACTACTACTACTACTACTACTACTACTACTACTACTACTACTACTACTACTACTACTACTACTACTACTAAACAATATACACATATCACACATACTAGTGAATACTACTTGCTGCTTATTTCTAAGGAGTTGGTGTTTGCATCAAATTACCACTAAATCTAATGTGAAGCTGCTAAACAACTGAACATCAGATTAAATGTTTTTCACTTTTCCAAAATCTATTTCTCACTTTCCAAACATTTTCACAGCGTCCTAATTATTCACTGCAGTGAGTTCAAACTTTGTGTTTATTCAACTTTACATTTATTTATTTTACTTGCATTTATTCAATTATAGCTGTAAAATACCTAAAATACCTAGAAAAACAGGCATTCTGACTGTGAGTGGGGTCACCTCAACACAGATAGTTGTGTTGCATTTTTGTATGAAAAGCGCTCTATAAATTTTGATTTAATTTGATGTGATTTGAGATCTGACCTGTGACTTGGTCTGGTTGGGTCTCCATGGAGATAGAAAGGTTTAATGCCATACTGTGAAACATTCCAGACAAAGCAATAAAATCAGTGTATCTTCCGTGACTGCGATTCTACACTTTTGCATACGAACTGAACCAGGACCGGTTCAGGACCAGACCGGGACCAGAGAGGGACCAGAGCGGACTCCGAGCTTTGACTGCGAGCCTCAGCTTTGAGCTCCAGCCCTGCCGTTTGCTCTGAGCCTCCGGTCTGGTCCCGGTCTGGTCCCGGTCTGGTCCCGGTCTCAGTCCCGGTCTGGTCCCGTCTGGTCTCGGGTCTCAGGGTGCTTTCACACCGACAGTAGTTGGTGCGCACCAAACGGTCTGTTCTAACCAAAAGCTCTTAGTCTGGTTCGTTTGCGTTGGTGTGAAAGCTCCAATCGGATTCGGACCCGAACCAAATCAATCGGACCGAGACCTCAAGAAAGAGGTGGTCTCGGTTCGCTTGAATCCGCACCAAATACCAAACTTTGGTGCAGTTCCTGTGGTGTGAACACGAACTCGAGTTGAAACCAGAGGCAGCAGGTCCAAACGAACTATTCCAACCAGCCGGAGCAGCTCCTGAGAATCTTTATGTTTTTTCATTTTGGTTTTGGAGACAAATAATGAATTTTCTTATTTTTGGTTTTATATAGAAAAACGAATGAACGAATGAGACACGTATTCAATAACATCATCATGGAAAAAAAGTGTTTGGCGGACCCTCCATCAGAAGAGTTACACAATACACCTTTAACAATGTATATTTTCAATAAGTTTGAGTCTTTCCATTGCCATTCCTGAAAATTGTGCTTTTGGACAGATTCTCCAGTTTAAATGTCAGTTTTTTCCACCTCTATTTTATAGTTTTTGAGCCTTTTGAGCCTCAGCCGTCCTTTTCTTTATTTACTCTGCCTCTGTTGCCGTGCAGTAGCTCTACATACTGGTGCGAAAACGTTCGTAGAAATTACTGAGCTGTGTTTGAATGCCTCGTGTCTGGAGCCGACCCATTGCACATTCCCGGCGTGTCCCTGAATGCATCGCGGGCACTAACTCTGTCCTCTGGGGTCAATCCGCATTCATCTGAGCGCGCCGAGAAATGGCACTTTTCCCATTATACGGCTGCACCCTGAACGCCTCGCCATGTCACCACTCTCGTCTCCAATACACTGCAAAAATAAAGTCTGGCCTTAGACAGAATGACTGGAATTCAGAATGTCTTAATGTGGACAGTTTTGACGTCAGAGCTAATTTCTTATGGTTTATTTAATTTTTTTTAAAGACATCTGCGAATGGTTCAGTGAAAATAGTTTTTAAAGCAGACCTAGTGTGTAAAAATTGACACTTCATAGTCTTTAAACATGTTATAGTTTGTAGAAGCTATTTGCTTATTTTGTTGATTCTAAAATTAGTTTATTATTTTTGTTTGTTAATTAGCTTACTAATTCAGTTTTGTTAATTAGAATAATATATTTTTGCTATGTTAATATTATGTTTGCTAATTTCTTAGTCTAAATTGGTCTTATTTACGTTTGCACCTTTTTTTTTTTTAATCTGGGTCACCTCGGGGATAAAGGAGGGTAGGAGACGCAGACCAGAGTGCACCTGGGTGGGCCTATGGTTTTTTACCAGTCGAAAGGAGAGACAGCAGGAGTCGCCTTTAACTCTTTCCCCCTTGGACGCTGACTAGGATCAACACATACATGTATTACTAGAGCTGCCCATAGAACATAACTGCATAAAAGAAAACAGACTTCCACAAGTGATTATAAATGATTTTCACATTCATTAACTTAATTAAAACACAGACATATTTGTATCTCTGGAAACCTCAGACTCTGAACTCTTCATTTATGGATGTTTAAATGTGATTCAACTCATTTACAGGTTTATAACAGCTCACTGAAAATGAGAGTTTACCTGGTCAGGTGCAAACCTGAAAACAAAACAAAAAACTACATAATTTTTTATTTATTTATTTATTTTTTTTTAAATATATTATTATATTATTATTAAACACATTTCATATCACCAGACACAGTATAGTCAAGTGTACACCTGTTTGTACCTAATTCATTTTTTTTCCATTAAGTTTATTCAACTGATTTAGCTTATTATAATATAATAATAAAACAGTAGGTGTCCAGTATTTGTCATCTTGGTTACTTTCTCATGCGCAGAGCTTCACATAAGTGTTTGTTTCTGTAGCGATTCTGTCATACCTCACATCTTGGAAAAAAAGACTGAAATATTTCAAAGGACTCACCTGAGCATCATTCAGATTTCAGAGCAATTTTGGTTCATAATCGAGTATAAAGCCCAGATAGTTTGTTTGGACATCGCAGGACTCCATACAGACGCATCAGCGACATTCTTACCTTCGTAAGTTTCACTCTCTGAAAGTCTGTCATTATCTCTGTTTTCCACTTTATAATCAACTTCATCATCATTTTGAAATTTATAAAAGTCACTTTCTCTAAACTTATCCATAAAATACGTCCGCTCCTCATTATTTCTAAAACTGTGCGTCGCAGCGCCGCGATCTTTCCATTGCACGTGTTTCTTGTTGTGTTTTTTCCGGAAGCTACAATCCCCACTACTTCAATTAACTTCGGAAAAAAACAGCGAAAACATATCCTGGAATCCTATTGGTCAGCCTAGTATGGGCTGTAGTGGCCCCGACCTATCACAGCCTCTGTTTACATGTGAAAAACTGAGCCGTTTCTAAGGGTCGTCAAATTACGTCTTTAGTGAAACAGCGGAGGAGTCAAAAGACGTCATTAAGGAAACAAGGGGGTCGTCAAATGTCGTCTTCATGGGGAAAGAGTTAACATTTATCCTTGTTGCTTGTCAAAACTGGAAATAAACCTTGGACACTCAGCTCTGGTCATGGACATTGATTTGTAATTTTGTTACTGCGTAAACCACAAACCCATGGTGCCCAAATGTGATTATTTGAGTTATGTTTAGTTCTGAGTTTGCTCACTGCTTCTGTTTGTTACTTTTATTTGACAAATAGTCACTACATAGTTGTTGTTTTTTTCACCATTTTCTCACCTGACGTTGTTTATGGAGTGATTCATGCATGTTTGAACAATCTTTAATCACTTATTTTCAAGACTCTATAATGAAGATCAACTCTCGTTTTCACCAGCAGGACACAACCACTGTTCTCTAATTCTTTACTTCATTCCGCGTCGCATGGTCATGTTGGTACAAATCAAAAATACTCTGCTAGTCTCTCCATGCCCCGAGGACCAGCACCACACCCGCCCGTGAACCCGTGATTATATCTAAATCCGCTGACCTGTTAACATTCCTTCTGTTAGCCCATGATAAATCACACACAAAGTTACACACCGTTTGTTAACTTTTACACCTGATGCATGAATGCTCACGCACTCCACTGAACACACATTTGATTGGCCTGATTGTGTGTAATCACTCCCGAAAATTCCAGTTTAAGCAACTATTTTGTGCAGGACTCTGCCTGCACTCTGACCAACAGTTGTCCTGAACAGCAGACCACTTTGACTCTCTTTTGCTGCTCTGTCATGTAAATCTCTCTTTGTGATTTTAATGTATTTCTTATTCTGTAAAGCACTTAGAATTACTTTGTGTAAGAATTGTGCTATACAAAAAAGCACTGTTGGACTAAACTGTTTATTAAGCACTTTCAAACTACTTAACTGTAAAATGATATGGACTGAACCAGGTCTAAACCAGAACAGAACTGAACCAGGTCTAAACCAGGACTAAAACCAAAACTGAACCAGAACCAAACAAGGACTAATCTTGGACTAACCTACCCCAGGTGGATCAGCTGCATCAGCTGAGTTCTGCACCGGTCCTTTCGCCCGCAGTCACCCGACGGTCTACGCGGGTGCGTCTCTGGCGTTTCACCACTGCGAATATAATTAATAATTGTAATTTTAGCAAATTTGTATGACCAAAAACACACCACTTCAATCCAGGTTAAAAAGCATTGTAATTACGCGCGTTACTGACATTTGTACCGAGTAAAATATTACTATTGTTTTCCCTGTAATGCCACATTACTGCGTTACAGCAAACAGAAATGCATTACACTAATTTGTTACTTTTATAACACATTATTCCCAACACTGCAAATAAACGTGCCTTGCCTTACTACTCCCCCAGTGTGATCTGCAGCTACACAACAGATGAGCCGATAGCTGCACAGCTCTTTGTTGTGATGGAGTTTAGACATCACAGTTTTCCAGCACAGAAGTCAGCGCGACTCTCTTTCTTTAGTTTTATTCATTTTAGATGAATATTGTGATTTAAAATGTCCAGAATTAAACATAATGATCCACAGACGTTGTAGATTATAAGTCTTCTTCAAGGCAAATATGGCAGTGTGCTGATTTTGGGCTTAAATATTAAAGAAGACGGATGGATGTATGTAATGTAGGGATAATATATGACACTCAAGTAAATACCAAAAAAACACAGCTGAATCCCACATTTAAGTGAAAAGTGTCAGAGAATAAGCTCAGAGCAGATGACGTGTACGCTGGGGAGGGGAAATAGGAATTTTTAGAGCAATGGAGTCTTGAATGTAGGAGAATAAAAATGACTCAAACATGCATAAATGTTTCTAAATACAACTTCGAGAGGGTAAACGACAAGGGAAACAATGATCATGATCATTATAACGTGCTTTTAAAATCTTCTTTTCTGCTAATCTGCTTTAAATAGCTGGAATTAAGTGTCTTGATTTTGTTAGAATTTTGCAAATTACAAAGTAAGTCATGAGAAACAAGAGAGAGAAATGTTGCTGCTTCTAGGAATTTTAACATTTTAAATCTTTGAACCTGTCAGGAGTAAAATATTTTGTCTTGACTTGTTATCTGTTAGAAATAGAAAGTTAAAACCATACCTTGGAACATTCTTCATGGAGATAGAAATGATTCATGCCATACTGTGGAATATTATAGCCATAGCAACAACATTTCCATAGAAACAGACAGGAAAAGGCTAAGTACGGGTCAGGTTTGTGGAGATGCAAGCCCGCTCAATGTAAAATACACAGTAAGCAAATTCTTCAATGTAGTAAAAACAACCACAATGGAAAAAAAAAAAAAAAAGTACTTTCCTTTCCTAGTCTATTTGTGGGTTTAAAAGTTACACATTGAGGCTTTAAAATAGCTTGAATTGCCTTAATTTGAGAACATTTTGCTAAAAATATATATGCTTTTAACAAATGGTTCAAAATTAACACACTATCTCTGAATGGCAAAAGCAAAAAATGTAGCAAAAAATCATTTCCAACTAATCCTAAAATCAAAACTGATTCAACTGAAATAACTCGTGTCTCATCCATCAAATTCCAGGGCGTCATTGTTGATGATCTAAACTGGAAAGAGCAGCTGATTGGGTGACCAGAAAAATGAACAAATCTCTTTGTATTATAAGAAAAGTTTGTAAATTTCTGAACCCAAAGTCTATATTTACATTATACTATAGTTTAATTTATCCCTGTCTGTCATATTGTTATAACGTCTGGGCTGCACTTTCTCTACTCTGAACAAAATACAATTGGTGCAAAAACGTTTTGTTCAAATTACAACTCATTCTGTGTCACTAACATCGTCTGCTCATTTATTCACCAAATTTAACATTCTTAATATCTATGAGATTAATATTTATCAAATTTGTATTTTTATCTATAAAATTCTTTATAATTCAACAGTGTAACAGCAATTTTAGTCCTAACCTTTTGTCGTTTCTGGGTGCGGGGGATCCAGGCCTAACGCGCTACCAGACTGGCACATTAGATTATAGAGCAGAAAGGAGTAGGATGGGTGACTAGATGTTCAATAATATTACAGAGTTGAGTAGTGAAAGCTGGACCACCTGCCAGAAGGAGAGCGACCTCCTGTCACCCACACACCCAGTACACTGGCACCTGTGCATTTATATAGAGCTTGACTCCACCCTGCCCCCTTGTGGCCAAGACGAATATAGGTCACCCTGCACCCAGACAAACAGTGACCCAAATCAACCCCATCCTAAACGAAAGAAGAATGGCTCCTACAAACAGCGATCCCCAAACATTTCACATTTTATCTTAAAACCAATGCAGAGGTTCATAGGCTGTGTTCACACTGCAGCCTGAAGTGACCCAAATCCAATTTTTTGGCCCCTATATGACGTTTTCAAATGCAACCCAGGCCACTTGGATATGTGCTCCTGAAACTGATACATATCTGATCTATTGACATGTGACTTCAGTGTGAACGGCCAAAGCGCATTCATTCGACCTACACGTTATCAACAAGACACAAACGTCACTATTCTGCACTGAAGTAGGTGAAAATTGTTAATGAACTCCGTGTCACTGAAGTGAAGCACATCACCACTCACCACTCTTGGCTACGTCTCCACATCCACACGTTCCTTTCAACAGGCGTCGCTGCCGCTGTCCCACAAAACACCACGGCCAAAAACCTCGTCCTTCTCCTTCTCAATCTCCTCCTTAAAACAAGTAAGTTGTTCATGTTCTGGCTCCGGTACGAGAGGAACTTTAAAATCTCCAGGTGCTCAATGCTGCGTCCATGTTTGGACAACTTCTGTAAACACAGAGACGCTCACTGTGGTTGACGTCGTCGTGTCTCCAGTGTCACATGTGGGACACTTTCGGGCCGTTTAACGTTCACACAGGAGACACATACAAGACACATTTAACTGGAAATGTGAACGACATCGCAAAAACATCGGATTTCACAAAAAAATCAGAACTGAGCGTTAAGCCCTGCAGTCTGAACGTAGCCATAGATACAAAACTCGTCAAATTTATCATTTTCATGTTCCAAAATGTGTCACATCAAGAGTTCAGTTTTGCTTTGATACAGAGGCTGTAAATTCTGGAGCAGTTTTCACATCTGGTTGGTGACGACACATGAGAGGTGTTGTTTAAAAAGAGTTTGAGGAAATGTTTGATATTTCACGGTAATGTTTGATAATCTTTCAACTGTGGATGTTTCATTGCGTTTTAATCTGTGTTTGAATCAAATGAATTTAATCCATCTTGTTTAAATATAAATCCTTTTGGGTTTTTTGCCTCTTCTGGCACCTACTTTTTATCTAGTGAGTTTCTTTTTATCGTCATGTTATATGTGCAAAATAAATAAATAAATAAATAAATAAATTCCACTTTAAATAAGAAACAAAAATGGTAATTAAAGTTGCTTAATCCTAGAAAATCATAACATGAAACTAGTGGAATAAAACGGACTCGACAGTAAACAGAATGCGGCTGAGTCAAAGTGCTTTTCCCTTTTTGCTGTTTTTTTTTTTTACAGTGTACACAGGGAGACCCAACTTTCAATTCATCTCCCATCGTCGGCGCTGATGCCCGGGTGCTAAAGGCTCTCCCATAAGGTGCTATCACTGGCCAGTTCAAGGGCACCATAAATCAGCCATGACACGTCTCATCTTTGTTATGGAGGGCGCCGAGGTCCCACAATGCACCGGGACATGGGGGGAGAGAGAGAGGAGGAGAAAGAGAGAGAGAGAGAGATAGAGGGAGGGAGAAAGAGGAGGAAGACGGAGAGAGAGAGAGAGAAAGAAGGAGAGAGTCTTCGAGGGCCCACGGATTAACACCAAGCGAGCTCATTACATTAGAGGTACGAGATGGAGAGAGTGGACGGAGAGTGACAGAGAGAGGGAGAGAGAGGGAGAGAGAGAGATGAATATGGGAATGGGTGAGGCAGAGAAAGAGAGAGACAGAAGGAGGGTAGATAGAGAGAGAGACGGCCGGGGTGGATAAGGGCCCACACGTTAACACTACACAAGCTCATTACATTAGAGATAGAGTCCGTGAAGGAGGGAGGGAGATGGAGTGAGAGAGAGAGAGAGAGAGAGAGAGAGAGAGAGAGAGAGAGAGAGAGAGAGAGAGAGGTGCTGAGTGTGTGTGTGTGTGGTGTGTGGGGGGGAGGTAACAAATTATGAGTAACTGTATTTGGTTACTGTTTCAGTGAGTGGTAATTGGATTACAGTTACTTTGTTGAAGTAATGGATTATACGGTGATACACATTTTGCACTATATCCCTCCCCTTTTTTTTTTTTATTTATTCAGTAATTCCACTCATTTGGCAATGAGTCCAAACCAGGTCCAAACCAGGACTAAACCAGGACTAAACCAGGTCTAAAACCAGGTCCAAACCAGGTCTAAGCCCAGGTCTAAAACCAGGTCTAAACCAGGTCTAAAACCAGGTCTAAACCAGGTCTAAACCAGGACTAAAACCAGGACTAAACCAGGACTAAACCAGGTCTAAAACCAGGTCCAAACCAGGTCCAAACCAGGTCTAAACCAGGTCTAAACCAGGTCTAAACCAGGTCTAAACCAGGACTAAACCAGGACTAAACCAGGTCTAAAACCAGGTCCAAACCAGGTCTAAACCAGGTCTAAACCAGGTCTAAACCAGGTCTAAACCAGGACTAAACCAGGACTAAACCAGGACTAAACCAGGTCTAAACCAGGTCCAAACCAGGTCTAAACCAGGTAAACCAGGTAAACCTAAACCAGGTCTAAAAACAGGTCAAACCAGGTCTAACCAGGTCTAAACCAGGACTAAACCAGGTCTAAACCAGGTCTAAAACCAGGTCTAAACCAGGTCTAAAACCAGGTCTAAACCAGGTCTAAACCAGGTAAACCAGGTCTAAACCAGGTAAACCAGGACTAAACCAGGTCTAAGCCCAGGTCTAAAACCAAAGGTCTAAACCAGGTCTAAAACCAGGTCTAAACCAGGTCTAAAACCAGGTCAAACCAGGTCTAAACCAGGTCTAAACCAGGTCCAAACCAGGTCTAAAACCAGGTCTAAACCAGGTCTAAATCAGGTCTAAACCAGGTCTAACACCAGATCTAAACCAGGTCTAAACCAGGTCTAAACCAGATCCAAACCAGGACTAAAACAGGATTTAACAGGACTAAACCATGCAGACCGTGTCTCCTCCTCTGTCTGGGCTTTTTATTTTCTTTTATCAGACAAAACATCTTATGTGAAGATTTCCTTGTCTTTGCTTCTCTACAGCAAATCAAGTAATCTAAAGTATTCAGATTACATTACTCACCTTCAGTAATTTAATGGATTACGTTAGAAACTACATTTTGGGGTATGTAATCTGTAATCTGTAGGGGAATACATTTTAAAAGTAACCTTCCCTACACTTTGGAGAGAGAATGCAGAAGCGAAGGAGAGAGGAAGAAGCAGCCTAAAAGAGGAGCAGAGAGCAAAGGGATAGAGAGAAAGACCAAGAGGAAGATAGAAGGAAGATGAAGCAGTTAGAAGAGAGAGGGAGGGAGGGAGGGAGGGAGGTTGTAGGCGGGGTGAGGGGGGCAGAGCTGTTTGCCAGAGTAAAGCGTGAGTGACACAGGGAACAGGACAAAGGACGTGCCCTTATGGAGAGTCTGACAGTAAAACGTGTGTGTTTATTTATGGTGTCAGCGGCGGCGTTCTCTCTCTCTGTGTAACACATGTCCGTGGAAGAACAGAGGTTTCATCAAATCACTGTATTAAAGTCCCCATAACCTCCCAGAGCTGCTATAGATCAAACCACAGTCGCCTTTAACGCAGGTTTTCTTTCTGTCAAAGTGCGTCTTGTCCCAGTACAGATAAACTGAATGAGCACTTCATCAAAATAAGTCCACTGTGTTCTGTCTGCATCTCATCATGCAGCGTCACCTCGTCTCATGATCAGAAAGTTCACAATACAAATGTTTTTATCAGAGCTGTGCAAAAATTATATATAATCGCATGAATTTCTGTGATTAATCATGATTAATCACATGTTATACGCAAAACTAATTCATGAATTCAAAAGTACCATATAGTGCACTTTTACTGACATGTAAACGAAAGCGCCACGTCTGTTGTATAAAGAGAATTTCTTTCTACAGGAGCAGGGCACTAGTCTGTAAAGTCCATGTTTATTCTTCTTCCTTTGGAGAATCTTACTCAAAAAAAGAACCAATTTCAGTGCAGTTTGTCAATAGGAGGGTTTCAGTCACGTGATCACGATGATGCGTGAATTTCAGGTGGAGGGCAGGAAGTGAAGACAAACTCGACAAACACGGCTCTGGAGAACACAGATATGGAGAAGAGTTCTTATTGTCAGGATTTAGAGCCAGTAGCAAGGCAAAAGTACGAGCAGTTAGTCGACAAATATATTGGGCGTGACCCTGATCTTATTGAAAATGAGAGAATTTTCAACCGAAGTAAAAGATTTGCCGACAATCGAGGCAGAGGAGATCATGAACTATTTAGCTCTTCAGACATCGTTCTACACCAGACAACAGATGAAGGCAAAGTACAGAAAAGTTTGGAGGCATAGAACTTTTTTTTGTCAGTGGATGGTCCTCAACCTCGGTGCAAAACGCCTAAATGATGATTATGGTTTGGTCTTCACCGGGGTGAGTGTTTCTCTTATTTTATGTGTATAGACTGTTATGGGAAAAACTGCAGTGTATCGGCACTAACCTCTATCTGAACTATTTAATGTCAACAAACATCGTTAGCCGTTAGTCGTTAATGATTTGTTTATGTTTAGGTAAACCACAAAAAACAATTTATCTTTGTAACAAACCTTTGTTGAAGTGGTCACTGCAGACACGAGCATTAGTGAATTCTGCTCCTCCCGACTGCAAACAGGTTTGTAATCCACTTTTTACGGCGTTGTTCTGTCGGCTTTTCCCATTTCTGACCTTTGTGGACGACTATATTCGGTACTGTAAAAAAATGGCTTTTCCTTCTCTCGGTTAGAACGATTGGCACAGCCGTAAACTACACAACACATCGGCATTTTCCTCCAGTCAGTTCACTTCCTGCCCTCCATCTGATTTTGGGTGCTGACAAACGTAGCCCTGTGACGTCACGTGAAACCCAGATATTCCTAGAATCTGACTTAATGAATTGAATTCAGAAGTAAAGTGCAGGTGATCAGCTGCAGGAAAATAAACTATTCAATGTAAATCTCAACTGAAAAAATCAACTCAAACCAAATACAAAACTGAAATGTATTTCCACTGACAGGGCTTTAATGTTTCCTGTTTGGTATAAAAATGAGAATCTCAGTCAAGAACAGTCACCAGAAACAGAACACACAACCAGAAAACACTGTCAATTCCTTTTGACTTTTTTTTTTTATTTTTTTTACTTTTCTGAACAAAGCAAGGCATACTAAGGCATACAAGATTATTATTATTATTATTATTATTATTATAAGCACAGGCTTCTCGTGGAAGAAATGTGAGACCAAAGGTGGGGGGTTGTGATGAAGAGTGATGGACTGCGCGGTGGTGCCTCTGAAAGCTCTTGGTGCCCTATGCGCTGTACGTAATGTGCGTGTGTGGAGCAACAGATCGGACACCTTGCATCTGACGTGTTTGGCCGAAACCTCGCTCCAGTTGTTGTGCTGAATGATTTTCCGGCATCATCCGAGTGTGTTGCATTTAGGTGATATTTCAGACTCGTGAAACTCCGTTGAAAAGACAATTGCAGTGTGACTTTCTGTGTCGACTGCGCCATCTGAAGAACTTTAAAATGAAAATGGCGATGTAAAAGCTCCTTACCCTTCTCGCTGTTTGTTTATCCCTCTTTCTTTCTCTCTGTTTTCTGTCAGGCTTACAACATTCTAGGCTCACTCACTCGCTCGTGTGTATTAAGAGGAGAAAAATAATTGTCAGCGATAATGAATTGATTAGTTAATGCAAAATTAAGGTGTTAACGTGCCTGCATTAATTTTGCTAACCTTGTTTTTATAATCCTCGTCCAGAAACATGCAGAAGAGAAGAGCTTTGTGCTTTTGTGGACGGAGCGAGCTCTGTGCTTTTCACGCACATGGATTTAACTTAAGTTTAAATTTCTCTGCTTGTTCCGCTGTTGTGACGCTTTGACCAATCAGATTCAAATAATCGTCATGACGCTGTTGAGAGTGAGAGCTGTTTCCGATGGATAATGTGTAGAACTCAATTCAGAGGGACGCACACATCAGTCAGGTTCTGTTTTTAAATTTAATAAATAAAGTTTGGTTTGCACTAAACTAAAAGGAGCTCAAAATCCAAACTAAAGGTAGTTGTCTCGAACAGCCTTCACCCAGCGTCGCTCTCAGTGAGGTGTAAATGTGTGGAGGAGGTGCATTTGTTTGGGTGGGTGGAGGTGGGTGGCATTGTAGAAGGCGGGTGTCACATCTGTCAGTCTGTGGCGCCTGACGGAGACTTGAGGAGGGTGAGGGGTGGTCATGGTCCAATCTGATCTTTTTAACGGCTCCTCAACCTGAACTAACCTGAACTCAGGAAACAGCAGAGGAAGAGAACACACACTTTATGAACTGAAGATATTTGACATAAAAATTGTGGTTTTCATGGTGGTTGTTTGTACTGAACCATAAGTCACCAGACTGATTCCTGCTCAGACCAGTGCATATAGTGCAGTTTATGTGCTGTGTGAGTGATTACCTGGTGATTGGAAATAGAACTGATCCATATAAGTGCATGGAAGCATCAACTCTCTTGTTTTTCTGGAGAATCCGTCTTGTTTGGCTCTGGCTGAAGTGTTTGCATGTGACCAATCATAGAGCGGCTCTGTGGTTTGTGTGGAAGCCAGCGCCGAACAAACCAAAACCAAACATGGCGACGGTGACAGATGTACTTTGGCCTATTTTAGCAGAAATACAATACAGACTATGAAAAACAAAACATGCAGAGGGAAGAGCTTTGTGCATGTGTGGACGGTGGAGATGTCTGAGCTTTTCTCTCAACTGGACTGAACAAAAGTTTGATTTCTCATCTTATTGTAATCTCAGCTGTTGTAATGCTTCAACCAGTCAACATGAAGTATTTGTCTGAACACTCTGATCGCTGGCTCTGATCTTTCAGTGAGAGCTGTCCCAGACTGATGTGTAGAGCTCTGTCAGAGTCCCAGACTGATGTGTAGAGCTCTGTCTAGAGTCCCAGACTGATGTGTAGAGCTCTGTTTAGAGTCCTAGACTGATGTGTAGAGCTCTTCAGAGTCCTAGACACCATTTACACTGAAACTAATCTGCGTATCACCGTATCGGAACCGATCTGCGTCCAGACACATCATTTCTGTATCCACAATCAAAGCCTTCCCTGTCCACACGGTAACGCAAAACCGCCTGAAACGCTAGTCACGTGATAGGCTGGTGTCACGATGCCACGACGTCACATGAGCGGTAAAAACAAGGAAGTCTGAAGTTACAGCAGCTGATTTTGAGCCGAGGGAGATGGCAAGTGTAAAAACAGTCTTTTTGTGGACAGACAACGAGGTTCAGTTGTTACTTAGCGTAACACTGGATTTTAAAACGAGCATGGAGGCTTAGCGTGAGGACTGACTCGTTTCTGTGTCCGCAAGTCTTCCCTGTCCACACAGATTTGAACATATTTACGTTTTACAGAAACAAAACTTAAAACCACATGGGTCATTTGCATAAACTGAGCATTCAAAAAACAGTTCGTTATTGTGCTGCTGATGCGGTTCAGCTTCTGTCGGACTAAAGGACACGACAGAGGGATGTTCTGCTGATGGTGAGTCTGTTCTGTTCTTCTATCGCATTGGGGATGGTTCATGTTAAACTTTTCAGAGATTATACGGTCTATGCATACGATCATACACATAGACCGTTTACATGAATGGACATATATTCTTAGCGTTTTGGCACTGAATTAGCTACTTCGTGACGTATAGACCTACATTAGTGTATCAGCGTTTTCAAGCCTCCACACAGTGCCGGATCAGATCTGTACTCAAATGAATTCGTGGGAGCTGGCGGCACCAGATTGTTCCACCTCTGGAGCCATTTTCCATCGGATTAATGTGGACGAACATTGCATCCACAACGAAAACGACTCAAATACATACTAGTGTGGACAGGGCCTTATTTTCTAAGCAAAAAGTACGACCTCTGCTGCGCAACATGTAAACAAACAGCGTCGTGTGATGACGTCATCAGTCGTGGCCCGGTTCGGTTGTGCAGAATATGTGAGTGTGGCCCATGGAACCCAATCATGCTTGAACATAGCACAGTTCTAAAGTCCTACTGTGATTTATTTTAGTTTTTAAATATAGGGATTGTAGAACAGCTGGATATATACTTTATTTTGGATACATTTAGGCTTTTTTCTGCCTTATTTCATGTTCAAAGTATATTTTATTCATTTTATGTTTTATCCATCACAAAACTGTTCTAAGGTTCATATTTGTATGTATTTGTACGTACAAGTGTGGACGGGGCCCCAGACTGATGTGTAGACTCTGTTCAGGGGACTCCACAGCTCAATGTGACCAGAGGCAGGTTATGAGAGCACTGGAGAAGTAAATATGCACTTACTGCAGGTGTACTCTGACTGCAGGTGTGATGTGGACTCACACAGGTCCCTCAAGACTCAGAGAGTAATTAAAATCAATGCTCCCTGCTGCTCTCACCTCAGAGGAGTTTAATGCCACACTTGGAATATTATAACGAAAAGAAAGACATTTCCATGAAGGCAATCAGGCTCACAGTAAGGACACATGTTTTTCAGTGCGATAAAAATAAATGAAGAAGAAAAAAAAACAACAAACAACCAAAAAAAAAAAAAATCTAGTCTATTTTGTAGCTGAAAGGTCACAAGGTGTGTCTTTGATAAAATTTTAAACCTCACTTTCAAATTTCATCTTTAAAAATCTTAATTAATTTCATCCTTGATTCAATTCCATTTTCTAATATTAAATTTCAGTTTCTATGGTAACAATTATAAACCCGACCGTGTCTTATAGTGACCCGAACTCTCGTCTCCTTGTTTCCCTTTGCCCCTCTCTGCTGGACATGTCTGTGTGTGTTTTTTTCTCTTTCTTTGGTTTGGTGTGTACTGTGGAGTTGTGTGAGTTTTGTGGATTCCTCTGTGTGTGTGGCTCTTGTGTTGGAGTGGCCCCGGCATCGATCTGTGCTCCACTGGCTTAGCTCTGCCTCTGAGTCAATACCTCCACCTTCACTCAAATCTCCGACACAGCAGAGTACAGTCGGATCTGAACTGGATCTGAACCAGGACCAGAGCCTGAGCTGTAGTAGAGGCTGTAGTTGATACAAATTAAAATAAATAAATAAATAAATCTTGGTTGACTAGAGACATGTCCTGCCGATTGAGTTGTTTTCCTATATATAAAACCTCATCATCTAAATAAAATGATTAATCGATCAATTTTTGTATTAGTAAACTACCGTATTTTCCGAGCTATTAGGAGCTCTGGATTATAAGACACACTGTCATTAAATGGTCTATTTTCCAACTTTTTTCACATATAAACCGCACTGGACTTTAAAGGAAACCCAACAGTGTGATGGGTGAGTGGTTTTGTTTGTTTGTTCGTTCACAGTGACTCTGGGCTTTGTTCAGTTGTGGCGTGTAGGGAGGGTGTGTCTGGGACCAACGGATTGTCGGCGTGTTCGCAGTGACTCAGTTCTTCAGTTGTGGCTAGAAGTGGCACATGGGCCCAGTCAAGCAGAAGTAAACAACAAGGCCAAAAATTCAAGTTAATTCATCAGATATAAAAATGTATTGAACAGATACATATGTACTCTAGTTTATGAAACTGTTGACCTTTTTTCTGTACCATTTTTGGTTCTAAAGTTCCATATGTTTTAAACAGACCATGTATGAAACATGGAACAAAAATTATTTCCCAAATTTCAAAGACCTGCAAATCATGTCAATAAATGGATGTATTTCATCATATCTTGTGTTATTCCATCTTTGAACTGTTGATGAAGGTACATGATTTAAAAAAAAAAAAAAAAAAAAAAAGTATTTAAAATGATAAAAAATTAGCTTGGAAGGACTGACATATTTTATAGAAATAGTTTCCTTTCATTTTGAAGTAATATTAAAGTATTCGGAAGAAAAAAGCGACAAATGATGTAAAATCCTGCACCTTCTACTTGTTTGAACAATTTTCCCTCCGTTACTTTTCCCTCCGTTACTATGATCTTTCTTCATAAAAAATCTCATTAGACAAAAAGTAAGAGGTTTTTCAACCTAATCTTGTACCATATGGTAGAAAACTATATGAAGCAAATATTCAAACCAGTTTGTTAAGGATATGGAAGTGAGAACCAAGAGTTATCACTGATTTATTACCCAAAAAGTGCTGCATATTTCATTCCCTCCATTACCGACGTGAGTTTTTAAATTTTTGGTCAACAACTTGAAAGAATATCACAGGTTTAACTTGACCCTGTTGGAGTGTAACTCTTTCCTACATTCTGATACTTTACTTATTTCAATAGTCCCTCTAGTTTCTGAATAAGAGACATTTGAATGTCAAAAATCTGACCCTGTTTCCCTCCGTTACCACTTGACTGGACCCATATGTATCGGTTTCAGGAGCACATATCCAAGTGTCCTGGGTCGCATTTGAAAAAATCGAATCTGTGTGGTTCAGACTGTCATTAAAAGATCAGATACAGGAACATAAGGGCCAAAAAATCTGATTTGGGTCACTTCAGGCTAAAGTCTGAATGTTTAACTTTGCTGATGGAGGGTCCATCAAATGCTTTTCTCCATGGAGATGTTATTGCTTTGTCTGGAATGTTCCACAGTATGGCATTAAACCTTTCTATCTTCATGGAGACCAAACTAGACTGAGTTACAGACTGACTCCATTAAAAAGACCATAACTTCTAAATGTTGATTTGAAATGACTGATCCAACTCAACTTTGATAGAAACTGCAATTCATTAATTGCACAGCCTCATATTTTAACTGTGCCTCTGTTTTGTTTTATGAAGTCTGAGCTCCTCCCCATCCTCAGTTCAAAACACACTGTCCCACCTTGTGATGTCATCATGTGGTCATCCAAAAGCGTAAAAGACACTTACCAATATCTGTTCTATCTATTTTACATTTATACAATATTAAAAACCTGGTACAATCCCTTTAGTTTCATTCTCATTGCCCAAAAAATTCTTCAGCCTCATCACGGCTCCATTTCCTTCTTTTTTTCATTTAAAGCTGCACTGTGTAACTTTTCTGATGGAGGGTCTGTCAAATGCTTTTCTCCATGAAGATGTTTCTGTGTTCATGGAGACCAAACCAGTCAATGTTACAGGTCAGATCTGTGGAGAGGCGACAGAATATCTGTTTTTCTAGATATTTCTGAGCTGTAAAATCACCTGTAGACGAATAAATGTAAAGTAGAGCTGTTTAATGTCATATTGTGGAATATTTCAAACAAAGCAATGACATTTCCACAGAAACAAGCAGGTGACGAACCCCCACCCAAAAAGTTATAATTTTTTTACACTATCTGTCCCACTTGTGTGTTACTTTGTGAGTCATTTTGATATTCTTAAGTGATCTCTCCATGTTCGTTGGTGTCAAAACGAGATCTGCAGTCGGATCAGAGTCCTCTCCATTTGTTGATGAGGCTGGCCGCACATTGAAATGCCTGACGCGCGGCGATACTGGACTACAGGGCTTTGATTGTCTCATATCAGGGTTAGATAGAAACGGCCGACCGCTCCCTCCTGATTAAAAAACATACAAGAGCAAGGTGACTGATCCTTGCGCAGATAAGCCCAACGTCCACAAACCGATGGCATCAATACCGGGGTCCGGGCTCACCTTGTGACCAATGACATCAGACATCGCGCCGCCGTCGTCATAGCGATATGGCTCCGCTGTTGTCGTCGCATGGGCGTTTTGAGCGGAGGGCAGAGGAGCCTGGTTAGATAAATGTTAAAGAGGAGGTTTTACGCTTTTATGAGGTTAATATTTGACAAAAAACTGACACAGTAAGAAGTGGAAGTAGTTTTGGTTTCGTTTTTGAAGCTCTGAGACTCTCTCTGCTTTCCATGCTAAGTCACTCCCCCTTCACAGCGCTATCATGGCACAATTGGCATGCACCCTGCTAATGAAACTACTGCACATTGCATCAGGTTTGTGAAGCTGTAGTCAGTAGTGTCGGGATTTTTTATGTGGGGGTATGTGATTCATGACGTCAATCATGTTATTAACATTAACGACATTCATAATAATACAGAACATAAATCACAGACTACAACACTTGAACCAGGACTAAACCAGGACTAAACCAGGACTAATCCTGGACTTGAGAGCGAGAGAGAGAATCTCAAGCTTGTGGAGCAGGTTGTCTGCAGTGCGATCGGAATACGGCTGCGCTTCTCCCTGTGGATGTGGAGCTCTGCGCCGGTCCTTTCACCTGCGGTCACCCGACGGTCTATGAGGGCACACCTCCGGGTCCGTCTGGACACTCAGTCCTGATTCAGTCCTGGTTCAGTCCTGTTTTACTCTTGTTTTAGTCCTGTTTTAGTCTTGGTTCAGTCCTGGTTTATTCCTTGTCTAGTCCTGGTTTAGTATCACTTTTAGTTCTGCTTTAGTCCTGTTTTAGTCCTGTTTAGTCCTGGTTTAGTCTTACTTTAGTCCTGCTTTAGTCCTGGTTAAGTCCTGGTCTAGTGCTGGTTTAGTCCTGTTTTAGTCCTGGTTTAGTCCTGGTTTAGTCCTGGTCTAGTCCTGGTTTAGTCCTGTTTTAGTCCTGTTTTAGTCCTGGTTTAATCCTGGTTCAGCTTGTACACCTAACTGTAAGTAGGGTTCGAATATGGCCCGGGAGAGATCGCTAAATGACTCAAACTTGTATGGATGACATCTGAAACCTTCTCAGACATGTTTTTTGATGAGCAAACACAGTTATTACATGGTAGAAAGTGCCATTTTGCGTAATACTCCCTCTTTAAGGTAAAAAAAAAAAAAAAAAAAAAAAAAAAAGGGAAACTTGTCCTCTGCTTTTGCCTCCCGAGCAGTGGGACCCATCTCCACATCTTGAGCTCTTCTTCAATCTGACTAACTTAACTGGAGGACTTGACCCATTGTGCATCTTTTGGTTTGAAATTTTAATTCTATTTTTTAGTCTAAGTAATAAAATAATAGTGAGTGAAATGAAAGATAAATATTGGGAGTGGAGATGGTCGTAGAGGGACAGAGGTGTGAGCGGTGTCCCCGTGCACGAGCCCTCTGAGCTGATTGGACTTGGAGGTGACCGGGGCACACACATAAATTCCTGGAGCTCGTTGGTTAATTCACGACGTGTCGGATCTGGAACAGGCTCAGCTCCTCAGGCCCGAGCTTTACTGCGCTGACGGAGAGAGAGGAGGAGGAGAGGAGAGGGAGAAGAGAGAGGAGGAGAGGAGAGGAGAAGAGAGAGGAGAGGAGGAGAGGAGAGGAGAGGGAGAGGGAGGAGAGGAGAAGAGAGAGGAGGAGGGAGAGAGAGAGGAGAGGAGAGAGAGAGGGAAGAGAGAGGAGGAGGAGAAGAGGAGAGAGGAGGAGAGAGAGAGAAGAGAGAGGAGGAGGAGAGGAGGAGGAGAGGAGGAGGGAGAGAGAGAGAGGAGGAGGAGAGAGGAGGAGGGAGAGAGAGAGGAGGAGAGAGGAGAGGAGAGGAGGAGGAGGGAGAAGAGAGAGAGGAGGAGAGGAAGAGGAGGAGGAGAAGAGAGAGGAGAGGAGGGAGAGGAGAGGAGAGAGAGGAGAGAGGAGAGAGGAGGAGAGAGGAAGAGAGAGAGAGGAGGGAGAAGAGAGAGAGGTGGGGAGAGAGGAGGGAGAGGAGGGAGAAGAAGAGAGGAGAGGTGAGGAGGGAGAGAGGAGAGATGGGAGAGAGAGAGGAGAGGAGGAGGAGGAGAGAACGAGGGAGAAAAGAGGAGAGATGGAGACCAGGGAGAGGAGAGGGAGGAGAGAGAAAGGAAACGTGGAAGAGGGGGAGATGATGGGAGAGGGATAGGGAGAGGAGAGAGATAGGAGAGAAAGAGGGGGAGGAGGAGAGGAAGATGAGAGGAGGAGGGAGAGAGAGAGGAGAGATCAGAGAGAGGAGAGGAGGAGGAGGAGAAGAGAGAGGGAGAGATGGGAGAGGAGGAGGGAGAAAAGAGAGGAGAGATGGGAGAGATGGAGAGAGGAGAGAGAGAGGAGGAGGAGAGAACGAGGGAGAAGAGAGAGGAGAGATGGGAGAAAGGAGGGAGAGAGGACAGGGAGAAAAGAGGAGAGATAGAGACCAGGGAGAGGAGAGGGAGAGAGAAAGGAAAGGGATAGGGAGAGGAGAGAGACAGGAGAGAAAGAGGGGGAGAGGGAGATGGGGAGAGAGAGAAGAGAGAAGGAAGAGAGACAGGAGGGAGAGGTTGGAGGGAGGAGAGTAGGGAGAGAGAGAGGAGAAGAGAAGGGAGAGAGGGAGAGGAGAGGAGTGGAGGAGGAGAGTAGAGAGAGAGAGAGAGGAGAAGAGAAGGGAGAGATGAACAAGGAGGGGGAGCGATGAGGACGTCTGAGAGATGGAAAGAGAAAGAAGAGATAGCAGAGGAGGGCGGGAGGAGGGAGAAAGGAGAAAGGCAGGATCTTTACGACTGGGAGCGTTTTTATGGATGAACAATATCAACATGAGAAGAACTGACGATCCACTACACTCCAGAAGAAAAACTGGAGAGGAGGAGAGGAGGGAGAGATGCAGTAATGATAATGTGCATTCATTCACTCCATACTGTTTGGTGGTAAGTTACGATTGTAGCCGCAGCTGCCCTGGGACAGACTGAAGTCCCTCCAATAAGGTGCATCATTTGCCCCAATGTCAGAAATCCAACTTTTACCCAATTTTAAAATGTGACAATACAAAATAAAAGAAAATCTGTGGAATATTAACTCAATTGAAGAATATCTACTGGGTCCACTGAGTCTCTTAAGTTCCAAACATAACGGTGTCCATAAAGCTCTGGCTGAAAAACCTGTTTTTCTCAAATAACTTTAAAAAAGAATGCATTCAGGGCCTATACCTGTATTCAAGATTTTACTTTTCACAGTTTCACATCTTTGAGCTTTGAATTTGTTCATTTCAAGTTACATATTGTGTTGTAGGCCCAACATTTGTTACACTTCAGGAGCTGTTTCTTATTGAAGGTCCTTGAAGTCCCAAAGAAATGACACTTTTCACCATATCCACCATATCTCAGAAACTAATGATGATAGAGACATAAAACTGGTACCAAATGATACACAATGTCCATATTTATATTCAACTTCTATTGATACTATTGGGCTGAATTCATTCTTTTTGATGTTATTAAAGGAAAACTGAGGCTTGGTGGATCCAGTAAACATCAACAGAATGTCTTAAAATTTCTCATGAAACTTTACTTTGGCAAATTGATTCTAGGTACAGATTGATTTTCAAAAATGTTTCAAAAAGTTGGGCAAATGATGCACCCTACCCTCCAACCACCACCAACACACACATCGAGCACTTTCACACTAGGCAAGGTGTGTGAAGTGTCTTGCCTAAGGACACAATAACAGAACTTGATTAGGGAATCGCAGTTTGCTCTCTGGTTTTAATGGTTGAGTGTTCAGTAATAATACAAATTTCTCCATCAAATCATTATTATTATTTATTTATTTTATTATATGTTTTTTTTTTTTTTTACTTCCGCCAATAATATTTTATACTTATAAACAAAATGAAGCAGTCTCCTGTTGAATACAGCCACATTTTAACACCAGGCTCAGCTCTGTGTCTGTTTGTGTTGCTCTTAAACCAAACAGATACTGTGACACTGCTTTGTATTTTTCAACTGTTAAAAACAACTTTAACTGAAGTTGTGACAGAGCTCCAGTCTCATGTTCTTACTTGAATGTATGTCTTCTTTTTTGTTGTTAGAAACCTGATTGTTGAAAGAAAAAAGTCTTAAATGAGCAAAGTTCTACATGTTTACCTCCTTGCCAGATCTGTGCCATAGTTACCATAGCAACCACTCTAAATATCCAGGATACTCTGGATACAGAGATATGAGTATCCCCGTTTCTCTGAGCGCTTGTAAACACCATATTGTGAAAAGTGTCAGAACCAGGATAAGACTCATAACCGGGACACTAGTGCACATGTTAACACACTCACTGATGATGTGAATGAAACCGTATTTAAGACTTGACTTAAAGCTACACGGTGTAACTTTCTGGATGTAGCACGTCACCTGCATGATTCCAGGGAAAGTCAATGCCATACTTCGGAACATTCTTTACGGCGATACATAATGTTTAATAGTCTAAGGTGGAATCATATCGCCCAAGGAGACGAGCAGCAGACAGCCCTCCTTCAGGTCAGGTACGAGTCAGGTTTGTGGAGATTCAAGCCCAACCAAGGGAAGGATCCATGCTTTTCACTGCAATAAATGCAACCAAAATGAAGGGGAAAAAAAGTCAAGTTAAAAGTTACATACTGTGACTTTAAAAAGATGGAACAATTTAGATAACAGTATTTCAGCTCTGTTATAATTAATTCTGGTATTAATTCAGTAACAGAAGCTGGAGTTTGAATCAGGTTAATAGCGATAGCTGCTACTTGTTGCTACTTATTGACGATGGGGAGCAGTTTCCTTGTTATTGGGCTTATCTTTGTCACAGTAAATCAAGCTTGGTTACATTTAGTTAAAAATCACGGTTTATTTAACAGAATTGAAATGTTATGTGTTTTGTTGTTCTATTATCTAGACCAGGGGTGTCAAGCTCATTTTGGTCCCTGGGGGGTCTGGTAGTCCTGGTTTTCCAACCTACTTTGATCCAAAGTGTTTGGATCAGAAAACTCATGTCATATAAACCCCAAAAATAAACAATAAGTTCAAATATTTTGTGCAGAGAAACACAAATCTATTACAGAAATTATTTTTTAATTGATGAACTCTTTCTTTTACAAAATATTATAATATTATGAACAACCTGAAACTTTAAGAAAAATACAATTTTAACACAATGTTTTAACATTAACTTGTATAAATAGGAATAAGTAAATTTTTCTTGAAGAATTCTGCACTTGGCTCCACTTTTCTCATGTTGGACATTTTTCTGATGAGGGTGTCACGGTCAACAGTCAAAACGATCGTCCTTTAAGAGCGTTTGGAAAGAGACAAGTCTTCATTTGTGCTGCTCTGGTGGGAGGGGCCACGTACAGAGACGCTGGAGATGCTGCTATGATGAGCACCACAGAAAATTATCAAGATTTTAATAAAAAATAGAATTAAAATATTTTAGTAGAAAATCAGCCGAGGGCCAGATTAAAGGTCTTGGAGGGCCGGATCTGGCCCCCGGGCCTTATGTTTGACACCTGTGATCTAGACTTTTACTGCAGAACCTTGTAATTCCAGTGATCTCCCATCCAAGTCCTAACCCAGCCTGATTCATCAGCCGGTTTCACTTTGTAGAAACCATCTGACCTCTCAGTGTTAGAATTCATTCGGTCAACAGTAGGCGGGTACTTTTTTTCATTTAACCAGTCGCAGCTATTTGGTCACGACGTGTGTAATGCGCCTCTAACGGGGTTAACTGGTATATTAAGCTTTTCCCAAGAAGGACAATAACGTCTTTCCCCTTGATAAAATTCACCAAACATTCTCTTTGTTCTGGCTTTAAATCCTCGATCTCGGGAATCGTTGACAACACAGAATGTATGTATGTATGAGTCTTCGCTGATTGGCTAGTGCCCGAACTTGCACTTCTGGGGTTTTTGCGAACTGTCTATTGATCTTGTCGCTGGAGAGAAATGAAATTGAGCGGAGGCACTAGGTGGCACCAGCCTGGCTAGTCCTGACCAGGCCCAATCCGGCTTAGCTTCTAAGATCAGACCAGCTCAGACACCTGCAACTGTGATTAATGCCACATTCTGGAACATATAGGCAAAACAAAAATATCTTCATGGACACTAGGTGGAATAAGAAAGCTTACACTGTGCACCTTTACAAATAAACTAGACTGATTGACAGAGCAGATATTAAAAGAGGACTTAAAAATCTGTAAATGAATCAAAGCCAGTCGAGGTGATATTGGACCTTTGCTCTCATACTTTGGTCTGTCTTGTGTTGCGAACATGAGCAGGTCGCCGAAGCTAACGGTGGTTTTGTCGTTTGGAGAAAGTCCCCGAGAGCAGCGTTTGTAGCAGACGAGAGGAGCTAGACTGATGCTGCTGCTGCTGCTTGAGTTTAAATGAGCGATTTGTGACAGAAGAGCTGAGGTTTAAGCGGAGAGAGGACGAGGACTTTGGGTCAGGCTCACGCTCCAGCAGAGATACAGGTGAAGAGGAGCTTTACCAACATATGAGACATCACACAGACCTGACAAAGTGCATAGGACAGGCTTTCATGTTTTTCTAATTATTTCTTGGTTTAGTGGGATAGAACCTGTGGGATCATAGGTTTGACGTAAAAACAGCAGCTTAAACATTGACATAATTAGTGTTATTTATGTATGAGTTACCTTTTCTTAGTCTAATCATAACTATTGCCTGATCTGGACAGGCTTTGGATCTTGATAACTTTTTGTTTGCTTTGTAACAGTGATGGAAATACCTGTCATTCCCCAGTCTGAGTCATTTGCGAATTTGCATCAATCATGCTAAGTTCTCAAAGAAAGCTTCATAATGTTTATTTGTTCGTTACAATCACAAAACACATAGCAGTTGGCCTTGATGCTTCTATGCACTGATCTGTCGACATATTAGATGTAGTTTGTCCATGTACGTGTTGTCCTAGTGACAAGTGTTTGTGTGCTTGTGCAGAAGCATTTGGACATGTGCATATCGAATTCTGACCCAAATTCGACTCTGACTTAAATTGGGGAATGACACTGTCCATGTACAACCAAGAAGTAAAATTATAAACTTCACCAAAATGCTATACTATAAAAACTAGACAAAACTTAGTCAAATGTTGAATAGAGTGCTGTTAACTACGTTTTAGTGAAATGAGTAGTCCAACCTGTCATAACCTGTCATAAGGTCCCATCTCATGCAAAATAACTCTTTTCACATTGTATCTTCTGCACATAAACAAGCACAATTTGGGTTTTGGAACATCCATTACACAATAGTTCTGAAATCTACCTGATTTCTTGGAGACAGTCACAGACCAGGAACTATGAAAGTCCGACTATTGCTCATCCCCCCGCCCGTCCTGAGAAAGCACAGGCTCCGCCCTCCAACGTAGGTGATGAGTGAGCCGCCCTTCCTCCGCCCATCTCAGGGAGGGAGGGGGAGACAGACGTGCACCCTGATAGTGACAGGAATAAACTTTTATTCATCATGGAGATACAGCGCGTTCAGCCACATGTGTTGGACCCGGAATCGGACGAGGACTTTGAGGTGCATGAAGCTCAAGCACCGCGTCCACATCAGCTGAACATTACTGATTGGTAAAGTATTAATAAACTCTAGTAGATAAACTTATTATAATTTATTAGCTTATGCTGTCGCTTTTGTTTAGGTGTTCATGTGGGAATTGTCAGACGATGTGGGGTGGAGGTGGTGGAGTGGAGGCAGGGGGGTCGGGTGCGAAGCGCTTTCTGTTACGTCAAACGCATCATAGGTGTATCTGCCGCGTCGTCGTTTTAGCAGCTTTAGTTCGTTGTCACGTGGGAGGGTGACAGAAATACACTGCAATTTGTAAAAAAAAAAACTAAAAAAAAAAAAAACGCCAAGTCTAAATCTAAAAACCACTTTGGCGAGGAATAGAAGGGCCACACATCACTCTTAGAAGGTAAAAGCTCAGAAAAGTAGATTTTGCATGACATGGACCCTTTACTGCCCAGTGTCCACTGACTGCAAGTGCGGTGCGGGACACACGTGGCTCCCACAAGTTCTGCCTGGCCACACTGACCTCTGACCTCTGCCACACTGACCTCGGTGCGGTTGGGGCGCGAGAATCAGCAAGAAGTCTATTTCTGCAGGATACCACAGCGAGCTCTAGTTAGATCCTGCTATTCCGACATGCCGCTATTTCCACATTGACGTCTAATTGTCGGAGTAGAAGCATGAACATCATTTTTCAAGAGTCCCACTTCTCTTTTTTTCTTTTTTTTTTTTATAATTGTCAGAGTAGCTGCACGTTACTATTTTTCAAACATTCCACTTTTCCGACATGTATAATATGAATGTGATAGCCTATTATATTACTTTGCACTCCCATATATCATAAAATGCTTGGGCCGGTGCAAAGACAGTAAAGTACGAGGACACAAGGATATTTATGTATGTAAGTATGACATCTAGTGAAATTTCAGAGGGTGGAGGAGGGGAGGAGCTTGCAGTGCATCAAGTGTAAAGTCATTTCAGTCCCATTCTACTTCCCCTGGCTGTTATCAGGAACAGATGTGATGTGTTGTTGATCAACAGAGATCTCACACATCCCGCTACAAAATATTTATAAGCCTCTAACCTCATGTAACTTTTCAGTTGTTGGGTGGTGTAGGACATTGTACAATGAATGAAGTAAGTTATAAATATCTGGATATTGGAGGGGGGGCACAGAGCCAGCGTCGGAATAGGGATCTTTTCCACAACCCAGGAGGAGGACTTTAGCATTGTACCTTTCTGATGACGGCCGATCTAACGAGGTGGCAATTTCAGACAGTTTTGTGTTGTTTGTGCTTTTTAAAGTAGCCGTGATTATATTGTAACTCAGAGGTATCCAAACTTTTTTCATCAAGTGCCACGTATCTAAACACCGATGAAGCAGAGAGCTGATCGAGGGCCGTAGACTGATGCAGTCTGACAGTCTTTATTCATTCTAAGATCCTTAAAACCGCACACTAAATATTAAATATTTGCTTTATCAAGGGAGATTTTCAAAAAACTTGCAGTAAAAGTTCATTTTTATTGATGCAAGGTAATTTGGGCCAATTCATCTGGAAATCCGAGGGCCAAGAAATAATTGTCTGAGGGCCACATTTGACCCCTGGGCCATAGTTTGGACTTTGGTGCCTGTTCTAACTGAATAACACCTTCTGGATCAACCCCAACCTTGACCTCCAATAAATCAGACATGCAGAACGGACAGATCCGGTGTATTTAGAATAAAATATCCCTGCACCCTCCTGGTACTTTGGAAATGTACTTACCCATTGTAGATAGCCATGGAATTAAAAAAGAAAAGCACGAGAAAACCCAAATGTGCGAGAAAGTGGTTGTAGTGTGAAATGCCGTTGTTGTTTCCCAAAAGGCTTCTTGTACAGGCTGAGCTATGGCGTGAACTCCCGACCAGAGACGCCGTTTCCACCCTCTGCCGCCGCGACCGCACAGCAGCAGAGAGCGCACTCAGTGGGGCATTCAAATCGCAGTACAATCACATCTAAACCTAACCATACTGACCTACTATACCAGACCTGCTTTAAGTTTACACCGGAGGTCAAGCTCCCATCTGTAATTAAACTACCCAACCTTGTCCACGTTACTGCTGCAGATGGAAGCTTTAAAATGATCATAACTAAGTAAAGTTGGCCCCTTTAAAGCAACAGGTTGTGTTAGTTATATATGTGGTTTAAAATGCCCTCATATTTAGTATTTTGTGAGAAGTTATCATCCTAATATTTTCAGCAGATTTCTTTCAAACATAAGAGCACACTCGCATTGAGACAGTCACTGAGTTATTCAACCTGACCTTGAAATTACACAGAGAAAAGTGCACTTTCTCTATACAAAACAATGAGTACATCTGACCTAGAAGTCTACAGGCACAACTTTATATTAGGTCAATAACAGCAAGAACTCAGTGCTTTCAGTGGTTCATGGACGCTGTGAAGACTTCTACACAGACAACTTTTCTTTTCGTTTTTTAAGCATACTTACATAATTTTTTAAAATTAGGTTATAGAAAGAAAAGATTATTAAAGTTTATAGGTCCAAAACAGATGCCTGAGGTGGCTCGGGCATCTGTTTCGGGTGCCTCTGGACGCCTCCCTGGAGAGGTGTTCCGGCACGTCTCACTGGGAGGAGGCCCCGGGGAAGACCCAGGACACGCTGGAGGAACTATGTCTCTCGGCTGGACTGGGAACGTCTTGGAATCCCCCTGGAAGAGCTGGAGGAAGTGTGTGTGGAGAGGGAAGTCTGGGAGGCCCTTCTCAGACTGCTGCCACCGCGACCCGACCCCGGATAAGCGGAAGAGTAGTATGAAAAGTGGTGTGTGTGTGTGTGATGGTGGTCGGAGGGACCGATGGCGCCGAGTGGCATGGCAGCCGCGCTTCTGTCAGTGTGCCCCAGGGCAGCTGTGGCTACAATAGTAAGTTTACCATCACCAGGGTGTAGAGTGAATGAATAATGCTGAATAATGTTCTGTAAAGTGTCTTTGGGGACAGAAAATGTCTGTGAAAAGCACTGTATAAATAAATAAATAAATAAAAATAAAATGTAGAGAGAGTAAAAAAATATATATAATGATCCTGTCAGATCTCAGAAGCTCAGCAGGGTCTGGTTAGTACTTGGATGGAGGACCGCTGAGAAAATCAGGTGCCACAGTGGGACGCCAGTCACAAAAACTGTTGTTGTATCCGGGTTTGGAGTGAATGAATAATGCTCTGTAAAGCGTCTTTGTGACCAATGTATGTGATAAGCACTATATAAATAAAAAATTCTACTACTACTACTACTACTACTACTAGTGTAACTCCATCTTCTACACTAACTTAACAGTGGGAAAGTATCTGGAGATGTCTATAAGGGATAAAATACATTACATAGATTGGACTTCTGTTTTATTGTATGTTTATATTTATGTTGGAGGACAAGGCAAAAGTAATAAATAATGTGTTTCAGAATTGTAACTTTAACCCACTATGCATTTTATCTGTTCAAATATTAAAATGTGTCAGAACACCACTGTTATTAATTTGATGTATTTTATTCGTAAAATATTTACCTTAATGAGCCATGTGACCTTTTACTTTGCCCTGGAAGTAAACAGCGAGTGAGAAAGAGTAGCCACCAAAGAGTGTAAAGTGTAAAGAAAAGATGTTAAACTTAAAAGAATTGGTGAAGGTGATGTATGTAGAGCTGAGTCATTTTCTCTATCCGTCTTTATTTGTAGTTTTCACTGTGTTTACGATATTGATGGAGTTGAAAGTGAATACGGACACACGTGATCATCAGTTCTTTTATTTGCAAAGAAACTGTAGATGTAGCTGTAGCCAGGCTGGTGCCACCTAGTGCCTCCGCTCAATTTCATTTCTCTCCAGCGACTAGTCAGGAATCAGAATACAACAGATGGTTCGCAAAAACCCCGGAAGTGCGAGTTCGGGCACCAGCCAATCAACGAAGAGCGATATACTCTGTGTTGTCAACGATTCCCGAGATTGAGGATTTAAAGCCGGAACAAAGAGAATGTTTGGTGAATTTCATCAAGGAGAAAGATGTTATTGTCCTTCTCCCTACGGGATTTGGGAAAAGCTGAATATGCCAGTTAGCCCCGTTAGCGGCGCATTACATATACGTCATGATAAAATAGCAGCGATTAAATGAAAAAAAGAACCCGTCTACTGTCGAGCGAACGAAATCTAAGGCTACGTTCAGACTGCAGCCTGAAGTGACGCAAATCCGATTTTTTGGCCTCTATGCTCCTGTATCTGATCTTTTAATGACGACATGACAATGACGACAATGATGGCACAGATCCGATTTTTTCAAATGTGACCCAGGTCACTTCGATATGTGCTCCTAAAACCGATACATATCTGATCGTTTGACATGTGACTTCAGTCTGAACAGCCAGGTCACATTCATCCGACCTACACGTTATCAACAAGCCACAATCGTCACTATTCTGCGCTGAAGTAGGAGAAAATTGTTAATGAACTCCATGTCACTGAAGTGAAGCACATCACCACTCACCACTCTTGGCTCCGTCTCCACATCCACATGTTCCTTTCAACGGACGTCGCTGCCGCTGTCCCACAAAACACCACGGCCAAAAACCTGGTCCTTCTCCTTCTCAATCTCCTCCTTAAAACAAGTAAGTTGTTCATGTTCTGGCTCCGGTACGAGAGGAACTTTAAAATCTCCAGGTGCTCAATGCTGCGTCCATGTTTGGACAACTTCTGTAAACACAGAGACGCTCACTGCTGGTTGACGTCGTCGTGTCTCCAGTGTCACATGTGGGACACTTTTAACGTTCACACTGGAGATCACATACAAGTCACATTTAATTAGAAATGTGAACGACCTCGCAACAACATCGGATTTCACAAAAAAATCCGAACTGAGCATTAAGCCCTGCAGTCTGAACGTAGCCTAAGGTGGTCAGACGGTTTGTACGAAGTGAAACAAAGTCAAACCGGCTGATGAATCGGGCTAGGGTAGCTGCATTTTAAAGTCACAATTTGCAACTTCTTAGCCAAAAAACTAACCAAAATAATAATGCAGTTGTTTTATTGACCTGAAAAACATGCGTCTTTACCGTCAGTGGGCTTGCCTCTCCACAAACGTGACTTGTATTTGACCTGGATGAGCCTCTTCTTGCTTGTTTCCGTGACAATGTTGTTCTCTTCGCTGTAATTTTCCACAAATCATCTCTCTCAGGTGACCGTGTTTTATTTTTTATTTTTTCTTTCTGTAACCTTACCTCACCTCAACCAGGGCTCAAGAAAAAAGTTACACAATACACTTTAATCCGCTCTGACCCCTTCGCTTTCCCACATCCTCTAAATCATAAAGCAGCATCCATTATTGACGGTGTTTTGGCCTCTGTTTTTGGGGATTCCCTCTTGGATATTTACCCCCCTCTCCTCTTCCTCTCCTCTTCCTCTCTCTCCTCAGCTCACACTTCGTAATTGGTTGGAGGAGAAGGTCGGCCAAGACTCCTGTTGCCGCGGAGACCGAGCCGAAACCTAGCGGACTTACCATCACGGGACGGGGCCAGCGCCAGCAGCAGTGATTGACAGGTAGGAAATAATTCAAGACTGTAGTTTTGTTTTCTGGAGAAGCGCGAACGGGAGAGGAGACGGCGGGAGGAGAAGAGGGCGCTGTCCCTGTGGGCTGACAATGGGAAATAAATAAATCAAGCATCTATCTATCTTTCATTTTTTCTCTCTATCTTTATTTGTCTGTCTTTCTTTCGGTTGCTTTACTTTTGTTTTGGTCTGTTTTTTCTTTGTCTTGCTCTCTTTCTGTCTTTCTATTTTTCTTTCTTTCTGTTGTTCTTTCCTTCTGTCAGTTTTTCTTTCTATTGTTTCATTCTTTCTTTCCTTCTGTCTTTCTATTTTTCTTTCTGTCCTTTTCGTCTTTTAATCTGTTTTTCTATCTTTCTGTCTTTATTACCTTTTGTCTTTCTTTCTGTTTTTCTGTCTTATTATTTTTCTTTCTATTCTTTTGTTCTTTCTTTCAGTCTCTTTCTATCTTTCCTTCTTTTTGTCTTTCTTTCTGTTGTTCCTTCCTTCTGTCTTTCTTTGTCTTACTGCTTTTTCTTTCTATTCTGTCGTTCTGTCTTTCTTTCTGTTTTGTCTTTCTGTTGTTCTTTCCTTCTGTCTATTTTTTTCTTTCTGTTGTTTCATTCTTTCTTTTAGTCTTTCCTTCTGTCTTTCTATTTTTCTTTCTGTCCTTTCGTTCCATCTTTCTTTCGATCTGTTTTTCTATCGTTCCTTGTTTTTGTTTTTCTTTCTGTCTTTATTACCTTCTGTCTTTCTTTCAGTCTTTCTTTTGTTCCGTCTTTCTTTCAGTCTGTCTATCTTTCCTTCTTTTTGTCTTTCTTTCTGTCATCTTTCTTTCTGTTGTTCTTTCCTTCTGTCTATTTTTCTTTCTATTGTTTTATTCTTTCTTTTAGTCTTTACTTCTGTCTTTCTATTTTTCTTTCTGTCTTTTCGTTCCAAAAAAAGATGGGAACCTCTCTCACGAGTCAACTCCCGGATGTGCCGGTGTACACGGGAACGCCCATTTGTGTCCGCAGCTGGATGATACTGAAAAAAAGAGGAAACTGCAAATACGTCCATTCTCAAATATCTGATACATCTACATCACACTTAACAACGCTTACGGAGCCACAGTTTGACCACAGTATGTTTCTGGTGATGGTTTATGCTCTTAAAAACTTTTATTATTATTTTTTACCTCTGATGCAACAATCCTGGTTGTGTTCTTTATTGGTGAGAAAGTATCTGAAGATGTCTGTGTGGTGTATGGATAACACACGTTTACATGAAGTTTTATATTGTGTGATCATATGTTAGAGAAACAAATCATTATTACTGCCAATTTTTTTTTTTTTTCCCAACACATTTTTGTTTTGTTTTGTTTTGTTTCCCACCTTTTAAAGCCACCGTGATCATCAGGTATGAAATCATGTATGTGTGTAGTTGTGTGTGATGGAGAAGCACACACTGGAGGACAGTCTGAAGGAGAATGTTTGAAGAGTAAAGTTGAGCTGGGGGCAGGTTTGAGACAGGAGCTACAGTATCGTCTGTTACTTGGTTTCAACTGAAATTTAAAAAAGGAACTTGGTGATCTCATGTTGTAAATGTGATCTGTGACTTTATTTAGAAAAGGGACTTACAAAGAACACATGAAACTGATTGATTTTATTGTCACTGAATGAAGGAAACAAACTATGAAAGAACAATTAGAACCTCCCTCTAATGTACACACAGATTTTAGTCATTTCTACCTGCTGATGTGTGAAGGATACTGATTTATTTTATTTAACAAAAACAGCTGATACATTGGATGAAAGAGATGTGTTGTTAATCATCTTTGGAGTTGCCATTTTCTGTGGTTTTAATTCTTGTCCAGGTCATTTCAAACTGCGATCAGTTACGGTTTACACAGGGTCCGCCGCATATTCTGACATCTCTTCATTACGACATTATATTTATTTAGATGTGCCGGTTTTCCAACACTGTTTTAGTATCACTATTCTGACATGTCATATACAGTGTTGTCCACAGATAGGTACATGACAAAATGAATGAAGCACAAAGAGCCGCGGTAAAATCGCTATTTCAACGTTACGTAAAAAAGAAAGATGGCACCACATAGTGAGTAGGAAATGGAAGCAGTTTTTGGAGTTTTGGTAATATTACGTTAGTTCAGCAATTCGGAGGAAGCAGCAATGTGATCGTAGCTGCTATGGCGTAAGAGGAAAGTTGTGGCAAAGGGGCGAGCAGCATAGTTGCCAGGTCATCGTATGCTGTAAAAACTGTCAATTCTAGTCATACTGGTTAAAAGAATTGCAGCACCATATTTTCCCAGTTTTGCTGAGCAAGATTTTTGTGAGGAAGGAATTAATTGCCTGCCCCAAATTGCTGCCTAGTCTCAAATAAATGCCCGGTCTGTTAAGTGAAGGAAACAAATAAATGCCCCAGCTATTATTTGGTATTTTGGTTTTACAGTACTCACATTTTCTTTGTGTTTTGGTCATTTTTAAGCAGCTTTTCTGTCTTTTATCTACACAAATCACAATGTTATGTCTCTCTTTACTTTTGGCAAGGGTCAGATTGGTCAAAAACAGGGACACCTGACATTTCTTGTATAAAACTGGGACAAAACTATGCTTTTGTATAAATCTGCTGGGACGGGACACAGGGCTCAAAACTGGGACTGTCCTGGATAAACAGGGACATCTGGTCACACTATCCATGAACCAACTAGAACTCACTGTATTACAACCACTGTTGGGCAAGTTGCTTCAAAACTGTAGTGTGTTATTTATGACTTGTTACTGTTACTTATCAAAAGTAATTTGTTGTATTACAATATTACCGTGCGTAAAATGTAAGACATCACACGACTATTACAGCACTTACTCTTAACTCTTAACTTATTCTCACCAAAATAACTGTATGCTGGACTTTTGCGCCGTCTAAACCAGGTCTTAACCAGGTCTAAACCAGGCAAACCAGGTCTAAACCAGGACTAAACCAGGTCTAAACCAGGACCAAACCAGGTCTAAACCAAAACCAGGACCAAACCAGGTCTAAACCAGGACTAAACCAGGTCTAAACCAGGACCAAACCAGGACTAATCTTGGACTAGGACTTGGAGAGAACCCCGAGTCCATGGAGCAGGGTGTCCACAAAGCGCGATTGGGCATCAGGTATAATTAGCCCCTTTTGCCCGAGGTTATGCGACGGTCTACACGGTCTACCCGTCCCGACACTCGGAACCATAACAATAGTTTCACCGCTGCTGATATCCCAGTGATTTTAGTGAATTGGTATGAAGAAAAACGAAAAACCCACCACTTCAATCCAGACTAAAAATGCATTGTAATGTGCGTTATAGACATTTATACCGAATAAAATATGACTTTTTTTTTTTCCTTGTAATGCCTTACATTACTGTGTTACAGCAAAAAGCAATGCATTACAGTAATTTGTTACTTTTATAAGACGTTACTCTCAACACTGATTACAACAAATATCTGCCTTTTAACCCTATTAAATATTATTGGGCTATAGATTGCTCTGATCTCTTCTAAAGCCCGGCAACAACATCTCCAAGCAAAATGACGAACCCACCCCCCTGAAAAGTTACACACTACATCTTTAAAGTCACCTCTGTCAGACCACACTTCCTGCTTTGCCAGTTAGAATTCTACAAGCTTTCCTTTCACCAAAACACACAGCTCTGAATGCTACACGAAGGGCGTTCTTAAAGGAATCCCGGATCACTCGACGCGTTTTCGTTTTTTTCTTTCTTTTTTTTTTTGAGCGTACATCTGACCTTGTGTTGAAGAGACATGAAACGGCTGTCAGTCAAACGGTGGCGTTGCCTTTGTTTCGTGGAGCTTGTCATTCTCCGGAGAAGCTGAGCCCGAAAAACACACTGATTTTTATGCTCTGGGCGAAATGCACGTCACACGCTTTTTCCACCAAACTCAGCTACGCCCCAGGGTAAGGTGGAAGGAAGGTGAACGCAAACTTTGACAAAAAAATGAGGAAATGGCGTGTGAGTGTAATCTATTGATATTTTACACTGACATCACGTTAGGGGGTAGTGCATGCGTGTCTACGGAGGAGTGCGCGGGAGTTAACATGGTGACACGATGCACATTTAAGCGAGCGCTGCCTGATAAGTTTTAAGATTATAGTCTGAAAACTGAAGAAAAAATACAAAATGGATTTAAACAACACTTTTTTGGAAGGTTTTGATCAATCCGAGCGTTCATGGACCAGTTTAGGTGTTTGATTTTCAACATAAAGGTGAGAATGACTAAGGCTACGCTCAGACTGCAGTCTGAAGTGACCCAAATCCGATTTTTTCGCCTCTATGCTCCTGTATCTGATCTTTTAATGACAGCCTGAACCACACAGATCTGGCCACTTGGATATGTGCTCCTAAAACCGATCCAATCTTTTGACACGCGACTTCTGTGTAAACGGTCAGGTCATGTTCATCCCACTTACATGTCAGGCTTGGAGTCTCGTCAATGAAGGGAAAGCGAAGTTAGTGAGTTCATTTATATTTGGGAGTATCGCTGTTTTCAGACTAAATTGAAGGGGTCTTATTGGAACGGGCGGTTTCTGAAATGATTGCCAAAGAGCACGTCTACAGGCAGTCCTGGCTCCAATGTCAACAAAAAATAAAGAGCCTGCGAGCAAAAATACAAGAAGGCTAAAGACTCAAACAAACGAAGCGGCTGTGGAGGTGTAACCTGTCCATTTTACCAAGAACTAGTCTGAATTTTGGGGGACAAGCCATGAGTTTAGGTGACTTCGTAAACACTGAACACGCTCGCTGCGTGTGACGTCGTCATGTCTTCCAGTGCTCATGTGTTTAAAGTTCACACTGGAGATCACATGCAAGTTACATTTAATTGGAAATGTGAACAACCCTCGCAAAAATTGGATTTCACAAAAAAAAAAAAATAAAATCTGAATTGAGCATTAAGCTCTACAGCCCCTATGTGACTTGTGTCTGATCTTTTAATGACAGTCTGAACAACCCAGATCCAGATTTTTTCAAATGTGACCCAGGCCACTTAGATATGTGCTCCTAAAACCCATACATATCCGATCTTTTGACATGTGACTTCTGTCTGAACAGCCAGGTCACATTCATCCCACCTACACGTCATTGTACACAAACATTCTTCTCTTCATATGAAAATTGTGTATGAAGCACAGAGCAATCCCTCCACTCTTGGCTGCGACTCCGCACCCACACATTCCTTTCTACCAACGTTGCTGCCATGCACCTGAATATACACCGCATCAACAAAATAAAAAAAAAAATAAATTGTACATATATAGGCCTCACCTGAATATAAGCAGCAGGTGTTCACGTCTTCAAGAACGTTTTTGGGTTCGGACCGTCTGCTTTTATCGCCTCTGAAAGTTTTTGTCGTCTTTTTTGCGTTGAGGCAGTTCATCACGCTGCCGTCGCCAAGTTTCACCATTGACTTATTGAGGCCGAGCTCACGTGCAGAAGCTCTGTTTCCTTCTTCCACAGACACATCTATTACCTGTAACTTAAAAGCTGCATCATCTGCATTTCTTTGTGTGTTTTTCATGAGGAGGTTGTGTGCATGAAGCGCAAAATAACTGTTCAAAACACAATCAAACTAGAATCTTCCTCAGTGCATCACCCCCTCTCCCTGTGCTTTGCTGCGCATGTCTCCTGCAGAAAGAGTCTCTGTTCTGTCTGTATCATGTCAGTGTTTTGTAGGATTTCAGCAGATTTCAGACTCTCTCGGAGGCGGGGTTAGGTGTGTGGATCAGGTATGAGTAGATGTCCAGCTACTGAAGTTTGAGACGTTTCTTCTCGTCATTTACACATACAGGTAAGACGTCTCCCCCTCACTAATGTTCATTTAGCATCAGAACTTATTTTATCACACGGTGGTAAACTATTGAGTGCGATGACAGTATCACTTGTTAGTGATAGTGTTAGACAGCGCTGTTTTCTGCACTCAGGCTGCGTGTATCCACTATGTTGCCAAATCATAGAACATATATAAACAAACAAAGCCAAACAAAAAATCGGCATATATATCGCCGCATTGTTTTATTAGCCTGCAGGGTTAAAAGTGTGAGAAAAAAGTAGTGACTTATAGTCCAAAATTTACAGTAAGCTGTTCTGGCTCGGGTACGACACCAACTTTAAAATCTCCAGGTGCTCAATGCTCTCGTCCATGTTTAGGCAGCTTCCGTAAACACTGAGCATGCTCGCTGTGTGTGGTGTCGTTGTGTGTTCCAATGGGCATGCGGGACACTTTTGGGACATTTAAAGTTCACACTGGAGATCACATACAAGTCACATTTAATTAGAAATGTGAACGACCTCGAAAAAAAAAAAAAAAAAATCTGATTTCACAAAAAATCTGAGTTGACCATTAAGCCCTGCAGTCTGAATGAAGCGTGTTTAACTCACCTGTTGTAGTTCCAGCTGTCTCAGTTCTTGTTCTCAGGTCAGATTGTGTCAAAACAAACCCCACTTCTAACAATAGCAGTTTCAGATGGAGCAGTGCCTCTAGTTAGCGTCACCTCCCCAGACAATGTACATGACACCATCTGAAAATTATATTCTACAATCCTTTGGTTAAAACAAAGTTGGAGACCAGACTTCTGAGGTGGAGTTTGCTGTAACAGATTGCAAACAGTGAATCTTACAGAGTTATCTCAATTAGTGCTGTCATGCGATTAAAAAAATTGAGAGATTAATTAATTATGAGCTGTAATTAATTAATCGAATTAATCTCATTTTAATCTCACCTAAAATTGCTGAGAAAAGCTTCAATTTGAGGTATTTTCATTTTAATTCATTATTACAAAAGACTGATATAGAACAAAAAAAGTGACTTTATAAAGTCAGTTATTGTTTAACAAATCTCTCCAATTTGGCTGTTGAGCCCAAGTCTCCATGAATAAGAAACTGTTTGCTGTAAAGTAGCAAAGACGAGGAAATCTGAACATAATAACTTTTGTCTACTTAAAGACAATAAAAAGTCCAGTCTTTCCTTAACCATATTAAAAATATTATTGATAGAGAAATGCTTTATATATGAGATCACTGGTTTTAGTCCTGGTTTAGACCTGGTTTAGACCTGCTTTAGTCCTACTTTAGTCCTGGAATGGATTAATCCTGGTTTTAGTCCTGGTGTTAGTTCTGGTTTAGTCCTGGTTTAGACCTGGTTTTAGTTCTGGTTTTAGTTCTGGTTTTAGTCCTGGTTTAGTCCTGGTTTAGTCCTGGTTTAGTCCTGGTTTTAGTTCTGGTTTTAGTTCTGGTTTAGTCCTGGTTTAGTCTGGTTTAGTCTGGTTTGGTTTAGTTCTGGTTTAGTCTGGTTTAGACCTGGTTTTAGTTCTGGTTTTAGTTCTGGTTTAGACCTGGTTTTAGTTCTGGTTTAGTCCTGGACTGGTTTTGTCCTGGTTTTAGTCTTGGTGTTAGTTCTGGTTTAGAGGCGCACAGGAGGAAGCGCGGTTTACGTCGCGTACGCGAGAAAACACGATCCACACGCGGCTCACGGGAGCACGTCGGTGTCCACGCAGTAACTACGGAAGGAAACGTGGTCCGCGCGTTCTCAGGTTAATGACGATGATGAAGGTGTGTGTTTGTTTGTGTGTTTGTGTGTTGTGTGTTTGTGTGTGTTTGTGTGTTTTGTGTTTGTGTGTGTTTGTGTGTGTGTGTGTTTGTGTGCGTGTCCCCTCATGTGGCAGGTCACTATAGGACAGTAGTGCAGACATCATGAGCCTATGCAGGTTGTTTTCAGGCGATATTATATTTGTTATTTTCTTTTATATTTCACGTCGGGAGAAGAATTTCCAAGACACGAATGTGTTTTTCCCTGTGCACTGCTGCTCTGTTCTACTGGCTCTTCCACCTCGTCCATTGTGCGACTGACGCCGCCAACGTTAACATGACGTTTACATCGCTCTTACTGCGCGCGTTCTGTGTGAGTTTCCTGGCAATGAGTGGAATTACCGAAATAAAAAAATGTATAAATGTGTTTTTTTGTGTGTGTTTGTGTTGTTGTTGTTGTCCCAACAACACATAAAAACAGGTTTTATAATAAAGCAACTCGCATACAGAAACAGTAAAGTTAGAGATTAAAAATTAGATTAACGCGATTAAAAAACATAATGTGCTAAATATGACTGTAATTAATTAATCGCAATTAACGATAATTTGACACCCCTAATCTCAATACATTGCAGCAGGAGCCATCAACATTCCCTATGGGTGTGATGCTGACTGTAGGATTCTGCTTTATTTTAACACAACACATAAAGAACTGACTTATTTGGAACAACAGGTGAGCTGGTTTTGTGCTGTTAAACAAGTCTCTCACACATAAAACTATAGTCATAAACTCTCTAGCATAATCCACAGTTTTTCATTCACTCACTTTCACCATTTTGTGTCAAATCATCCTCCTAAACAGAACCATGAACGCTCAGACTGATCACAAGCCCCTGAAAATGTGCTCTTTAAATCCATTTTGTATTTTGTCCGTTTTCACTATTCTTTGTATTTTGAGTTTTCAGACTAAATTAAAACTTTTTGACAGTGTTTGCTAATCGCTTATTTCAAGATCAGGTGAAACATGTTTGCTCCACATAACCCAAATTACAATTTTCAATAACAGTGTTTTCAAAAGTATTCTTTAAAATCAAATATTTCTGGTACTTCAACCCAAAATATTGGAGCACAAGGTTATTTAGTAAATATCTCATTGCTAAAATGGGGTACCGTCTATTGTCTATGAACACCACATTTGAATGTCATACATTAATGCAATTTATTTAATGAGGGTAATATTAAATTTGATACATTATTTTTTGTTCAGATTTCTTGAAAAATGTGGTAAAATTGTCTATTAGGTTAAAAAGTAAGTAAATAAATTTTGAAGTCATTGGATACAGATACTACCAAATGGTTATATGTTCCTTCTGTATCTAGAATTAAACAACTAAAAGAATTTCATATAAACAAAATGTAACAAAATTTTAACAAAATGAATCTACCAACAGAAGTTAAAATAAATAATAAATAAAAAAAATTAATTAAAATGTCCAAATTGACCAGTGAGTATTGTCTACAGATACTACAAAAATTATCGGGCAAATAAAATAACAAAGATATAATATCAATATCAACTTCAACGTCATAGTTGAAATGGCACGCACTTTTTCTTCATGTAATAGGGGCACATTTTTATCTGTAATAAAGCAGGATTACGCAAATTAGACATGGGAGATGGGAGTGGTATTGTGATCTTAGATTCAATTCAGGAATGTGGTTCATCTTTGTCATCCATGATTCTGAAAAACAAAACAAAACAAAAAACTATATTACATGATTACTACCAGTTTCTAGTCATTTATATCTGGTCACAAATTTATATTATCATGATATTGTTCAATGGCTGACACAAAACACGCAGAAATATTGATATAGAATTTTTTTTTTTTTTTTTTATGCCACCGTTTTGGTCACACGAAAGCAAAACGGCGGAAACCAAGCAGTTTTCGTTCATATTTGCAGACAGAAATGTTCAATTTAAATAACCACTTAACAAACCTCAACAAGAGCTTGATATTTTTGTAGAGTGTGACACATTTATGTAATTTAATGATTGTACTCCTGATTTTGCGGTTGGTGAATGTGTGTCACCATCGAAACGTCTGAACATTCCATCAATATAGACCCTGCCCTCCATCTGAAGTTATGAGGTCATCAAATATCAAATTCTAGAATGCAAACCCGTCCGGTGTGTAGCCCGGTGAGCCGCTCGTGTTGGGGTGGTGAAAGTTTGGTGCGACCTCCACAGGTTTAACCTCCAAACAGACGTGTGCGTTTGGCCTTTTGTGTCAAACATGAATAAAATACAGCAGCGAGAACAGGGCCCAGCGTTAGGAGCCATTAAAATGTATGAAAGAGAAAAAGGAGAGATCCTGGAAACCGCCTCCATCTCTGCTCTGTTCTGAGGAGACATGCCCCAAACGTCCCCTATTTTCTGCAGCCCGGGTGGGGTACGGGAGGGGAGGGGAGGCCGAGGAGCAGGAGGAGGAGGGGTCGTTATAGAAAATGGAAACTGACCTGACAATACCAGTTTTTAAAGAAGACATGTTGTTCTTTTGTTTGCCTTTTGTAGTTAGAATCTAGGACATTTGTGGATCATTGTTATAACTGGACTTGTTATAAATCTATTGTGGTCTATGTTACTCTACAAAGACAGAACGCAGTGACCTTATGTTTGGTCCAAAATGAGTTCATGTCATTTTGTTTGTGTTTGAGATCTTCTTTATCATGTGAATAATTATCGTGAAAAAATCCTGAGCCCAAAATTGACCTTTGACCCTTATTTGTCAGTTCTTGTACTCTGTCTTTGTATCATGAGCCAAAAATAGAGTCATGCAAAGACAAAAGGCAGAAACAGTGTATGTTTTGTTTGTGATTTAGTTATATATTTTATGTTTTATATTTATATTTTTATAGTTATATATATTTTATTTGAAAATCCAACCTCTGACCTCCTTTTTGTTGCGGCCTTGGCACAGTCTTAACACACTTTGTATTTAGTTATACTTAAATTGGGTGTAAAATGAAAGTATTTTGTGTATTTATTCATAGTGTACATACTATACTGCAAAGTAACTTAGACAATGGAAACTGACCTGGCAATCCCAGTTTTTAAAGAAGACATTATGTTCTTTTGTTTGCTCACAAGTTTGAATCTAGGACATCTGTGTCATTGTTATAATTGGACTTTTCTTTCATTTTTCGTAATGCATTGTGGTATATGTTGACCTTTTTCACAACAGCCGGAAGTGCCACAATGTAGGGTAAACGTCACTTTCAGTTAATGCTTTTCAATGGCAAAATATCTGTAAATGGCTGGTTTCATAAATCTGCTAGTCAGGCTGGTGCCACCTACTGCCTCTGCTCAATTTCATTTCTCTCCAGCGACTAGATCAGGAATCAGAATACACTAGCCAATCAGCGAAGAGACATACATTCTGTGTTAGCAACGATTCCCGAGATTGTGGATTTAAAGCTGGAACAAAGAGAATGTTGGGTGAAATTCAACAAGGGGAAAAGACGTTATTGTCCTTCTTCCTATGGGATTTGGGAAAAACTTAATATACCAGTTAACCCCTTTAGCGGCGCATTACATACATCACAACCAAACTGCAGTGATTGGTTAAATGATAAAAAATACCAGCCTGTTATCAAGCGAATGAATTTTAATGCTGTGAGGTCAGATAGTTTCTACGAAGTGAAACCGCATGGTGAATCAGGCTACAAATCTGCCCCATCACCAAATCTTCAAGCAATAAAGTCCACAAAGGATAAACATTCTAACATGAAGAATTTATCCACAACTATCAAGAGAAGAAAGATGAAAACTTAAAGATGAACGACAAAGATGCATTAGTGAACTACTGAACAGAACTAATGTTATGAACGTTACGTTATAACGTAATGAATAAAACATAAGTAATAAGTAATTCATTAATAAGTAACTTGTTAACCCAGACTGATTCTAGAATTAAAATTAAAAAATCGGTTTCATGATGTAGATCTCAGCATAGACAGAGAGATTTGTGCAGTTCGAATGCTACAGATGTCCACAGATTACATGTATTACATTTAAACTGCACAAATCTCTAGTCTATGCTATATTTTTTATTTTAATTCAATCTGAGTGAACAAGTTACTTCTGTTTTATTCATGACCATAACATTAGTTTAGTTCAGTGTGTCACTAATGCTTCATTGTTGTTCACCTTTAAGCTTTCGTCTTTCTTCCCTTGATAGTTGTGAATAAATTCTTCATGTTACAGTGTTTATTCTTTGTGGACCTTGTTGGTTGAAAATTTGGTGATGGGGCAGATTTATGAAGTTGCTGGAAAATACGACACACATTTCCACAGAAATTTTGCCATAGAAAAGCTTTAACCGAAATGTCGTTTCCCCTACAATGTGGCACTTCTGAACTTTGTGAAAAAGATCTATTGGTCAGTCTAGTGACCACGGATGCCTACTACTTTTCACCAACTGGTCATTTGGACACCTCTAAAAATGGTGTGACCCCTCATTAATGCCCAAAGTAGGTTATAAGGTGAACATTCGGACACAGCCAGCGATTAACCGTAGCCGGACTATCTGTGTGGTTAAGATGGGCTTACACTTTGCGATTACATTCAATTTTATCGTACGATCCCCAAACTCACACTGTGATTGACTCTCATACGGCGCTCACAACGGGAATGTGCGACTGTACGGAGCGACGGTCATTTACGCTGACCTGCTCACTCTGAAATGTAGCCAGATTTAAACATTTTTGTGTCAGTTTTATGCAAAAATAATACACGGCAGCCACATACTGGTACAGCAAATTGGCCACAGCAGCAGGCCAAACATCAAATATAAGCTCAAAAAATGAAACACGTAGTGGTATAAGTGGTTTGGAGAGGGTTTAAGGTTTTTATGAGTACATTTATTTGAGTTTGTATTAAATGGCACTGATTAAAATCTATGTTTATGAACGTACATCCGTATAAACCACCAGAGTCCTCCATTAATTCATTACAGTGCACATAATTACAAATCTGTGACTTCCTGTTCCCTTCCACATATTTCCCTTTGGTCCGAACATTCATTTTTCTCCGTTTGAATGGAGCTCTTGTGTATGTTTCACCCAAACACATATGGACGTCTGCGCTTTAAGACAAATGGCTGTAATTACATGACCTTTTCTGATTATTTATGATTCCACATTTGCGCTGCTCCGACGCTCTCAGTCTCATTACCATTTCATCGGTCTCACTTAAGAGCAGCGCTGGGGACTTTCATTTGATTCAATTAGACGTATTTAAATGAGCTGTAAATCATGTAATCCTCTAACTCCTCTGTTTAAATGACTACACCTGTTAGTTAAAAGCGTCGTATCCTGATTTTTACGGTCTGCAAAACGTGGAAAAACTGAACGGATTTCAAGGGTTTAAAGGTGCTGTCTGAGAGAAGGTGACGTCGCCTCCAGTCAAACGCAGCTCATCGAGGCTGCTAGTTATGGGAGCGAAGTTGAAGCAGAATTCTGTGTAAGGAAATATACAAAATGTAAATAAAGTGGGTTAATATGAACATTTTAAGACCAAAATGAGGAGTCTGACCACAGCAGTTGCAGAGAAAGTGAGCTGGAGGTAGAGTCGATGGAGCTAGAAGTATGTCCGTGCTCACTTTGTATTTGGAACACAGCGACTGGCAGGTTCGCTATGTCCATTTATATATACAGGATGTGGTTCAAAGGAACATTTTAAAACCAAAATGAGAAGCCTGACACCAAAGGTTAAGGAGAGAGGGGCGACATTTCTTTCAATACTAACTAGTTTTTCAATACTAATTAGTACATTTTGTATAAAGCAAACAAAAATATACTGCCATTCAATATCCAAAAACAGTTCAGTACACAAGAAGTACACTAGGAATTAAGGGTAAATTTAGAACAAAGTTGCTGAGAACCACCAGGAAACGCATGTGTGTGTCTGTGTGTGGGACAGTCTGTGGAATAAGTTCAGAGAAAACCTGAAGCAGTGCCCAAATATTCACAGCTTCAAAAGAAATAATAAAGGAATTTATATGTAATAATAATAATATAATAAGGAAAAAAATTGCATTTCTACAACTCTTATATAAATATACTGTGACTTTTTAAGTACAGTTTAGTTTAAAAGTCTAAATTGCTAAAACCAAAGTAAAGACTTGAAATGACTTGAAGTTCAAAGCAGACGACTTGGACATGACTTGCACTTATGGGCCAGTGACTCAAGACTCAACTTGGGCTTTCCTGTCTTTGACTTGGGACTTGACTCGGACTTGACTCAGTCAAAGACTTGAGACTTACTTGAGACTCGCAAAACAACGACTTGGTCTCACCTCTGTTCCACAGTATGACTTTAAGCAGCTCTATTTTACATTTACTCAATTACAGGTGGTTTTAGTAGCCAGGCTCAAAAACCACAGAAGTGCAAGTTTGGGCATCAGCCAATCAGCGAAGAGTCATACATTCTGTGTTGACAACGATTCCTGAGATTGAGGATTTAAAGCCGGAACAAAGAGAAAGTTTGTGTGAATTTTATCAAGGGGAAATTTATATAAAAATATTGTCCTTCTTCCTACAGGATTTGGGAAAAGTTTAATATACCAGTTAGTCCCGTTAGCGGTGCATTACATACATCACAACCTAATTGGTTAAATGAAAAAAAGCACCTGCCTACTGTCTCGCAAATGAAATCTAACGCACGATTTCTACGAAGTGAAACCGGCTGATGAATCAAGCTAAGAAACTTGCAGATGTGTGACAAATTTTTACAACAATTTAAATTTTTTCAAACATTGGACTGTCCTAGACGTATGTCCCCCACAGACTTTGCAGGTAAACATGACACCCCCAGAAGCCACAATCTGAAGACAACATTAGAGTAGCTGTTTAGATTTTTTTCATTTTCTTTTATTGATTGTTAGGTATCGGCAGTGTTGTTAGATGATTTCTCTTGTCATGCCTACTCAAATTAAGACTTTATGGAAAATATATTTTATTATAACTTAGTTATTAGGAATGGGACAAGATCCAGGATGCCACAAGATCGTGCACACAAGAGAGAAATCTCATCAGATTTTATTCCCTGAATTGATCAAGGGGAAAGACATTATTGTCCTTCTTCCTCTGGGATTTGGGAAAAGGTTATACCAGTTAGCCCATGAGCAGCGCATTACATATGTGACTACCAAATAAGCAGCGATTGGTTAAAAGACAAAAAGTACTTGCCTAAAATTGAGCGAACAAATTCTAACACTGTGAGGTCAGACGGTTTCCACATAGTGAAACAAAGTGTGAAACCAGCTGATGAATCAAGCTATGGTTTTAGAGCTCCAAAAGACTTTGAAAAACATACATTGTGACAGTGAGCGGGGTCGCCTCTCCACAGATCTGACCTGTAACTCGGTCTGGTTTGGTCTCCATCAAGATAGAAAGGTTTAATGCCATACTGTGAAACATCCCAGACACAACAATAACATCTCCATGAAGACAGAATGCTATGTTTAAAATACAAGAGAATTTTACTTGAGAAGTGCATGTTCTCCCCGTGTTAAGGTTCGTTCACACCAAGGCGTCAAAGCGTCCAGTTTCTATGTAAAGCCGATGTGGACGCGTGGCTAGAGTGTCCTGCGTTTTTGCGGCGCGTCTTCGGCGTCAGCGCGTCGACGCGGCGCGGCTTGAGCGTTTTGGTGTTGGCCGTCTAGAAGGCGTCAGCGTTAAGAAGTTGACAGACACGTCCCGTCAACCAATCAGGGACGAGTATCCAGTGACGCAGCGACATTATTATCCGGAAGAAAAACCCGAGAACCAGAACGAGAACCACAAACATGAGCGGAGCATGAATACATACTCCACAATCACCGAACCGATCACGAGGACTACACCAGGACCGGACCAGGACTAATCCAGGACCGGACCAGGACTAAACAAGGACTAGACCGAGACTAGACCGGGACTAGACCGGGACTGGACCGAGACTAAACAAGGACTAGACCCTGAATAGACCGAGACTAAACCAGGACTAGACCGGGACTAGACCGGGACTAAACCGAGACTGATCCAGTGTCATTAGTGGAGTATAAATATATATACGCAACGGTCGTCGACCCGATCTCCTCCACTGATGTTTTATGTCATAAAAACACTAAACACAGTCTCTCTAAAAGACCAGGACCGGGCTCTTGTTTCCAGGGCAACAGACGCGCGTCAAGTATTTTTGTCCCGTTCGTCCACGGCGTCAAAGACACGCGTCGAGGGCGTCTAAACTCAAATGCAAAGGCGTTCAAATAGAGGCGTCAAGGCGTTTTTTGACGCTTTGGTGTGAACGGCCCTTTACTGTGGGGATTATCCTCTCTCTGTCTCAGTAAGGAGGTTGTGGGTTAGATCCCCTTATCTCTCTCTTCTGCGTAATTACTCCAGTTTCTCATCTTTAAGCCAAACAGAACTGCAGGTAGATTTTTGATGAAGAAACCGCTGTTAAGAGCTCTAAAAAAGAAGTCAATTAGTGTAATTTGGGCCTTTTTAAAAACGCCACATTCAAACCTAACATGTCTGCTTAATGAGTCCACACGTCTTTACTGTCAATGGAGGCAGTGTCACATCATAACGGCGATAAGGAGCTAATACAATTACTGCAACGTGATTAAAAAAGGTTAAACAGGTGATCTATTACATTGATCTTAAATGCATTCACAGCTAATTTAATTGAGCGCTATGCTAATGCCGTACTTAAAATATGTCCTGTTAGCCGCGGCGGTTAATTATGGAGTAATTGTTGGTGCGTTCGGACAGTGTGGCGTGCGGGTGATTTATTCTCCCCTCCGCTGTTCTGAGACGGGTTTAATTACAGCCGATAGCCTTATCTCCGCACGCTAATCCACACTTTGGACTTCCCGCACTGTTGCCGTGACGATAGCATCGGAAAAGGGGGGAGCGGGGAGCGGTGAGGGCGGGCACGGAGGTGAAGCCCAAAATTCAGAACTCAGGATCTTTCACAAAGTCTGGATCTGGAGATGGTTTTCCTGATCTATGTTATAATGTTGTTTTCTCATCATAATAAAAGTGAAAAAAATAATAAAATGCATCGCACACTCAGATGGCCCATTTTTTATTTTTATTTTTTTAATAACATTTCAGCAAAAAAAAAAAAAAGCCTGTCAGATGTAGGGATGGGCATTCGATAAAATTTTCTTAATTGATCGTCGGGAGAATTAACGATCAATCGATTAAGAAAATTTAATCGAATGCCCATCCCATCGATTAATCATTAACATTTTTATATTAAAATTGTCATCATTATTATTACTATCTGCACGACTAATCTGCATAAATAAATTCAACTTCATGACATATAAACCGTAACGACTCTAGAGCCTCATCAGCCCGTTTGACATTAGAATGTGTTTAATGCAGCTTTGCCCAAGTCTCACAGAAACAAAACTTAAAACCACATGGCTCATTTGCATAAACTAAGCAATGGAAAAAAAAAAAAAAAAAAAAAAAAACAGCTCTTGTGGCTGATGCAGCATGACTCAGGGGAATACAGGTTAATGTGACCATATTTGCGTTTGTCAAAACCAGGACACCGTACGGGGGGAGGGAGGTGGGGACTCGTCATCGACATTGAGTGACTCTCACCTGGTGAACTTTGACACTGAAACATATGTACCTGCTTCATACACTGTGCACATGGACTCACACTTGTCCTGAACGCAATGGAAAGTGTGGAATTTCTTGTATAAATCATCGTTAAATACACATTTGTGCTTCGGCGTGTTGCAGGCTGACCCACTGTTTGTGTCTCGCTCCTTCTGAGTGCAGAGAGCAGTGTTGGGGAGTAACAGATTACATGTACCGGAGTTACATAATCAGAGTACAAATTATGAGTAAGTGTATTCAGTTACAGTTACTGTTTCAATGAGTGGTAATTAGATTACAGTTACTTGGTTGAAATAAATGGATTACACAGAGGTATTTTCCTGGTATTTTCCTGTTTTCACATTTTGGGCTATATCCCTTTTTATATATTTATTTTTTCGGTAATTCTACTCATTGCCGGATACTAAACCAGGTCTAAAACCAGGTCTAAACTGTGTCTCAAACAGGACTAAACCAGGACTGAACCAGGACTAAAACCACGTCTAAACCAGGTCCAAACCAGATCTAAACCAGGACTAAAACAGGATTTAACGGGATTTATCAGGACTAAATCATGCAGCGTGGACATGTCTCCTCCTCTTTTATCAATAATATTTTTAATTTGGTTCAGTAAAGTCTGGTCTTTTCATAGTTTTTATCAGACAAAACATCTTATGTTATGATATTCTAGTCTTTGCTTTTCTACAGCAAATCAAGTAATCTAAAGTACTCAGATTACGTTACTCACCTTAAGTAATTTAATGGATTCCATTACAAACTACAGGGGAATACATTTTAAAAGTCACCTTCCCAACACTGGCAGAGAGCTACATGTCCAGACCCCCGTTTGGTCACACTACACACAGCAACCTACATTGGGTTTGTCGATTAAAATGGACGTAATCGATGAAATTCTTAATGATCAATTATCGATTAATCGACTAATCATGCCCATCCCTAGTCAGATGTTTCATATGAGCACCTGGGCAACAACCATTTTGTGTATTGTCCAAAGAAAGAAACACATTTGACCAAGGCTTTTTTTGCTGAAACGTTATTTAAAAATGTTAAGGTTACAGGTTGATGAGTTGCATGTCTTACGGTTCCAAAAAGCAGAACTAGAATGGAAACAAAAAATATTAAATGAAATAAAACAAAATCGGAAACTGAATTGTAAAATGTATATATTGGGAGTTTTGTTAAGATCTCGTCATATCGTGGACCGACTCTCGCATCTTGTCCCATCCTTCGTAGTTTATTGAGAAGTTAAAGTTAAGTTTGAGATAGAGACTGATGCCAAAGTGGGTATAGTGGAGGAATATGCAAAAGTTTTGTCACGGAGCTCCACAATCCAGTGTTTTTATTTGATTTTTCATGAGAGGAACAGGTAAAAAGAAAAATAACAGTCGTACAATGAATAACAATACATAAGGTGAACATACATTATTCCTTCTGCATTTCCATGATTAGACAGGGGCAGAGATGAAGAAAAAAATCATGTATCAGTCTGTCCCTTTATTTACATTTAAATGAAATTATTTGACGGTCTTGTCATTTCCCCGTCTCCTCACCTGTCTCAACTATAATTCTTCATATATATTTGACATTTATTAATCAGCCAGACCTGTATTTGTTGTATTGTTTAAAATATTTCATTTTATACGTTCTTTGAAGTGTAAAACAGTTTGATATCCTTTTAAATTATTCTCCAGATTTCCAGAGTCTTACCCCTTTAACAGAAACATACATTTATTTAAGACAGGTCCGTGTCAGTTCTGTCTTGCCGCACGTTTTGCTTGTACTTGTCTACTGGAACTGCTAAATGCTCTTAATGTACATTTTAATATTGCTTATTTATTATTAGGGTTGGGACAAGATCTCGCAAGAGAAATTTGCCAGAATTGTGTGCGCACATGAGAAAAATGTTCTCGTGAGATTTTTTTTCCCAAGTGTTTGTATTTGAATTGGACAAAAAAAAAAAAAAAAGGTTACATGTGCATCTCTTACAGTTCCAAAAAGTTTCAAACCTGCATGATGAAGTTGTGTCATATGGCTGTAGTAAAAGCTACAGGACTAGAAATACAAATGGAAAAAAAAAAAAAAAAAAAATCACAATCTTTCATACAAAGCACACAGCATGTATGAACAACTTTTTGGACATAAACAAATGCTTAATTTAGCTACAAAAGTGCTAAATACTCTATAAAAAAGTCTGTAAGTAAACTAAACATATCTTTATTGCCCCCAAAACAAACAAAACAAACACCGAATCACCCCATGACTTTCTTGGTGTCAGTCATGGAAACAGCTGGTGTCAGGTCCAGGACACAGAGACACATCACTTCCTGCATTTGCATGGGGTTTATTACATTTGAATCTGTACATTTGGACTGAAATAAACCTTTCACATAAAATTACACAGACCAAAATGCATAATTTTCCATTTATTTGAGAAATAACTGCAGTTAGAGCGACTTTTTCAATTGTTACAAACACAGACGCTCAGACCATCGACCATTTTGACTCACTACACTCTTTGGCAAAGTTTGTGCCAATCAAAATGGATGGAGTGCATGTGTTTGGCGGAAAACAAAGATCCTATGTCATCACGCAGTATGTGACATACGATAATGTTGAAAATATGTCTGGAAAGCTGTAAGTCTCTAGCCTGTTTCATCAGCTGGTTTCACTTCGTGGAAACCGTCTGACATCACAGCGTTAGGATTCATTCGCTCGACAGTAGGCAGGTACTTTTTAAAAATTTAACCAGTCGCTGCTATTTGGTCGTGACGAATGTAATGCTCCATTAACACAGCTAACTGGTATATTTTACATAGTTAGGGTTAGGGTTGTGGGGTTTTATGTATTATAGCATGTCAGTATGTGTGAGTGTGTGTATGTGTGTGTTTGTGTCGTTTGGCAGCTGTGGGGGTTGGGTTCGTGGTTGAGTGGAATGAAATGTGGAATTGTTTTTAATCACTGTAAAGCACTTTGTGTTACATTTTTGTTTGAAAAGCACTTTATAAATAAAGTTTGATTTGATTTATTTGATTAAGCTTTTCCCACATCCTGTAGGAAGAAGGGCAACAATGTCTTTCCCCTTGATAAAATTCACTAAACATTCTCTTTGTTCTGATTTTTAATCCTCAATCCTCAAACACAGAATGTATGACTCTTCGTTGATTGGCTGGTGCCCGAACTCACACTTCTGGGCTTTCTGCGAACCGTCTAGTGTATCCTGATTCCTGACCTAGTCACTGGAGAGAAATAAAATTGAGTTGAGGCACTAGGTGGCGCCAGACTGGCAACAAGTCTCAGCTTTACAGGGGAAACAAAGTAAGCTTTTATCTTTTATGGTGTGAAAGTTCTGTGCGGTTATGTAAAACATACTCCCAGATTTCATGTACGATACCATCGGTCTAGAAGAGTTAATGTCATACCACGGAACATTCCAGGCAGAACAATGAAACAGGTGACGAACCATAAAACCATAAACCATAAAAGTTACACAGTGTACCTTTTGATCTTAATTTTGATCTTTTAAACATGTTGTAGTATCGTCGCCTAATCCAAATCCTACATTCTAATCATTTTTGTCTAATTGTCTTCACTACAAACTAGAAGTGGGCGTTAGCAGCTGCTGCCGTTAACCCTATTTTAACTGCTTTACCGTGACATGAGACACCAACGCAAATGGATTTAAAACCTAAAGAACACAGCCTCTTTGCTCAGAACACACCGAGCACAAAGTATTCTAAAAACCCTATTCAGATCTCACCTGTAAGCCTCAGTATTGTACAGTATGTAGGTGGCGTAGTAAACAGGAAGTGAAGATTATCTCGTTTGGCAGCTCAGACCCTGGAGAGGAAGCTGCCAGTGCCTCAACATCTCTTTAAAATATGCATTAAAATCCCGTGCCAGGTCCATAGATACATCCATCTGAACGCACTAATTAAACTGTTGGCAACACGAGACGAGACGGCTCCGAACGCAAAGATACGCTTAAATAAAACTGAGAAATGTATTTAGAACAAAGACGCCGCGCCAGAGAGATGTCATTGTTTTTGTTGGCAGCCATTTTGAAATCTTCATTTAAAATATTGGGTTTGGCTTGAGCTGCGTTCGAACTTTATTGGGTGCTGCAGTTGTGAGCACGTTTAGTTCAGAGAAACATGGGTGCAGAGCGGCGTTCACCCAACAGGGGGCGCAGTCTGGTCAAGGGTTTAGCAGTGGAAACTTTGGGTCAGACATCATTTTTACTTTTTATAATATTCTAATTTCTGACAATAAATTGTTTTAGGAACTGCAAGGAACTGTATGTAGCTTTTGCTCTTACTTAAGGTGTAGTGTGTAACTTTTTTGAATTAGGGTCCTGGCTGGTTTCCATGGAGATGTCGTTAACATTCCACCGTTAAATATTTACTTTAACTATCTACATTTATTCAATTACAGGTGATTTTATGCTTAAAAATAGGGTGTTGAGACCACATCTCCACATATCTGACCATCATTTCTGACAATTAATATGACACTAGATTTAACAAATGAAATAATCAGATCCAAATGATAAACCATTTTGTTTAGTTCAGATTGTTCCGTGATGTGTTATGAACTGCATTTACAAAAACCGGCACTAAACCCAGAAATAAACCCTGGGCTAGACTAAACTAGGCTGTATCAGGACTAAACCAGGACTAAACCGAGACTAAACCAAGCCTGTATCAGGACTAAACCAGGACTAAAGAGACTAAACCAAGCCTGTATCAGGACTAAACCAGGATTAAACTAGGCTGTGTTAGGACTAAACTAGGTCTATATCAGGACGAAACCATCTCTAAACCAGGACTAAACCAAGACTAAACCAAGCCTGTATCAGGACTAAACCAGGACTAAAGCAGGACTAAACCAAGCCTGTATCAGGACTAAACTAAGACTAAACCAAGTCTGTATCAAGACTAAACCAAGCCTAGATCAGGATTAAACCAGAACTAAAACAAGCCTGTATCAGACTAAACCAAGCCTAGATCAGGACTAAACCAGGTCTAAACTAAGGCCATATCAGAACTAAACCAAGCTCTTGAGCTCAGTTACATGTGGTACAGTTATAAAACATAAAATACACAGACACTGGTGGCGTGGCAGGTTAAGTGTCTTGCTCAAGCACACAAGAACTGTACGCACTAATGAAAGTGGGAATTGTACCATCAGCCTCCAGGTCAGTGGACACAACTGAATTAGTAGACAGTTACATCTTTTGGCAAGTCAACCACTTTTATATAACTATCATTTTTAACTTTTTTTGGTTGTTTGTTTAGTTTTTTTGATTTTCTGTATTATAGTGACACCGTGAAACTTTCTGAATGTGGAACGTCCCCTGCATGATTCCACAGAAGTTGAAGATTACAGCCAAAGGAAAATTTCAAAGGAAACAACCAGGCCAAGAGTCAGGTTTATGGAGAGGCAAGCCCACTCAAAGTAAGGAGGCATTTTTTCCCCTCTGCTTCTCAGTGCAAAAAAAACCCCCAACAAAACAACAATTAAAACAAAATACCCGCTTTTTAGTCTATTTTTGTCTAAAAAAAAAAAAAAAAATGTACATGGTGGGCTTTAATGCCACACTGCAAAACATTCTGGGCAAATCAAAAACATTTCCATGGAGAAAAAGCTGCAAAAAACAAAATCTACTCAAGTTAAGATGACTTGAATTAAGAAAGTTTTATCATGATTTGAGTAAATTTCACTTGACAAGTAAAATTATCTGCCAGTGAAACAAGACTTTTATATATGAAAATACATCTTGCTGCACTTAAAATAAGAAAAAAACAACAACTTTTTGCCCTTAAAATAAGAAACAAAAATCAAATGTTGCTTGAAATAAAAAAACAAAAAAACACTTATTCCATTCAAGTTGAATCGACTCAAATAAAGTAAAATGTTCTTAATTTAAGTCATTTTAACTTTTTTCTTTTCTTTTGCTGTTCAAGGAGGTGATTATCCATACATAGTGCGGCTTTATTACATTTGCAACATGACTTTTTTTGCAGTGCAGTTAGTGCCGTGAAACACAGACCTCACAGAGCATTGTGGGTAAAATAAATGTTGACAGCTCCTGCGTCGGACAGCAGCGTGAAGAGACGCCGGCGCCGCTCGGAGGAGAACACGCGGCGCTTGGGCAGTGAAGTGGAAGTTTGGGCTTTTTCTTGTCTTTTTTGTAGTGTAGCTCGTGTTGTTTCACACGCGATGACAGCGAAGGGCGGCCGCGTTCTGATTGGCTGAGCCGGCGTGATGCCTGTCAGCCTCGTAAACATGGAGAGAGAGGAGGAGAGAAAGAGTGAGGGGTGGAGAGGAGAGAGAGAGGGGCAGGTAAAGAGAATGGAGAGAAAGACAAGAAGAAAGAGAGAGAGAAATGTCAGAATTGTGCTGGCGTCACACTGCAAAAAAAGACGACATTATAATCCATTTGAATCTCCGCTTATATAATATGTTTCCAGCTCTGGCTCGATTTCCAATCTCAATAACAGACAACTTTTATACACAGGTAGAAGACGACAGGTGTAAGACTTTAGCTGAAAATGGTCAAGAAACAGTCAAACAACAACTGGAGTCGTAAAAGTGTGTTGTTACAACTTTAACTTCAGCCACAACATAAATGGTCTAGAACAGGGGTGGGCAATTCTGTTTTTTTTTTTTTTCCCATGGGGACATGTGAGAAACAGAAAATACTGTGGAGGCCAAAATGCTTAACTCAATTCTGCAGAAAATGAATTGTATTTCTTTATAAAAGCAGTAAATATCATTGTTTCGATGAGCTGGTAAGAGTTTATGTTATGACTAAGCAATGAAAAAGTGAGGCTGCTGAACAAAAAATGTCATTATTATTATTAAATGTTATTGTATTATTAAAAATAACCACACACCTTGTTTCTCTTTCTTTTTTTTGTACTCTCTACTTTTGCAGTTCTTCTTTTGTAATTCTACTGTCCTTTTTGTGTCATTACCTGCGCTGTCAGTTGTTGTCTAATGTATCTAACTGTTTGTCTGCTGTGTCTGATGAGGACAGACTGGAGTATTTGTTTAATTGTAGCCTAATGTTTTCAGGCTGGCTCAGTTTGTGTTGAAAGCCTGGGACCTGTTTGATGTGTGATCCTGTCTGCTTATTGTTTCATGTGTCTTATAAGCCAATAGCCCAATTCATCAGATGGTTTCACTTCGTAGAAACTGCCTGACCTCGCAGCATTAGGATTCTTTTGCTCGACGGTAGGTGTGTACTTTTTTAATTTAACCAATCGCTGCTATTTGGTCGTGGTGTATGTAATGCGCCGCTAACAGGACTAACTATTAAGCTTTTCCCAAATCCCGTAGGAAGAAGGACAATAACGTCTTTCTCCTTGATAAAATTCACCAAATATTCTCTTTGTTCCGGCTTTAAATCCTCGATCTCAGGAATCGTTGCCAACACAGAATCTATGACTCTTCACTGATTGGCTGGTGGCCGAACTTGCTCTTCCGGGGTTTTTTGCGAACCGTCTAGTGTATTCTGATTCCTGACCTAGTCGCTGGAGAGAAATCAAACTGAGCGGAGGTATTACGTGGCGTCAGCCTGGCTAATAAGCCCATAGCACATGACACTAAATAAATAAAATAAACTACCGTATTTTCCGTGCCATAGGTAGAGCTGGGTATCATTAAGAAGTTGCCGATACGATACATATCTCGATACATAGGCCACGATACGATACATATCTCGATACAGTGCACTTTCGATTTGATATGATATATTTCAAATCGATTCGATACGGTTCAATAAAAAAATAAAGTCTAAATCATGGCTGTGATACTAAAAGGCTTTGTTAAACCACTTCTTGTGCAAAGTTCATATGAAACACAAACATTTTAATCCTCTAAACAGTAAAAATGTCAAATGTGTTGCATAAATAAGTTTCCTTTCACTCCACAAGCAACAAAACTATAGCACTGTAACAAAATAATTTTGTAAAACACACCTAAAAATACTCTCTTGGTGATATATCGATACAGTAGCCCACGATATCGATACTGTATCATCACATTAAACAATACGATATATCGATATTCTGATATTTTTGTGCACCCCTAACTATACGACACTCTGGATTATAAGACACACTGTCATTAAATGGTCTATTTTCCAACTTTTTTCACAAATAAACCGCACCGGACAACAGTTGGATGGGTGAGTGGTTTTGTTTGTTTGTGGCGTTCACGATGACTCTGGGCTTTGTTCAGTCGTGTCTAGAAGTGGCACATTACACTCGCTTTTTCGGTTCGTTCCTCCGTTCTGTTCCTCGTCGGCGTGGAGTGATGAGTGTCTGTGGGTGTTTTTCGCTGTGTGGTCGCAGTCTGCTCCATGTGTGTTTGCATACGCTGCAGGTGGTGTGGCTTTGTGGTTTACTGAAGTAGCACTGGGACACCTGAGTGGATAGGTGCTCTGGATTGTGGGACGCGCAGTCGTTTTTTCATGGGGTTGGAGGCTTAAGAGTGCGCCCTATAGTGCGGAAAATACGGTAACTCACTAAATAACTGTAATTTCAAATTAGCTTAAATGAGCCATTGAGAGTCAAACAAAAGGCCGGACAGCACAGGTGTCAAACATACGGCCCGGGGGCCAGATCCGGCCCTCCAAGACCTTTAATCTGGCCCTCGGCTGACTTTCTACTAAAATATTTTAATTATATTTTCTATTAAAATATTGTTAATTTTCTGTGGTGTTTATCACAGCAGCGTCTCCAGCGTCTCTGTACGTGGCCCCTCCCACCAGAGCAGCACAAATGAAGACTTGTCTCTTTCCAAACGCTCTTAAAGGACGATCGTTTTGACTGTTGACCGTGACACCCTCATCAGAAAAATGTCCAACATGAGAAAAGTGGAGCCGAGTGCAGGATTTTCCTGTTTATACAAGTTAATGTTAAACAAGTTCATGTTAAAACATTGTGTTGAAATTGTATTTTTCTTAAAGTTTCAGGTTGTTCATAATATTATAATATTTTGTAAAAGAAAGAGTTCATCAATTAAAAAAGATTTCTGTAATAGATTTGTGTTTCTCTGCACAAATATTTGAACTTATTGTTATTTTTGGGGTTTATATGACATGAGTTTTCTGATCCGGCCCCTTTGGGATCAAAGTAGGTTGGATACGGCCCCCGGACCAAAATGAGTTTGACACTCCTGCCGTACAGTATGTGGCCCCGATCTGGTCTATAGGCTCTATTCACGCTTACATCAAAAAACAGAAAACGTTTGGAAACACATGTTGACAACTTCCAGTGGACTCTGTTTGCAAGTTTAACAAAATCTAGGAATTTTTGTTTTAAATGTCCCAGTTTTCTTCATCTCCATGTCACTGTAGTGTTCCGTTATGTTCAGCTCATCAACAATTCCAACCAAACCTCAGTTTTCATAATTTCCCCACTGACGCTCAACTCTGAGTGCACTGGGTACATGCAATTAGAAGAGATGAGGCTCCAAATTCCAGATGATTCCAAACAGCACATACGTCTGCAGTCTTCATTTTACCACTGATCACATTTACTTCAGTGGGTTTGATCACAGTCGGCCGGTGAACCCAGAGTCAGGAACTACACTGGAAGTCACCATCGTATGTTTCCAAACGTCTTCCCGGTTTGTGTCGCGTAAAGAGAGCTTCATATTCTCACGAGAAACTGTTGTGATGATCAATTAACCAAAAACATGCCATCAGATAACTTGTTTTTTTCACAGCAAAATCTCATGCGACACTTCTGACTTTCATATCCGAGTGCTGTTAACATGAAGTGTGATTGGTGGTGTTTTTTTCCAGCGCGTGCACCTGTCCCCACACCTGAGCGCCCCCCTCTGTGCTCACGCGGCGGTAATTAGCCGAGCAGCTCCACAGATGGTTAATAGAGACGAGGCATCAGTCTGTTTGTCAGGCCCGGGACAGGTTTGTGTGCAGACTTCAGCACATTTCTCCGGCTGTAAAACTCCTGTCACTCTGGACCCGTCTTTGTAACAGTGAGCAGGTACAGCGCTGTCAAGATCATTCACAATTTACTAATAAAATATTGTATCATGTGAATAGGAAAATGTCCACAAAATATTGCATAGAAAGAGAAGCTGAAACCCATGATAGCATGCTAGTTGTTTTTAGTTTCACTGTGGTTGCAAAATCTCAAAATTAGAATACTCAGAATGCATAAGGTAAGTGAGGAAAAAGTAAACCAAAAATGTGGCTGTTTACTTTTTACTTTTGGTTGAGTAGACTTTTTTATTTTGTTTATTTTTATTTGTTTGAAGGATGAGGATGAAGTGGTTTTCAGTGGGTTCTGTCTGTTCTCTCTTCATCATGTCGGTCTCTCTCTTCATTCCCTTGTCTCTCACTGCAAACATGTCGGCATGGATTTTATCGTTTCTTCCAGGCTACATGTGAAGAGTTCTGTTACAGTTTGACTTTTACGCACAGTGAAACTTAAGCTCCACACGTACTACTGTGCATCGGGAAGAGGTCAGGCAACTTCATTCCCCGGAGGCATTAACCAGGCTCCAGAGTCCTCAGCCCACCTTCTTTCTATCCACGGAGCGACCGGGAGAGAAGAGGGTCGTGACTTTCCTCTCGCTCCTCAGATCAGAATGAGCGGAAAAGTTCCATGTCCCATATCAAACTCTTGTCCGTACATGCTGTGGCTCCTTTTTCGTTTAATCAGATCGTTAAAGCAGAACTAAGTAATTAATGTTTTTCAAAGACCCTCTCATGGTTCCATATGACATTTTGGGCTGTTTGAAGGGTACACTGGCGCCCCCAGCCAAGTTGCAAGTCTGTTTTTGCCGACACCGACCAGCCGTTAGCTTTCAAGTCTGTGTTCTCATTCTCGCGAGAGCCAAATTGCTTTACAGCACTTCAACATACACTCAGGTAACTGCGACACACCCCTTACTGACACTATCCACAGTTCACTGAAGAATAAATATCTAGCAGAGTTTCCTGCCATACTTCATAGTTAAGGCGGCCGCCTTGACAGCAAGTGGCCCCCGCCTTGACTACGTCCCTCTGAACAACGTGAATCCACACGGTCCACACAAACCCCCCACACATGCACATACACACAGGCAGCATCATCTTCCCTAAACAGTTTTCTGTGGGAAAAACTGTCTAGTGTTTTTTGTGAGGTTCAGCCATGGCACAACCAGTTAAGAGACAGCGGGAGCCTTTGTCAGAGGAAGGAAAAGAAAATGTGAATCACACAGGGTCCGAGCTCACACGGAGTCTAAACTTTTTATTTTTTATTTTTTAAAGTCACATTTTGAGCCTATTTTCCATGATGTGGTTGCTCCATTGCTCTGGCCTGGCCTCTGGCAGAGTCACCACGAGCACAAAGTGCAGCTTAAACATCAGGCTTAGCTTTGGTCAGACTCAGATTTATTTCTGTCATGGAACAAGTTGAGGCTTAAACTGGAGATGGAGCTAGATTCAGCTCAGGATTGCAGGATAAACCTGGACTTGTTAAGCGACTTCAATGGAATACCCCCCCTGTACTGTATACTGTACTGTACTGTACTGTACAATAACAGAGCAGCTGTTTATACACGACACTAGGCCCAATTTATTATAAAACACAATTGTATACCATATATATATATATATATATATATATATATATATATATATATATATATATATATATATATATATATATATATATATACAGTGCTTTAAATAATAAGAGAAAAGACCCCAGAGCGCCCTCTACTTCCTCTCCTTGTATCCTCCTCTCCACTCTGCTCACACCTCTCACCTAAAATCACATGATGTTTTACTGCGCAGATGTTTTCCACACACGTTTCCTGCGCCGTTTGTCTCTCCGTCCCCTGAGCCTCCCCTTCCACCTCCTCCTCCACCTCCTCAGACGCTTTTAGCCAACTTTTAATGTAACTTCTCGCACAACTCCATGCTTCTTTGCTATTCCGAACGTGGCCCGGTGATAGAGTGCTCTCCCTGGTTCTCGTTTAGCAGCGTAAGATTAATGCATTTAAAGGCACATTAGCTCCATTTGCCTCCATTTACTTTGCCTGATGATGGTGACGGCGTTTTCTATATTTTCAAATCATTATCCTGTCATTAAGCTCCCAGGCCTTGTTTTTGATTTGATATTTGCATAAAAAATCCACCTAGTCCTCTCACACGGATAGAAGTGTGTAGAAGTTTTGTTTGTTTGCGCTTTGCAGCTGGTAAAACTTTATAATTTTGAGTCCGATGGGAGAAGACTGTGTGATTAGGTTGGCGAACTGTGCTTCATAATAAAGCATTAGCTACATGCGTAAAGCCACATGTGGGAGTGAAATGTTTGCTAAGAGAAATACTATGTGAAATTGTCTTTTAAAATTGTTACAGCAGTGTTGGACCATTTATATGAATGACTCTCGTGATTTTGGGGGTTTGTTGTCGTGTCTCCACACGACCCCTTGCATAAAACTGAGATATATCTGTATTACTATATTTCTATAATTTATTTTGACTTGTACATATACATTTTATATAATTATGTCTTATTTTATCAGTCTCTTGTTAGTTTTTCTACTTATTTAGAATTTATTATTACCATTTATATTATATTGTGATGTTTGAAATTGTTGAGTGATGTTTGGCTGCTCGATTATGGAAAGAAAAATCATTATCACAATTATTTTGGTCAATATTGAAGTTACAATTATTCAAACTGTCGTGGCAAAAATTATATATCTCTTGAAGATAAATAATGAATCCATTTGCGAAGCCCGATGAGTTTTTGGAATATAGACCAAGGTTTATTCTTGTTACAGCAGATATGGACAGGGCCTAGGCCTGTTCTGGCCAAAGCCCAACAGCCTCTCCCCACCAGCAGCATGTTCCTACTACATCTCCCACCGTATCTCCCAGTCTCTCCCCATGTATCTCTCCCGAGCATTTGAGCTCTCACTATTTATACAGAAATACAAGTTACATACATATTAAAGCAGAGTGACTTTGGTTTCAGAGGGTGGTACTAAATGAACTTACAGTTGAGGACAACAAAGGGCTTCCTGAAGGAGGAGCCAGTAGTCTGATGAACCTTTACACATGTTCATGACTGGTCTGGGTTTCAGGTAGAAATTACATTCATTTATACAAAGACAGATTGAAAGAAATCTTTCCACAATCTAAATTTCTATCACACAAACTATTATATTTTTAGTTACACTACGCATTTATTCAGCATTTCTCTCTCCAAAGAAATTATTGATCATTTACCCAAAACTTTCAAATTGAAATAAATATAAGTACAAATATGAACCTTGCGATGGATAAAACATAAAATGAATAAAATATACTTTAAACATGAAATAAGGCACAGAAAACATAAATGTATCCAAAATAAACTATATATCCAGCTGTTCTACAATCTCTATATTTAAAAACTAAAATAAATCACAGTAGGACTTTAGAACTGTGCTGTGTTCAAGCATGATTGGGTTCCATGGGCCACACTCACATATTCTGCACAACCGAACTGAGCCACGGCCGACGACATCATCACACGACGCTGTTTGTTTACATGTTGCGCAGCAGAGGTTGTACTTTTTGCTGAGAAAATAAGACCCTGTCCACACCAGTACGTATTTGAGTTGTTTTCGTTGTGGATGCAGTGTTCGTCCACATTAATCCAAAACGGAAAACGGCTCCAGAGACGGAATGATCTGGTGCCGCCAGCTCCTACAAATTCATCTGAGTACAGATCTGATCCGGCACTGTGTGGAAGCCTGAAAACACTGATACGCTGATGTAGGTCTGTGCGCCACGAAGTAATTCACCTCCAAACGCTAAGAGGCTAGAATATACGTCATTTTGTTGATTTTAAGCATCCTATCTCTTCCTTAAGATATATTGGCATTTAACATGTGGAACTGCCCCCTAGAGGTGGGACTCTAGAAATGCTCCTGTCAAAAAGAGAACACTTCTGGATTCACCAACTTAAGACTCTAGCTTCTCATGGACTGAATGTGGAGTTTGATCTAAGATGTTTTTTGTGATAGACTTAAACTATTTCTGTATTTTATAAAATATTTTTTATGTAAATATCTAGACTGTTGTGCTGTGGTCCAAAGCAAGAAAAAATATCTGATATCTGATAAAAAAGCGTTTGGACATCGGCCATCTGAGTTGTGCTATGCATTTTTTCACTCCTGTCTGGCTGCTCCTTGCATTTGCACCTCTACAAGAATTTTGGTGTGCGTTTTCTGTTTCTTCAGAATATATGTCCATTCATATATACAGTCTGTGTGTACGACCTGCAGATGTATAATCTCTGAAAAGTTTAACATGAACCATCTCCAACACGATAGAAACACAGAACAGACTCACCATCAGCAGAACACCCCTCTGTCACCAGAAAGAACACTCATATTCCACTGAGTCGTGCCCTTTAGTCTGACAGAAGCTGAACACAATAGCGAGTGCTTAGTTTATGCAAATGAACCATGCGGTTTTAAGTTTTAGTTTCTGTAAAATGTAAACAAATATGCTCAAACAGAATGCGGAAACAGAAACGACGTGTCTGAATGCAGATCATTTCCGATACGGTGATACGTGGATTTGTTTCTAAGGCTAGCCGCAGAAATATGAGTCGTGCTACAATACGTGCTTCTCCGAGAGTTTATGGATATAATCAGTAACATAGTTTCCCATTATGCACAGCGAGAAGGGCACCAAGTTCTTGCACAAAACTACGGTCATCGCGCTCCAGCACATACATCGTTTCAACTTGATTATATTAGTTTGGAAATTGTTTGACATACAAATTGAAACTGAGATCAAAATTCAATTATTGCACAGCCTTAGAGTGAGCTACTGTTGTCTAAGTCTAAATGTCTAAAAAGTAAATTCAAAAGTGTTGTGGTAGCTGTGGTTTCGTGCGCATTCAAGGATTTTTGGAGAGAAGATGAAATGTAAACAGCAAAATGATCTGGTTTGTTTTTAAAAACGTCTTTTCTCGATCTCCGTGGTGCTGGTTTGTCTGCTTTGTTTTCCTTGTTTTTTTTTTATAAAAGTACACAGCAGAATTCTCAATGTGAATAATGTCAGTGTCAGTGACAAATGCATTTATAAAGCACAATTAAAACAATGTCAGTTGAAGTGTTACAATAAAGCAATAAAGTAGAGAAAACAAGGTGAAAATACAAATACTGAAATCACAGAACAATAAAACATTACAATAGATGATAAAAGAAAACAAAAGAAACCCTGTAAATCCAAGGTGGTGACTCTAAACTATTAAAAGCAAAAGCAAATCGATGGGTTTTTGACTTAATTTTAAACTGATTCATAAACTGAGCAGAGCGGACATGAAGGGGAAGGCCTTTTCACAGTTTAGTGGGCACAATCACCATAATATCAGTGTATTATTGATGTGAATAAAGTTCACTTTACTGCCCCCATTGGGACATCTGCCGTCTGCATTTGGCCCACCCTTCAACACCACTGGGGCGACTCATCAGGAGCAGTGAGGACCACAGCACCGTACATGGGAAACCCTCTCTAAGATGTGGTGCTAGTCTCGGTCAGGACTTATCTTACCTGAGGATTTAGGATTTGAGCAATTTACATGTTTCAAATTGTCAATGAAAGTTCAAAATAGCATTATAGCGATGCAGCAGCCTAGTAATTATAATGACCAAAAAAAAAAAAATGTTATGTTAGGTTGTCAATCAAACTCCCAATGTGAGTCCTGCAGGGGTCCATTCCTGGAGACCCGCACCTACCTGCACCCGCACAGTACAGCACCACACCCGCTCGTTAACCCGTGATTTTGTCAAAGTTATCCAGCACCCACCTGGACCAGATAATGTTCCCCCCGTTACCTGCCCATGTCCATGATGAATCACACTCAAAAACATTCTAACTGCAGCATCCATCTGAATACGAATAGAAAAGTGATGACTTCAAGAATTACAATCACAAAATGAAATCAAATGTTACACTTTCATACATTGGTCGAGATGCCGGAATTTTGTGCCACACATGCCACAGACTAAACCAAGACTAAACCAGGACTGATTCCAGGACTGAAGAGGAGGACTAAACCAGGACTGAACTAGGACTAAAACAGGACTAAACCAGAACTGAACCAGGGCTCGCTGTCAGGAGGGTTCGGGAGGTGCACCTGCATAGTGACCGCAGGCAAAAGGACTGGCACAGAGCTACGTGCCGCACAGAGGTAAGCGCAGCCATCGCCTGATTGCGCTTTGCAGACACCCTGCTCTGAGAGCTCGGGGTTCTCTCTCTCTCTCTTAAGTCCAAGATTAGTCCTGGTGTAGTCCTGGTTTAGTCCTGATTTAGTCCTGACCTGCCCGTGTGTAATTACAACCCACCCACATACACGCCTGTAAAATTCCAGAATGTTAAAACTCGCTTGTTTCAGCAACTATTTGCCTGTACTCGTTGGGTACCCGCAGGTACCCGACCTAGTGCAGGACTCTGCCCTATGTTTCTAGCATAACTGACTCGCCTGCGCGCTGGGATTATGTGGTTTACGTTTGCCTCTCACACATTCCACAAGACGCCATTTACTCGACAAACGCAGTGGTTCTTAGCGGGTTTTCCAGCTGTAGTTTGTGACGGCAAACAAGAATCCAAAAAAAAAAAAAAAAATCTGTTTTTGAGGTTGCTGAAAGAAGAAGAGAGGGGCAAAAGGAGCGAAGAGTTTAAAGACTGAAGTGCTGGTCGCTAAATTACTTCTGGACAGGTAACTTCCACAGAGATTCTGAACGCGCAGTGGCGATAAACAAGCATGATTTCTAGCGTAAGGAGGCGGCGGGAGCATGCGCAACATTCAAATAAGGACAAACAGTTGCTGTATTTCTCTTTCCTTGGAAAATCCTTTACATCCTTTAATATTTGTATTTGTGGGTTGGGAGAACAAACTCATTACTGATAAATAAATACACATAAAACATCTACAAGTGAATAAATGCAAGATGCTTTACTGTGGAACATTTTACGCAAAGCAATAACATCTCCATGGATACAAGGAGACAGGCACTTCACCAGAGAAATGACTTGGTGCGCCTTTAAATGCTAAATGGGACTCGATTCATCTCGGTGATCTCATTTGTAATTCCACACTAAAAGCTCTTGTGTGTCTCTGTTGTATTTGCATATTTACATGTGAAACAATACATTTAGTTAAGGTGACATTTCCGGGGCCCTTCTCTGGATTAAATCAGCGCTCTGAGCCTCGTCCGTCTCCGTGATGGAATGTGCTCCTTTATATCAAATGTTACATGAAATATTCAGCTGGGTGGATTCAGTTTTATGCTAATATTTGGCTCCTCTTTGCTCCGTTCACATTAACATTTAAGGATCCCTGTGTAATGGCATTAATCATTTGAGCGGCTGTTAACAAGTCTTCCAATTACCGCCATCACTCAGCACTCTGCGCGCTGCAAAAACCCGACGATCTGAGAGGAAATGAGAGTGTGAATGGCTTTGACTGGAGATATGTACTGCGCACTGCAAAAAATAATCAAGTGAACGTATAAGAGGGGTAAAAATAAAGCTACAGTATGTAACTTTCCATGGAAATACAAAATTAAAATGATACGTCAGAACATTCTCCAGGGGATTAGATGGTTTTCTGGTTCTTTATTGTATAATTTCCCTTGTGAATCAGTAACGTTTGTTTACCGTATTTTCCGCAGTATAGGGTGCACTTAAAAGCCTCCAACCCCATCAAAAAACTGACTGCATGCCCCACAATCCAGAGCGCCCTATATATGAATCCACTCAACACGACTTCAGTAAACTACAAAGCCGCACCACTCGCAGAACACACAAACACACACGGAGCAGACAGCGACCGCACAGCGAAACACACCCACAGACACACTCATCACTCCACGCCGACGAGGAACGGAACAGAGGAACGAACCAAAAAAGCGAGCGCAATGTGCCACTTCTAGACACAACTGAACAACTGAGTCACTGCGAACACGCCAACAATCCGTTGGTCCCAGACAGCACCCTCCCTACACGCCACAACTGAACAAAGCCCAGAGTCACCACCATCACTCCATCACACTGTTGTGTTTCCTTTAAAGTCCGGTGCAGTTTATTTGTGAAAAAAGTTTGAAAATAGACCATTCTATGACAGTGTGCCTTATAATCCAGAGCGCCCTATAGTGTGGAAAATATGGTATGTAACTTTCCATGGAAATAGAAAATTAAAACCGTACGTCAGAACATTCTCCAGGGAATTAGATGGTTTTCTGGTTCTTTATTATGTAATTTCTCTTGTGGATCAATAAACTTTGTCTAAATTCTAGAATGTGGTGATGTCTTACTCCCAGATCGGGGTTTAACGGTCAGATTTCCCAAATTCAAATCCAGTTTATTTATAACACACTATTAAAAAGAACAAAGTTGACCAAAGTGCTGTACACAAAGTTAAAAACACGTATAATACATGAAAAAATATAATATATAATTATTGGACAGTAAAAGACCTCAAAATGAGTTAAAAGCCAAAGAAAACAAGTATGTTTTAAGAAATGATTTCAAAACAAGAAGAGAGTTTACTTGTCTTATGTCAATAGGCAATTCATTTTATAATTTATGCCCAAAAACAGAACATGCTTTGTCTCCTCTGAGCTTCCTCCTGGACAGAGGAAGGAGAGCAGAGCCAGAGAGTATTACACCAGCAGGTCAGTGAAGTATTGCGAGGCAAGGCCGTTTAGTCATTTAAAGCCAAAAAAAAAGTATTTTAAAATCCACTCTGAAACAAATGGAGTCAGTGAAGGGCAGACAGGATTGGGAGCACGTGGTTGTATTTTCATGAACCAGTTAAAAGATGAGCAGCTGTATTTTGGACGAGCTGAAAGACTGGATTATGCCAACATAGAGGGCACTGCAGTAATCCAGTCTGGTCGTGACAAAAGCGTGGATCAAAATCTCAAATTGATTACATTGTACTTTACCATGAAAAGAAAAAAAAAAAATCCCAGAGGAAGCCGTCATCCGCATGTTTCCAAACTTCTTCCAGTTTTGTGATGTGAGTGTGAATACAACCCACTGACTAAAACCTATAACTCACTGTAATACACAATTTTACATTTTAACAATATTATTTTACTCGCTTGCTCACAGTAGCCTCAGGGCCTCAAGTTTTTCAGTGAAATAAAAACATTAAAAAATGAAAAATAAATACATATAACAGATGTGCATTGTCATGTTTAGCTATTAAATGACATAAAGTGGCTTCAGTAAGTTAAAATATGTGTTTTATTATTTTTTCCTCCTGTTTGCTAAAAGAATCTTGACTTACAGTGTCTGATGATTTTGCCTTGAAATAAGACACATGTTGAAACCACAGAAACACATTTGAAATCATGTCATTTAGATCCATGTAAACTGTCCAAACTACTCAAACTAAGAAAATACCAGCACAGTCATTAGTACTATTGACTTTACAGTGTAAACTTAAGATAAACAGATACATAATTATAGGAAAATAAATGTTATTCTACAACTACTACTACTACTACTCCTGTTACTACTACTACTACTACTACTCCTGTTACTACTACTACTACTACTAGTCCTTCTTCTACTACTCCTACCACTACTACTACTACTACCTCTAATATTACTACTACTCCTACTAGTCCTGTCACTACTAGAACTACTGCTACTACTTCTAGTCATCCTCTTCTTACTACTACTACTAGTGCTACTCCTTCTACTACTACTCCTACTACTCCTTTTACTATTAATACTATTGCTGCTATCACTACTACTCTTACTCCTACTACTACCCCTACTAGTCCTACCACTACTACTACTATACCCCTAATATTACTACCACTCCAACTAATCCTACCACTACTACAACTACTACTGCTACTTCTACTTCTAGTCCTCCTCTTCCTACTACTACTAGCTCTTCTACTACTACTCCTATTACTACTAATACTACTACTGCTATCACTCCTCCTCCTCCTCCTCCTACTACCCGTAATAATACTACTACTCCTATTAGTCCTACCACTACTACAACTACTACAGCTACTACTACTTCTAGTCCTCCTCCTACTACTACTACTATACTAATACTAATACTACTACTACTACTACTACTCCTACTAGTCCTACCACTACAACTAGTACTGCTACTACTACTTCTAATCCTCCTCTTCCTACTACTACTACTTCTATTACTCCTATTACAACTAATACTACTACTGCTATTACTACTACTCCTACTACTACTAATACTACTACTGCTATTACTACTACTCCTACTACTACTTGTATCACTAAATGCCTAAATGTCCCTTGTGGATCAATAAAGTTTGTCTAATACTACTTCAAGAAATATGTTTAGATCCAAAGATGTAAGGGTGAGAAAATTATTTAAATGACTCTAAAAAAAATCAAAAAACAAAATGCCACTAATAATAATAATGTAACAGTATAACCCAGTGCTCACTTCTCAAACCATAATCTGTTATCTTGTCATTGTACATCGTAGATATTTTTTACAGTGTCCTCAGATGGCAGTAATCCCTCTCTCCTCCACCTCTTCCACCCGTTTCTTTGTTGTAATCAGGATTCTGGGCGCGCCCGGGTCCGGCGCTGCTGCAGCTGACCCGACAGCTGAAGTTATGGGTCGGTAATGGTTCTGTCAGCGTTTGACAATGAGGAGAAAGCCACACCAGCGGCCTCATATTCAGCTCTGAAAATCTCATTCAGGCCCGTCTCCTCTGCACGTCCAGCTGTCACAACACGATTCAATGAGCGTCACTCCAGACACCCTTTCACTTTAGGCACTGTTTCACTTTGGTCCCCCGCTTAAACAGGCCCCGACCATTCACACATTATACACACATACTCCGAAGAATCACCTGGGAGACATCAGGGATATTTGGATATAGATTGTGCTGTTAGTGATGTGCCTGAAATGTTCCAAGGAATGGCATTAAGACTTAGTTTAGTTCTGGTTTAGACCTGGTATGGCGTTAAAGTGTGTGTGCAGTTAAACAGGCCCAGACCATTCATATATTATAGAGGCTTTGCACCGTCACGTGACCCCTATAGCAACAGTACCTACGCCGTCACACTATGTCATTGACTTCAGCAGCATCGGAGAAACATGGGCAGGTTTTGTTGTGTATTTGGTTGTTCTAGACGCTCTGAATGGGATAAAATGATTCGTTTCTTCACTGTTTCTCTGTAAATGACTTATCAGGATCAAACAAGGGAATTATCAGGAAAAAAACAGGAATTATGTCTAGAGAACATAAACCTTGAAGAGATTTCCTATGGTACCATCAAGACACACTCACGTCACTTTCATCAAGGTATTTGCTATTTAAATTGTTTCATAGTTTATTTAATGAAAGAAGCACATTTGCTGAACTAAAATTTCATAAATTTATCCTGGAAAACCCGCACTAGTTTACAATTCAACGAACCCACACTGGGCTCCTATGATCAACATGACGCACGAGTCAAAGTGTCTGTGAGCCGAACCTCGAAAGAATCAGCCATGAGAAAGATCCTCGCGAACGTTAGAAAGATCCACTCACAAAAAGCGATTAATTCTAGAAGACATAGTGGTGGATAAGCAAGACAATAAAGAAAACATGGGTCCTACGACGAGTGACATGTTTATATGTGCTGGAAGATCCAGTTTCTACTGCCACTCACACTGCAAATGTTTTCTTTTTTTTATTTTAGTTCAATAAATGTGCTTCTCTCATTAAATAAACTATGAAACAATTTAAATAGCAAATACCTTGATGAAAGTGACGTGAGTGTGTCTTGATGGTACCATAGGAAATCTCTTCAAGGTTTATGTTCTCTAGACATAATTCCTGTTTTTTTCCTGATAATTCCCTTGTTTGATCCTGATAAGTCATTTCCAGAGAAACAGTGAAGAAACGAATCATTTTATCCCATTCAGAGCGTCTAGAACAACCAAATACACAACAAAACCTGCCCATGTTTCTCCGATGCTGCTGAAGTCAATGACATATCGTGCCCGGTGTCATGGTGGCATAGGTACTGTTGCTATAGGGTCACGTGACGGTGCAAAGCCTCTATAGACAGGGCTCTTACTGATTTGCCTGAAATGTTCCACACTATGGCATAAAAGTGCCCAGTTAAACAGGGTCAAACTTGTAACTCAGGAGGGACATGCCATATTATTTATATATTTGATATGTGTTTCACAGAATTGATACACTTGTCATTGTGCAATAGGGCCGATTTTTATGTAAAATGGGATTTTGAGGTCAAATGAAGTCCCTGCATTTAATTATTAAAGTAAACCTCCATCCATTTTCTTCTGCTTTACCCACGGAGGCAGCAGTTTAAGCAGGGACTTCCAGACTTTCCTTTCCACACTTCCTCCAGCTCCTCCGGGGGGACCCAAGGTGTCCCCAGGCAAGTTGAGAGACATAGTCCAGGGTATCCCCAGGTTTGACTACCCCAAATTTAAGACTTTTTAAAGACCTTTTTAAGACCACTTAAATAAAAAATTAAGACCAACATCGCAGTCAGTATGCGGACAAAAAACACCAGATCCAATTCTAATAATGACCAACCAACTCCTATATCTAAAATAAAAAAAATAAGACTTGGACAACATAATTTCAGACTTTTTAAGGCCTTAATTTAGGAACATGAACTTAAGACCTTTTTAAGACTTTTAAGACCCTGCGGCCACCCTGTCGTCCCTTGAGCGTGTCCTGGGTCTTCCCTGGGACATGTCCGGAACACCTCCCGAAGGAGGCGTCCAGGAGGCATCAGGAACAGATGCCCAAGCCACCTCAACTGGCTCCTCTCGACGTGGAGGAGCAGCAGCTCTACTCCGAGCTCCTCACCCTATCTCTAAGGGAGCGCCCAGCCACCCTGTGAAGGAAACTCATAATGTGAACCTATTCTGCAAAACCTACTTTTCAGAGCTTTTATTCATGTTATAGTTGTTTCCCCTCACCATTTACTCACCCACAGTTGTATTTTTAAGGTTCCATCATCGTCATCGTCAAATCTGCTTGTTAGTGTGATCTGCAGCTGTCCATCAGAGGAGCCGACTCTTTGTTGTGATGAGTTGGCACCTCTGATGACAGGAGTAGAACGTTTGTGTGTCTACTGATCTGGAGGTTGGAGGTTTGAATCCGTCTCTCAATAAAAACATCATTGTTTGAGCAGTCAGATCCACTGGCCCACAGGTTGGTAGTGTGATTCCAGCTCCCACAGATGAACGCTGTCATTGTGTCCTTGGGCAAGACACTTAACCCACCTCGCCCCAGTGTCTGTGCACACTGGTGTATGTGTGTGTGTGAATAGATGAGTGCTTCCTTGAAATGCGACCATTTACCACTTACCATGACGTTTATGGCGACATCAGCTCCCATTCCATTCCCGGTTTTCTAACAGTGAAGTCAGAGCACTTGATTTTTTATTTTTATTTTTTTTATTACGTTGGTTTAGATGGATATTGCTATTTAAAATGTGTAAATCTTAACATAATGATCCATGGGTATCATAGATTATAATTATACAGCAGACACAAAGACAATATTCTTTAAGTGCTTTACTGTCCAAGAATCAGGAAGTGAGCAGTTAGTATGCTAGATATTTTTAGCATTACCGTGATGGCAAAACTCCAAACTAGCCTCCGACAGTTATGAAAAGCACTAATTGCGGTGAATAATAAGAATGCTCTGAATGCGTAAGATAAGTGAGGAATAACTTTGGACAACTGCAAACTGTTTACAATCAACTAATTCTGTTTCCCGTCGGGGCCATTTGTTTGGGAAGTGACGTTCTTAGATGTTTACAGTGCACGGAGGCGTCTTTATCCCTGGATGAAGTGGACTGTCACAGATCAAACAGAAACGAGTCCATATTGGTTCACCGAGCAGAGAACAAGGCTGTCTGCCGTCTGCCGAGCGCACACAAAAACACGACTTTACTTCACATCCTCCACACGACACAATCCTGAGGTCACACTATTCAAATGAGTGTTTTGTCTGCGACTGACGAAACGACAAATTACAACAGTTTTCAATGGCTCCTTCAAACCGTCTGCCTTCGATGTCGTCTGTAATGAGAATGTTCTGGCTTTAGTTTTGATTATGTAAAAGACACAAACTGGTTCTGATTTAGTCCCACGTCAACTGTGTTTCTACGATTCCAATTTGTCTTGTCCCGGTACAGATAGTTTGTACAAGCAGCTGTTGAGGTCAAAATAAGTCTGCTGTGTACCTCTCTGCATCTAATTGTGAAGCAATTTAAGGTCTATCAATTAAGAAAAGTGATTAGCATGCTAGTTGTTGTTAAACTTACTGTGATGGGTAAACTGTGGGGTCTGACGGTCGTGAAAAGCGCTCACAAACTCTTCACGGTGAGTAATTAGGTAAGTGAGGAAGAACTTTGGACCACTGAAAACCATTTGGAATGAACTAGTTATGTTTTTCGCGTTTTTAAGATGGTAAAAAAAAAAATCAGGTGCAGCGTCTTTTAAACTGAAATTGGATTTAAAAACACATCAATACAAAGTACACTGCAAAAAGTAATAGCTAATAGGGATGGAACAAGACAGTTTTCATGAGCCGAGACACATCACGAGATTAGGTCCACGGGGACGAGACAAAATGAGATGTTGACATAATTTGTAATGAATAAGTAGAGCAATCCATTTCACAATTTTGGCTTCATGATTTTAATTTATTTTATGTAATACTTCAGCAGTTTTGTAACTACAGCTTCTCAAACTGTATAACTCACCAGCTCTTAACTTTTTTTAGTCCAAGCCAAAGGTCAATTCAGGGAAAGAAAAATCTCACAAGATCATTTTTTATCTTGTGTGCACGATCTTGTGGTCATAGCAGCTTGTCAAAGCCTGGTCCCATCAGATCTCAGAAGCTCAGCAGGGCCGGGCCTGGTCAGTACTTGGATGGGAGACACTGGGAAAATCAGGTGCCACAGGAGTGCACCAGTCTTAAAAACTGTTGTTGTGTCCTTAGGCAAGACACTTCACCCTTATTGCCTAGTATGAAAGTTGTGTGTTGGTGGTGGTCAGAGGGGCCGATGGTGCATATTGGTTGCCTCGCAGTCTGCCCCAGGGCAGCTGCTGGCTACAGTAGTAGTAGCTTAATAATGCTCTGTAAAGCGTCTTTGAGTGTCCAAAAAAGTGCGATATAAAACCGAGGCATTGTCATTATTATTTTTATTTTTTTTCTTGTGAGATCTTGTGGCATGAGATCTTGTCCCATCCCTAATAACTAAGTAATTATAGTAATTATAAACGTATATATCTTCTATAATGTTTTCATTTGAGTTGGTTTGACAAGAGAAATAATCTACCAGCAATGCCGATACCTAACAATGAATAAAAGAAAAAAGAAAAGAAAAGAAAAACAGCTACTCTACTGTAGGTCGTGGCTTCAGGTGTGTCATGTTTAAATGCAAAGTTTGTGGGGGACACACGTCTAGGACAATACAATGTTTGAAAAAAATAAATTTTCGTCAACATTTGTTGCGCATCTGTGAGTTTCTAAGCCTCATTTCTCAGCTGGTTTCACTTCGTAGAAACCGTCTGACCTCGCAGCGTTAGATTTCGTTCGCTTGACAGTAGGCGGGTACTTTTTTTCATTTAACCAATTGCTGCTATTTGGTCGTGACATATATAATGCACCGCTAACGGGGTTAACTGGTATATTAAACTTTTCCCAAATCCTGTAGGAAGAAGGACAATAACGTCTTTCCCCTTGATAAAATTCACCAAACATTCTCTTTGTTCCTGGCTTTAAATCCTCAGTCTCAGGAATCGTTGCCAACACAGAATGTATGACTCTTCACTGATTGGCTGGTGCCCGAACTCACTTCTTGGATTCTTGCAAACCGTTTAGTGCACTGGTGTCAAACAGATGGCCTGGGGGCCAGATTAAAGGTCTTGGAGGGCTGGATCTGGCCCCCTTGTCTGATTTTCTACAAAAATATTTGAATTATACTTTCTATTAAAATATTGGTAATTTTCTGTGGTGTTTATCACAGCAGCATCTCCAGTGTCTCTGTACGTGGCCCCTCCCACCAGAGCAGCACAAATGAAGACTTGTCTCTTTCCAAACGCTCTTAAAGGACGATCGTTTTGACTGTTGACCGTGACACCCTCATCAGAAAAATGTCCAACATGAGAAAAGTGGAGCTGAGTGCAGGATTTTACAACAAAAATAGACTTATTCCTATTTACAAACAAGTTCATGTTAAAACATTGTGTTGAAATTGTATTTTTCTTAAAGTTTCAGGTTGTTCATAATATTATAATATTTTGTAAAAGAAAGAGTTCATCAATTTAGAAAGATTTCTGTAATAGATTTGTGTTTCTCTGCACCAATATTTGAACTTATTGTTATTTTTGGGGTTTATATGACATGAATTTTCTGATCCAGCCCTTTTGGATCAAAGTAGGTTGGATACAGCCCCCGGACCAAAATGAGTTTGACACCCCAGGTTTATTCCTGACCTAGTCGCTGGAGAGAAATTTCATTGAGCGGAGGCACTAGGTGGCGCCAGACTACCTACGAGTTTCTAGCACCTACCCTCAAATACAAAGACGGTCAACTAGAGGCATTCGATGAGATTTTGAGACAACGGTCTGAACATAGCATAATACATCGACATATTTTACATATTTTGACTTAATTATCTGGTAAGATTTGCTCAAAATAAGATAAAGTCTAGTAATTCAGCTTATTTCAACTTTCAGTTTCAGCTCCACTTCACATTCATCGTCTGAAGAATGAGTTTCTGAGGTCACACTATTCAAATGAGTGTTTTGTCTGCAACTATAAAACAAATCACAACAGTTTTCTATGGCTCCTTCAAACCGTCTGGTGTCTGTCGTCTGTAATGAGGACGCTCCAGCTTTAGTTTTGATTATGTAAAAGACACAAACGTCAGCGATGTGTTTCAATTATGCTCATGTTTGAAATGCGGAATTAGAGTTTAATGTAGACAGACTATCCACTGCAAAGGTAATATCTAAAAATATCAATATCTAAAACATTAACCTTGTTTGTGGTCATACCGGCTTGTCAGAGGCTGGTCTCTTCAGATCTCAGAAGCTCAGCAGGGTAGTACTTGGACTAGAGACACTGGGAAAATCAGGTGCCACTGTGTTGCTGTGTCCTTAGGCAATACACTTCACCTACATTGCTTAGTAAGAAAGTGGAGTGGAAGGTGTTTCTTGGCGAACAGTTGGTGCCTTTCGTTTTGGCGTTGACTTTTTAAATTCGTAACCAAGGTGGAGTGAGGGATCAGGATTTTGCTTTGTTGGCGCTTCACATACAAAATGTTCACTGCAAACTCAGGATGATTAGTTTTTTCGTCCTTCCTGTGTATCAATCCTGCCCATCGCCTTCACCTTTCACTATTTTTCAATTCTGTTGGGAAGGGAAACAGTTTGAACGGAGGTTTGCAGTCACACACATCTGATTCCTTTTTGAAGTTATGGAGTTTGCAAACTTCCGAAGCCCATTTCTCGAGTCGTTTTCCGCCATTAGGATCCAACATCCACACAATTTCGATGTCTGAATCCCAAAACTATAATATGACAATATCAGAACCAGAAACAAAAGTGATATGGTTCAAAAGACTTGAAAAGATCGGCTTTGACAATAGACACATCCCACTGGGAAAACAAACATGGCGGTTTGATGCTCACTTTTTCGGAGGATCCTTCCCAGTATGCACTGCACCATGACCGGAATTCGAAATCTGAGATGCATGTATAGTAACTTACCACCACTGAGTATTGAGTGAATGAACAATGTAAAGTACTTTGGGTGTCTTGAAAGATGCTATAAATGCAGTGATTCTGATCCATGTGTTAATGTTGTTTCCTCGGCAAAAAACAGACCTGGAGTTGTGTTTTGTTTCATTCACACAAGGTTAAAACATAAACCCTGCATATTTAGACCTTGTTCTTATCACAAAGTGGAATAAAGGTCATGTCAATACAGGTAGTGCTCTACTGCCTTTTTAAACTCCATACATCTCCTGCACCTTCATTAAAATCATTTGACTGAGTAGGTATACATGCACATCAGTATCCCGGTCATTGGCCATATCCCGATTACAGCAGTATTCAGGATACTGTATATACATGTGCCCTGAGAAACTGGGATATTCGTGTAACTCGATATTCGTGAGTACATGATCAAATGGAGTATCCCGGTTTCTTGACATAACCTTACAAATGCGCAAGCGCTAAAATTTACTTAATTTAAGTTAATAAACCAGGAAAAATACAAACAACCATGAGCTGCTTTAGCAGAGGAAACTTGAGAGGTTTAACCAGCGGTACAGAGCTATGAGATATCCCACAATCCACTGCACAGATCAAACCCAACGTGTAGATTTTTTATTAAAATATTCTGCATAAATAAACTCAGCTTTATAACATATGAACCAGAACCACATCAGCCCGTTTGATCAAATAATTCAACTTTGCCACATTTGTTTACGTTTAACTGAAACAAAACTTAAGACCACATGGCTCATTTGCATAAACTGTTAGTGCTGATAAAAACAGCTCACTTCTCCTGCTGCTGATGCATCAGCTTCTTTCCGACTAAAAGACATGACTCAGTGGATTATATGTGTTTTTTTTTGTGACAGAGGAGCTGATGATGATGAGTGTGTTCTGTGTGTATATCACATCGGAGATATTTCATGTTTAACTTTTTAGCAATCATACATGTGCAGGTCATTGAGTACAGATTCAGTGCAGCTCTTTATTTTACACTCATTTCACTCATGTATTTTATGTATTTTTGATGTATTTCATGTATTTTTTACTTTATTTCTGTCGCTATTGTGGTGAAAAGACTGACGCATGTGCACTCAACTCTATGTTGCAGTAACCAGGATATACAGGCCACAGTATACCAGTTTCTCATAATCGGGATACTGACACCGTTTACATGCACCATGACGAACCCGGGATACTCAAAAAACCTGATCATAACCGGGATACTCATGTGCATGTATACGCACTCAGTGATTTCAGCCCTGGAACTATCAATCTCTACTGAACTAAAGGTAAAGCTGTTAACTTGAAAACTACCACTACATGACATCACAAGGTGAATCAGAGCATTTTGAGCTTTGGAGACGTAGACAGACTAATAAAGCGTTACTCAAACATGTGTGAATGGAACAAAACTTTGAATTTTGAGTCAGTTTTACTCAGATCAAGATATAGTACGTTCTTAAATCAGCTAAATGAACATTCTCCAGCGATTACTACTACACTGTACGCAAAAATGGCCACCCAAAGAGCCACAGCTGCCCTGGGTCACACTGACTGCAGAGAGGCTGCCGATCTGCGCCGCCCGAACCAGCTCAAAGTCTCCAACCCGTTCTGAAAGTGAGTAATACAACTGCTGTAAATGTTCGTATGAAGAGTAATTGATTCCTAATGAAAGGCAGAATGAGGTGAGCAGGTCCATAATTCCCGTTACAGATTGTCACCGGAGTTTGGCTGAAGTCGCCGTAAATCGCCCGAAGCCCCAGTGACATCATAAAAAAGTACCCAACTTTTTCCATAAAACGTGGCGCAGGTTTAACGAGCTCGCAGTGATTAAAGCTAACGACGCGAACGCACTTTTAGATCATTCAGTCTGAGAGGGAGGACACTTTGGGGAAAAGTCCAAGAACGCCAATTTGTAAAGAGCTTTTTCCGTTTAATTTACTTTAATTATTTTAAAATTAAGAAATAAAACTGCATTGTGGTTTGAGGAAGCTGAATGACAACAACTTAAATAGAGTTATTAAAAGTATAAAAAAGAATTAAATTCTAATCAATACGAAAACAAGTATCGAAACTAGATACTCAAGTTTAGATCATATTTTCACATTCAGGACTCCACGAAGATTCCTGTTTTTTCTACTTTCAAAACTCTGAAATGCACAAACTTATTTTCAAAATTAAAAGGGTGAAGTGAAGAATGACCTTTATTAGAGCCTAGTACACTAGTAGTAATAATTTTCAACAACTTGTAAATAGGATTATTAAAAGTATCAAAAATCAAATACTTAAACAAGTATCGACACTAGATACTCAAATGTAGATCATGTTTGTCACATTCGGGACTCCACATAGATTTCTCTATTTTTTCTACTTTCAAAACTCTGATCTCTTCAACTACTGTACTTCCACTCTACTCAGAAACGTACAAACCTATTTTTAAAATGATTAAAAAGAGTGAAGTAAAGAACTAGCTTTATTAGAGCCTTGTATACTAGTATGTGTCTGAGCTTTTTCTATTTTATTTAGCTTAATTATTTAAAGGGCTCATCTCATGCAAAACAACTCTTTTCACTTTTTTTTTTTTTCACTTTTTCTGTATCTTCTGCACATAAACATGCACAGTTTGGGTTTTGGAACATCCATTACACAATAAGTTCTGAAATCTTACTGATTTCTTGGAGACGAAGACGAAGGGGCTAAAAACTGACTCTCGGTCGATAAATTACTTCTAGACAGGAAACTTCAGCAGTAATTCTGAACATGCACTGGATGTAAACAAACGTGATTTCTGGAGTAAAGAGGCGGGAGGAGATGTTTCTACTGAGGAGCTGTGGAGGAGGAAGGTGGTGTCACATGCACAACATTTGAAAAAGGACTGTCTCTGTGTTTCTCTTCCCTTAAAAACATCCTCTATCCAACCTTTGAAGGTGGAAAAGCTTTGTATAAAAATGGAACCATTTACCATAAAGAATTAAAACTGCATTGTGGTTTGAGAAAGCTCCAATGACAGTCATTTGCAACAACTTGTAAATAGAATTATTAAAAGTATTGGAAATCAAATACTAATCGACAGTAAAATAATGATCACAACTTTACTCACGTTTGTCACATTCAGGACTCCACAGAGATTTCCACTTCCACCCTCCCTCCTCCTCTCTCTTCCTCCCTCTCTGTCCCACTCTCTGCTTTTTACCTTTCTCTCCCTCCCTTTTTCTCTCACTCCCTCCCTCTTTCTGTCTGCTTTTCACCCCTCTCTCCCTCTGTCTTTCTATCTCCCTCAAATCATCTCTCTCTTTCTCCCCCTCTCTCCCCCTCCTGCCCTCTTGCTCTCTCTCCCTCTCTCTGTCTGCTTTTCACCTACCTCTCCCTCCCTCTTTCTCTCTATCTCCCTCCCATCCTCTCTCTCTCTTTCTCCAGCCCTCTTGCTCTCTCTCCCTCTCTCTGTCTTCTTCTCACCTCTCTCTCCCTCACTCTTTCTCTCTATTGCTCTCTCTCTCCTACTCTCTTTCTCTCTCTCTCTCTCTCTCCATCCTCTCTCTCTCTCTCTCATCCACTCTCTTTCTCTATCTCCCTCCCATCCTCTCTCTCTCGTCCTTTAATTCCTTTCTCTCTCTCCCTTCCATCTTCTCTCTCTCCCTTCCATCCTCTGTCTCCCTCCCATCCTCTCACTCTATCTATCTATTTCACTCCCACCCCCCTCCCTCCCATCCCCCCTCTCTACCTCCCTCCATCCTCTCTCTAGCCTCCTCCCATCCTCTCTCTCTCTCTCTATGTCCTTCCATCCTCTCTCTCTGTCTCTCTCTATCTCCCTCAAATCCTCTCTCTCTCTCTCTCTATTTCCCTCCCATCCTCTCTCTCTCCCTCTCCATTCTCTCTCTCTCTCTCTCTCTCTCTCTCTCTCTCTTTCTCTAGCCCCCTCCCATCCTCTCTCTCTCTCCCTCTTTCTCTCCCTCTCTTCTGCGCTGGTAGAATGACAGTAATTAAAGGCATTGATGTTTCAAATGCAGAAGTGCGCGTCTCGCCTGTTTGGACACACAAACAGGCTCGTGTGTGAGTTTGTGTGTGAGTTTGTGTGTGAGTTTGTGTGTGAGTTTGTGTGTGAGTTTGTGTGTGAGTTTGTGTGTGAGTTTGTGTGTGAGTTTGTGTGTGAGTTTGTGTGTGAGTTTGTGTACGGGCTCGTGTAAATACTTGTGTACAGGTTTGTGTTTGTGTACGGGCTCGTGTTTGTGTACGTGCTGTAAACCGCTGCGCTCATCATGTCATTTGTTTGTAAGTCGCGTGTCGCCGCTGACGACGCCGCGCACCTGAAGCACGAGCTCCTCTCAAACGCCGAATTTCGAGTTTTAATTTTGGCGCAGGCAGTCGTTAGCGCGCGGTAATGCGATACGGTAGAGTCCAACTTTAATCAAGATTTTATTTGTTTTAATGTGTGAAAACAATAAAAGAGTGTTTCCATGAAGCAGATCTGGTTTCTACGCAGATTTTTTCATTATTGGGGAAAATGATACAGCGGGGAGGATGTCATTACTGAAGACAATTTTGCGTAATTATAAAGTCATATTCTCAGCTCCAGTTTGAAGCAGAACACATCGTATTTGTGTTGTGTTGTTTTACATGTGTGTGTGTAGTAACTGGACTATAATCTGAGGCATATGTGACTGACTTTTGCTGAGTTTCAGATGACATCACAACATTCTATAGACCACTAATGTTTAAGATTACATTTACATTGAAATGAATCACCGTATTGGAAACAATTTATGTCCAGACGCGTCTTTTCTGTGTCCCCAATCCTTCCCTATCCACACAGCTTTGAGCATATTTGTTTACGATTTAGAGAAACAAACCTTAAAACCGCATGGCTCATTTGCATAAACTGAGCGGCTCAAAAAAACAGCTCGGTATCGTGTGTTGATGTGGTTCAGCTTCTGTCAGGGTAAAGGACACGACTCAGTGGAATATGAGTGTTCTCTCTGTGACAGAGGGGTGTTCTGCTGATGGTGAGTCTGTTCTGTGTTTCTGTCGTGTTGGAGATGGTTCATGTTAAACTTTTCAGAGATTATACATCTGCAGGTTGTACACACAGACCGTATATATGAATGGACATATATTCTACCCTCTTAGTGATTTGGTGGTGAATTACTTCGCGGTGCATAGACCTTACCTCACCGTATCGGCGTTTTCAGGCGTCCACACAGTGCCAGATCAGATCTGTGCTCAGATAAATTCGTGGGAGCTGGAGCAACAAAACACAAAGCAGAACAGGAACAACTCAAATCGGCCATCTCTGACCACTGTAAAAGAGAGAAGCCCTTTCTGGACTGAGACAGAGCAAACATCATTGGGACAGAGGAAAACAAACATTGTCACTGGATTAAAGAGGCAATTGAAATACGGAAACAAGCCCACGAGACGATAAGCCAGGACAAGGGGTCTTTTTTTACTCTCACACACACGGGATACTGTCCTGAGGAAGTCTTCCTGCCTCCACCGCTAGGAAAACAGCACCAAAACCTGTTTAAATCAGCTGAGCGACACGTCACAGCAACATCACATGACCCTGAGGAAGAGCGCCGTGAGCAGGTATGATAAAAAGTCTTGGTCTGAAAAAACAACCTAATAACATAAATTATCGGAAGACCAAATGAACCCGATTGGACTAAAAATGTGACTATTTACCATGGAGACAAGCAGGTACTGACCCTACAGAAAAGTTGCATATTGCACCTTTATTTTAATTTATTTTATTTTATTTACAATATTACTTGTGTTCATATTGTTTCCAGGGTTCCCACAGTCATAGAAATCCTGGAAAAGTCATGGAAATCGAAAATGTCATTTTCCAAGTCTGGAAAAGAAAGCCTGGAAGTTTTGGAAAAGTCATGGAATTTTAGTCTCTCTTTCACACGCAACTCCAGCGTTCTGTTAAGTTCTGATGAGACTACTCGAATTCTTTCTGAACGTCTGTGCCTTTTGTTTAAAAGAGACGACAATAAATGCACTGACAGGATTTTAAATGTTCAAAAACTATAATCCCAAACCATAAGGTGAGTGGAAAGAGTTAACAGTTCAGATTTAGCCCTAAAAATATGATCAGTTTTACAAATGTAGGTGTCATATAGTCATGGAAAATTCACTTTAGGTCATGAAAAATCATGGAAAAGTTTTGAAATTTTGTCAAAGAAAAAAGTGGGAACCCAGTGTTTTTAACCCAGTGTTTTTAACCCAGTGTTTTTAACCCAGTGTTTTTAACCCTGTGTTTTCCTGTTGTGTTTCCGTCACTTCAGAGTTTATAGTTAAGAACATAAAGTCCATCCTTGCATGCTCCGATCAATTCTTCTGTCAATTAGCTGCTTCGGACCCTTCTAAAGCGTCTCTGGGGCCTCGCTTCGACCTGTGGTCCACCCTTTGAATAACACCGCCTCCGGCACGCGACCGTCCGCCGCTTCTCTCTCTCTCTTCTATCTTATCTTTTTTTTTTTTTCTTCTCGACTTGAAGCACCTTTTTATTTACGACTGCATCTGGCACCGGTCCCGCTCTCTTCTCTGTTTAAGATGCAACGGCGTCTCCGGGGGTTACCGAGGGCTGGCTTTATCAATCTGTTCCCTCCCGGTCCCGAACGCGTTACCCCATGCGTTTAATCACTGCCACTAATTAGCGCTAATTACTCATAGCCTGCCCGTGAGACCCCTCCCCTCCCCCTCCTCCCCTCTCCTCCTCCTCCGTCGCTCCCCCTTTCCCGAGCCCCCCTGATGTATTCCCGTTATGAAGGTCCTCGGTAGCCCACAGGTACCGAGCGCGAGCCCATCCCCGGATCTGTTTTATGGCCAACATTTCCAGCTAATCCCCCGTGCTGGCCTCCAGTAGCGTAAAGGAGGGAGGGATGGAACGATAAAGTGGGAAGAGCAGTGGATTCTGGGACGTTTAAGACACACAGGGGGTGGTTAAAGTCCGACTTGGTACCGTTTTAATGTAAGCTCTTTAACTCTTTTAAACGTTTTGATTCTGTGTTCTGTCGCCGTAGTTACTCATACTGCTATCATGTCAAAGTTCCATATTTTTACAGTTTATTTTTAGAAATCAAAAAAAAAAAAAAAAACAATCATATTTAACCATCAACCTATCATCAAAGTCAGACGTTTTATTTGCGTAGTCACACTTTTCTAACATTTATTAAGAGTTTAAAGGTGGGTTCTTCAAATACTTTTCTCTGTGGAGATGTTGTCTGGAATGTTTCACAGTATGGTACTAAACTATTTTAAACTTCATGGAGACCAAACCAGACCAAGTTAAAGTCAGATCTGTGGAGAGGCAACCCCGCTTACAGTCAGAATTAGTGATGGGCATTCAATTAAATTTTCTTAATCGATCGTCGAGAGAATTAATGATCGATTATTGATTAATCATTAATGTTTTTATATTAAAATTATCATCATTATTATTAATATTTGCAATAATCTGATAATAATAAAATTCAACTTTATGACATATAAACTGTAACCACTCTAGAGCCACATCAGCCCGTTTGATATTATAATGTGTTTAATGCAGATTTGTGCAACTCTCACAGAAACTAAACTTAAAACCACATGGCTAATTTGCATAAACTAAGTGAAGAAAAAAAACTGCTCTTGTGTCGCTGATGCGGCACGACTCAGTGGAATACAGGTTAATGTGACCAGATTTGCATTTGTTAAAACCAGGACATCGTACGGGGGAGGGAGGTGGGGCCTTGTCATCGACATTGCGTGACTCTCACCTGGCAAAACTTTTTCATGTTTTCGATGTCCTGGTGAACTTTTTTCTCACTGGACACCGAAACATATGTGCTGCTTTGTTCACTGTGCACACGGCCTCACACTTGTCCCGACCGGAACGGAAAGAGTGGAATTTTTTGTACTACTCATCAATAAATACACATTTGGCTTCAGAACATTGCAGAGACACATGTACGGACCCCTGTTTGTCCTCAATTATCGATTAATCGACTAATCATGCCCATCCCTAGTCAGAATGGCTGTTTATAAAATAAGATAAGATAAGATAAGATCATCCTTTATTGTCTCCCATGGGAGAAATTTGTCTTGGGACAGTGGGTAACATGCTTTATCAAAAAACAGGACGACACAAAGCACCACGTAAACAAACACCATAGAACACAAATAGATAAGAGACCAAGTATGACCACGAGTGATGCACCAACAAGACCTTTAAATCCTTCTTTTGCACACTCCCTTGACCCATGTGCACTTTTGATTGTACATTCCTTACGCCTTTTCATGTATTTTTTTTTACTGCACTATCTGAGTTTAGCAGATTAACGGCTAATGGCACAAAAGATTGTTTGAATCTGTTCAGTTTACAGTTTGGGACCCTGAACCTTCTGCCTGACGCATCCACTCAAACTGACTGTGAAGAACATGGGTTGGGTCACTGAGCTCCTTCCTGCCGAGCTTCCTCACAGTCTCCTCAAAAATTTGCTGAAGTGAGCTCGGGGTCACACCCATTATTTTACCCGCTCTTTTAGTCAAGGTTAAAATCTGTGATTTAAGTTTGACTGACAGGTTACCAAACCTGGGTTTTTCTAGGTGTTTTTGTGCTATAAAACCACTGAAATGAATAAATGTAAAGGTTGAACTATTTAATGTCGTACTGTGGAACATTCCAGGCAGAGCGATGACATATCCATAGAAACAAACAGGTGAAGGACTCCCAACTAAAAAAAGTTACATACCATAAAATACTAAATAATAGTCGGTGCATTTGTTTCAATCACTTAACAGACCAGGCATTTATTTGAGACAAGGCGGCAATTTGGGGCAGGAGATTAAATCCTTCCTCAGAAAAATCTTGCTCAGCAAAACTGGGAAAATGTGGTATTCAAATTCTTTTAACCAGTATCACTAGAATTTACAGTATTTTTTTTACAATGACTTGGCAAAGGAGAAATTCAGTTTGTCGACTGGACAAAAGTTTATGTGGTTGAATACGTTTTGCTGCTTAGTCGACAAACTGAAAACTCCTTTCCATGGATTCTACCTTGACGACTGAGGGATTTTTCAGAAAATAATACTGAAACCGGGTCCGGTCAAGTGGTAATGGAGGGAAACGGACAGATTTTTTACATTCAAATCAGAAACTAGAGGGACTATTGAAATAAGTAAAGTATCAGAATGTAGGAAAGAGTTACACTCCAACAGGGTCAAGTTAAACCTGTGATATTCTTTCAAGTTGTTGACAAAAAATGTAAAAACTCATGTTGGTAACAGAGGGAATGAAATATGCAGCACTTTTTGGTCAATAAACTCTTGGTTCTCACTTCCATATCCTTAACAAACTGGTTTGAATATTTGCTTCATATAGTTTTCTACCATATGGTACAAGATTAGGTTGAAAAACCTCTTACTTTTTGAGTCATGAGATTTTTTATTAAGAAAGGTCATGGTAACGGAGGGAAAAGTAACGGAGGGAAAATTGTGCAAACAAGTAGAAGGTGCAGGATTTTACATCATTTGTCACTTTTTTCTTCTGAATACTTTAATATTACTTCAAAATGAAAGGAAACTATTTCTATAAAATATGTCAGTCCTTCCAAGCAAATTTTTATCTTTTTTTTTTTTTTTTTTTTAATCATGTACCTTCATCAACAGTTCAAAGATGGAATAACACAAGATATGATGAAATACATCCATTTATTTACATGATTTGCAGGTCTTTGAAATTTGGGAAATAATTTTTGTTCCATGTTTCATACATGGTCTGTTTAAAACGTATGGAACTTTAGAACCAAAAATGGTACAGAAAAAAGGTGAACAATTTCATAAACTAGAGTACATATGTATCTGTTCAATACATTTTTATATCAGATGCATGAACTTGAATTTTTGGCCTTGCTGTTTACTTCTGCTTGACCGGACCCAACTTCTTTATGCCCCTGACATAAAGCATTATAGTCCCAGTCAACACATTTTTAAATATACAGTATTATTAAAATGAGCTGCTACAAACTGCAGAATGAACCAATAATTAGGAACAGTATTTATTCAACCCTCTACAACTCAAATCTTAGGTTATTATATAAAAATGGTAAAAATCTCCCCAAAAACAAAACAAATAAGTCTGCCTTTCCTCACCCCTTTGCCACAACTTTCCTCTTACGCCTCAGCAACTATGATCACATTGCTGCTTCCTCTGAATTGCCAAACTGAAACAATATTACCAAAACTCCTAAAAACTGCGTCCATTTCCTGCACGCTATGTTGCACCATCATTCTTTTTTTACGTCATCTGTTCCTCTACTTTTTCAATGAAGGTGAGGCTGATCGGTAGCCTGATTCTTTCATGAGCTGGTTTCACTTCTTCAAAACCGTCTGACCTCACAGCGTTAGAATTCATTTGCTCAAAAGTAGGCGGGTACTTTTTTCATTTAATTTAATGCACCACTAACGAGTCTAACTACTAAGCTTTTCCCAAATCCCGTAGGAAGAAGGACAATAACGTCTTTCCCCTTGATAAAATTCACCAAACATTCTCTTTGTTTCGACTTTAAATCCTCGATCTCGGGAATCGCTGCCAACACAGACTATATCACTCTTCGCTGATTGGCTGGTGCCTGAACTCGCACTTCCAGGGTTCTTGCAATCTGTCTAGTGTATTCCAATTCCTGACCTAGTCCCTGGAGAGAAATGGAATTGAGCCAGTCTAGGCGATCGGACGCAGCATAGAGAATATAGCCTATCCGTTCCGAGTCATGGAACCAGTCTGGTGAAGGCAGGACTGACCTGAAGTTAAACTGCTCATGCGACGGCTGTAAACATCAGGCTTTCTGTGGTGTCGCTGCACTAATCGTCAGATCTTAAAGCACAAAAAAACAAGAAATGGGAGTTTGAGCAGCTCCTCAGCGGCAACCACAGCCGCTCCTGGGGGTGTCGGCAAAGGCTACTTTCTATACAGACTCGGCATTTATTTGGAACCAGCAGTTAATTGAATCCCGGCTATTATTTGGTATTTTACGGTAGTGCGCTTTGGAATACATGATTTTTAAAGACTTTAAAGAACCACACATTTCACACGTTCGCGTTCGCATTCATACACCAGTGCATTGCTCAAGGACACAACAGCAGCATTCATCTGCGGGAGCTGGAGTCACACCTGTGGTCGCTCTGCCGATGCATGGTTACTATAGCAACTTCGGCGACTGCACCGAAATCGGGCAACCGCCACACGTATAGGACTCTAAACAAGAAAGAGCAGTGCATTGTGGGTATTTGAGTCCCACGCGGGGTCGGGGAAAGGCTCCGCGCGTAATAATAATAATAGACGGGTTTTGTAATGGTTTCTCGCTTTGGGTTCACGTTGTTATTTGCAGGAAAAAATATATAAATAATGAAAAGAAAAACATCATTCAAATAGATGTAAAGGTGAAGTAGATTCTGTTCGGCGGTGACTGTACGCTGAACTTTTAAAAATGTCAAAGGTGTAAGAAATGTGATTGATGGGGAAAAAAAGGGCCTGTAGAGAGAAAATAGGGAATTTTCACTTTTATTTTCAGTCGAGTTGCTTACAGTTGGGGTTTCTAACTGAGCAATTGGATCACGGATAAACAGAGGTAACCATTTGAACATTTGGAGGTTGTGGGTTAGACTCTAGATCAGAGGTCTTCGACTGTTGGGGGTACTGCAGGGGGTCTCGAAATCTTTGGTTGATTACACTTTTTTGAAGGATGATGATGATGATGAACTAGTTTTCTGTTGATTCTCGTCTCTCATTCCCCGTCAAACTGCAAACACGTCAGCCCGGATTTTATCGTTTCTTCTCGGCTACATGTGAAGAGTTCTGTTACAGCTTCACTTTTAGAATTTCACTTTCAGAATGACCAGAAAAGTTCCGTGTGCCATATCAAACTCTTGTCTGCGCGCGCTGTGACTCCTCTCTTGTTTAACAGATCATTGAAAAAGCCCATTTTCCGTGATGTCGTTGTTCAATTGCTCTGGTCTTCTCAGAGTCACCGCGAGCGCTAAGTGCAGCTTAAACTTCAGGTCTGAATTAGGTTTGGTCAGACTCAGGTTTATTTCTGTCATGGAACAAGTTGAGGCTTAAACTGGAGCTGGAGCTAGATTCAGCTCAGGATTTTTAGGTGAGGCAAGTTTATTTGTATAGCACAATTCATACACAAAGTAATTCGAAGTGCTTTTTTTTTTGGATAAGCCTGGTCTTGTTAAGCGACTTTGATGAAATATCTCTCGAATATTGAATGTACAATAACAGAGCAGCTGTTTATACACGACACTAGGTCCAGTTTAATATAAAACACAACTGTATGCCATATATATAGTGGGGGGTCCCTGCTCCTGCTCTCCATCAATTTGGGGGTCCCTGGCCTGAAAAATGTTGAAGACCCCTGCTCTAGATCAGCCTGATTCATGAGATGGTTTCACTTTGTAGAAACCATCTGACCTCACAGCATTAGGATTTGTTTACGCAATGGTAGGTGGGTAGTTTTTGTTTAACTAATTGTTGCTATTTGGTCATGACGTATGTAATACACCGCTAATGGGGCTAAATGGTATATTCTTAAGCTTTTCCCAAATCCCGTAGGAAGAAGGACAATAACGTCTTTCCCCTTGATAAAATTCACCAAACATTCTCTTTGTTCCGGCTTTAAATCCTCGATCTCGGGAATCGTTGCCAACACTGAATGTATGACTCTTCGCTGATTGGCTGGTGCCCGAACTCACACTTTCTGGGTTTTTGCAAACCGCCTCCTGCATTTTGATTCCTGACCTATTCGCTGGAGAGAAATGACATTGATTGGACACACTAGGTGGCGCCGGCTTGGCTAGCTCTAGAGCTCTGAGTGGAGTCTGCAGGTCTTTCATTCCCGAAATTCCTGGATTCAAGAGAAGCCACCAACTGTCACCCAGTGGTATAAAGACATTTTTAGAGTCTTACCCATGGAAAGAGTCAGCGCAAAACTGAAAGGTAATGATGATTTCTTTATGGAGTTGTGTTCTCACTATCATTATACAGAGAGGTTCAGGCTCAGAGTTTATTGGGCGGTTGGTTTGCCTGTTTGACCAGGTCAGTGTGTCTTGTTTAATTGGGTAATATGTATGTAATGAGAAAAACTCAAACACATGCTGCTCTTTCTTTTGTGTGTTGTGTTAAAATGTTGAAGACTTAAAAATAAAAAAAAAAAAAAAAAAATAGTGTTCTCTGTTTACACGAGAATGCTTGCAGGTAAAAACGTCAAAATATTTTATCAGAAGTGCGTTTCGTTTAGACGGTGACGGTGTTTTTGGGGCTTAAAAACGCAAAAATCTGAAACCACCCTCCAGAGTGGAAAAATTGAATAGGCTCCACCATAGCGTTTCCATCTATACTGCTGTTATGCGCAGGCACATTAATTCGGATTATTAGTTGTTTTTGTTTCCTTTTGTAGTAAGTGTAATTTTTGTGTGGCTGTGCGGAGCCTATAAATATGGCTGTTTGCCCGTGTCGCTCTGTCTCTTCTCCTCTGCTCCGTGCACCTTGCTCCGCCCAGCCTCGCTCACCTTGCATGCTCCAGTCTCCGTGCACGCGCCCTGAGGGTGACCTCGCCCTGTCAGCCAGGTGCAGGGTGGGCTCAAATGTAGCCTGCGTTAGCCGTTAGCCTTTTGTTTTGACCTGGTGGGACCGGTTGTCCTGTTTTCGCGTTTCTTTTGGGTTCAGGTTGGTTTGGGTTTTTTCTTGTCTTTAGTTACAGGTGCTGCCACCGACTTCTACGGCCCTGTACGGGGTTGGCCCGATGTCGCACGGGAGGGTTTTTAAATTTCTTTAAAAACATTAAAATAAATCAGTAATTTAAGAACCAACAATAAATAAAAGAAATTAAAGAGCTATATTTTGACTCCTGTGTCCTTTTTAAATATGTTGGGGTCGTAACAATTGCCCAAGACGCAAAACTCGAATCAGATCTGCTCATGTCGCGTACACGTTTAAGTCACATACATCACCACCTAGCATCACCACCTAGTCATCTGGCATGCATACCCAATCGAATTCCACACACTTTTGCGTCACCGTACGCACGCAGATTTCCTCCAAAACGCTCGTCTAAACACGGAATAAAAAGTGAATATGCAACGCCACATTTGCATCTTCTATTCAGACCGTCACCTTATAAACATAGCCTTGATTTTTTTAGGTTACACATTCCTCTGGTGGCCACTAGGAGTACGCATAGGTACAACTCCTACGCAGTCCTTTATAAATAAGGCCCCTGACCTGTAATTCAGTCTGGTTTGGTCTCCCTAAAGATAGAAAGGTTTAACTCCATACTGTGAAACATTTCAGACAAAGCAATAACATCTCCATGGAGAAAAGCGATTGACGGACCCTGAAACCAGAAAAGTTACACCTTTAAAGCTCACGAGAGTCAGTTTTGAGTCATATCAGACTTTTAAAGTTAAAGAAATACCAATAGAAATGTGTTTATAAGTATGTTAAAAGCAGAATAGATGAAAACATAGGCTCTTTTCCACCAGTCTACACCCTCCCTCCTCCTCTGCTGGTGTCATTAATTGTGAGCTGTGACTCTGTGGGCTGTGTCGCTCCGGGCGCCATTTTTTTCCTCCCTCTCCGTAATTTTGCCTTAATAGATTCAATTTGCTTTCATTTGGTTTGTATTGATTTATTTGTCCTGCTTTGTCTTGTCAAGCATAGAAACCTATAATTTCTCAGTAAAGTTTGCGGCCCACGGTGGAAAAAAAAGCTCATTTAATTTGCTAATATTGAGCGAGTTATTAAAAAAAGAAGAAATGACGAATGATGTGGGGAAGGTGCAAAGTGAAGCCTGACTGAAGCTTTCTCCGAGGCTAAAACACGACTGAAAAATGGTTTGATTTAAAACTTTAAAACGCAAAGGCCGTGCTGTATAGACGAGCAGTGAGTAATGGAAATAAAGCTACTCTAGGGTCCACAAAAGTAAAATTATCTCGTGAATTTGACCCAAAGCTGTGCAATTAGTCACATTTTAATCGAGGGCCGGTCATTTCTAATTGTCAGTGATCTGTTTTTTATACTGGAGAGGTCTACAGTCAGTCCTCAGTCAGTAAAAGCATTTGGTTTGGACGTAGAGTGTATATAAAAGTTTTGTATTCATGGGGGTGCTTTATTTACATTTATTAAGGACATCACAATCACATTAGAGAAACCAGATGCATTGCTTTGAGTGTTTGAGCACAAGTGTAAGTTTGAAACACCTGTCCGTAGAAAACATTTTATAAAATACATGCCCAAAAACAGACAAGATTCATTATTTACATACAGATAAAATATATACAGTATTGTTACATTTTCAGTGAGAGCGTTTTTGGTTGGAAACATACTATTTACTTACAATTTTAATGGTGTATTCGTTTATCCATCAACTTCCCCTGAGGTCCGATGGCCCAACTCAAAACCCAGAAAAGCTCGGAGGAGACCAGGGACGAGGCCAGGGACTAAACCTGATCTAAATACTGACTGTAGGAGCTATACATTAGGACAAATGTGTATAAACTCTATAATTGACCCAAAGAACAATAGTGGCCCCACAGTTTGAGAAACACTGTCTGTATAAAGCCATCCTCCACTACGACAGGAGGCAGCTGAGTCAGATCACTGCACACTTTAACTCACTGTTTGTAGATTATACTGTACTACAGTGATACTCATTGTGCGGCTCGTGAGCCACATGTGGCTTGCCAAGCTTTAATTGGTGGCTCGCAAGCTTATACCAAAAAATAGTAACACAGCGAATGTATTTTATAAAATGTGCCAGATAAACATAGTGTGAACACTGCAACACAAACATCTGCATTACACTAAAGTGTAAATCAAGACTGCGCCGTGACACCAGCAACCAGTGATGCACTGGTCCATGTATAAATGACCTGTACCCAACCAACTTTTTGAACTAACCCACCCCTGAAAACATGAACCTTCTCCAACACGACACACAGACAGAACAGACTCACCATCATCATCAACATCCCCCAGTCACAGAAAGAACACTCATATTCCACTGAGTCGTGTCCTTTAGTCCGACAGAACCTGAAACACATCAGCCACAAGGAAAGAGCTGTTTTTTCAGGCTTATAGTTTGGTTTTTGGTTTTAAGTTTCCATTTGTGTTAAACGTAAACAAATGTGTCAACGCTGCATTAAACACATTATAATGTCAAACGGGCTGATATGTCTGTAGTGTTTATGGTTTATATGTAGTAAAGTTGAGTTTATTTTTACAGATTAGTAATAGTAATAATGCAACTTCCACTCATCCCAGTATTAAGGTAAATCTGGTTTTAATTGAAATGTACTGGCTGTGTTTCTTTTTTATGGGATGTAGAAATGCACATTTGCAAACTTTACTTGGTATGTTGGTGTATGTTGGATATAAGTGGCTCTCCTCTTGATTTTGCTCTTCCAATGTGGCTCTTGTGAATATCACTGCTGTACTACTTTGCTCTTAATGTTAAAGCAGCACTATGGAACCATTCCATTCCATGTTTTTTTTTAGTTTTGCTACGTGCAGCGATCGTGCGCCTGTGGTCCATATTGGAGCTGAATGGTGGAGGAATATGATTTGAATGTATGTCTCAAATACTAATGTAATGTTTTGAGCAAAGTTTCCATGATAGAATTCAAGATTGATCCAAGAAGTGTTTTCATTGTGTTTGGAGCTTTGGTGGTTTAAATGACAATTTCAGTCACTCGTATTACTGCAGTACCTTACTGCGTCTGTATTACTCCAGTTCCTTACTGTGTCTATATTACTGCAATGCCTTACTGTGTCTGTATTACTGCAATACCTTACTGCGTCCATATTACTGCAATACCTTACTGCGTCCGTATTACTGCAATACCTTACTGCGTCTGTATTACTGCAATACCTTACTGCGTCCGTATTACTGCAATACCTTACTGCGTCCGTATTACTGCAATACCTTACTGCGTCCGTATTACTGCAATACCTTACTGCGTCCGTATTACTGCAATACCTTACTGCGTCCGTATTACTGCAATACCTTACTGCGTCCGTATTACTGCAATACCTTACTGCGTCTATATTACTCCAGTTCCTTACTGCGTCTGTATTACTGCCTGTGGGTCAGTGTCGCCCATGCTTTTAGTCCATTTCCTGCGAGCTAACATGCCAAAATGATCAACTATCATGCAACAAACACCAACAGTTTAACTTCACTAATATACTGAATTATACTATTTATAGTGAATTATACTATGTATGCTGAATTATACTATTTATACTGAGTTCTTTCTCGAGGTTGTGTAGTTAAAGCTCATATTTACTTTGGAGCACCTGGTACTCGGCCAATGCTAAAGCAACAACAGCTTTCCAATTAGTCGGACACACGAAACAAAATAAAACAATTGAAGCGTGGACGTGACGTCATATCCGAGATCCGAGTGGGAGATGGATGGATAAATGAACGCAGCATAAATCAGCTGGTTCCAGTTCCACAGTCTGGTCCCTTTGGCAGAAAAAGACTGACCCAGAGTCCTGTACACTGGGACAACACAATTACCACTAACACCTCTTGTAGTAGCTCTGTGTGTACTGTTGATGGTCCGAGCTAATTCTGAATTCAGTGGTACATCAGAGTTTAGAAAAGAGTTGAGTTACTAAGATTATTAAAATTGGTAAAACATTCAAAGTTATGTTACTTTAAAATTCCACAGTGGTGCCGGTGTCTGGGCTTTTTGTCAAGGACCTTAAGAGTCAATTTGTATAATGAACAGAGAAGTTTCAATGTGTTTGAGGAGGCCTGCGACCATGAGGTGATACAATAAGATCGATGTGAGAAGATCACTGCGTTCATGAATAGTTTAGAAGTCTGGAGCGTTAGATCTTTAGAAGCAATTGAGACTAGTTTTAATCTTCTTCGTTAAGTATTTTGTGTGACTGACAAATTTTACATTTTCATCCAGAGTGAGGCCAAGGTATTTAACTTTGTTTGAATTTTCTCATTTTGAATAGTCACAGGTTTTTTTTTTTTTTTTTTTTTTTGCGTCTGCGCAGAAAAACAAAGAGAAACTTTTTTATTTATTTTTTTATTTGAAGTCAAGTGTGACCCTCTAAGCCATTGTGAGACCTGCTTTAAAGATGACTCAGATGTTCAGCAGTCTGAGTAGATGTTTTTGCAGATACATACAGACAGTATGATCAGCATACATTTGAACATTAACAGTAGGACAGCATTGAGGCTTTCAGCGTTTGAGCGTTCAGGCTTTGTCGATCCATCCAGTGACTTCCAGGAAAGTTGCATGGTGCACCCTCCTGGTTACAGTGAAGCTGTGTTCTCTATCTCCATTTTCCGTCAGTCCCTCACAAGTTTCTTGCTCACTCCAAACTTTCTTTCTGCTGATCGATTACTGTTTTCGGCTGAATATTTCACTACTTGCAGCTGGACAGCGGCTTTTTCTGCAGGAGACATGCGCAGTAGGGAGCAAACCCTCAGTGGTACAGTAGAATCACATACTGGCACACAAGACTAGAGCGCCCTCACTGTCAGTGTGGAAAAATTTAATATGTTAGTCGCACAGGAGTATAAGTCACAGCAAACACCCAAACCATGAAAAAAGTGTGACTTGTAGTCCAAAAAATATGGTTCATTAAACAATTCTCATCCCTCTCTCTGTAACCTGCTGCAGTGAGTCTTGTCATGTTGGTCTTAAATTGTTCATATTAACCTGCTCTACGTGATTCTGGTGTCTTTATTTTGATATTTTGTCTTTAAAATATTCACCCTTATGACCGTAAGCCTCGGTGAGCTTCATTTGACTGGAGCTGAACGCTGTGGGTGATGTCACTGATTGGCTCTGTGGTTGCTATGATACTGGGACTTGGTTCCAAATGAATTGGTGACGTCACATTCCCGTAAGGACATTGCATACTACAGGATTTTTCTGTCTTAAATGATGTTTAAACGCACACCGCAGACACGAGGAGAATCTTATGATACTTAACTCTGATACTGGACTCTGAAGTGTTCAAAAGATCAGAGCACTGCACTTCTAGTTTAGATACAAGTGTTATTATTATTTGTGAAATGTGGTGCAATACATCAGATACATGATTTTAAATCGTAAAAGACTGAGGCAATAAAGTCCACAGGAAGTAGAGTCACTATCGCTAATCTGCAGCTTCTGTTTTTGTTTTTTTTTGCAGCCTGGTTTTTACTTTTTTTTTTTTTTTGTCTATGTGGTAACTGTTGTTGCTTTGGCCTGAAGTTTTCCACAGTATGGCATTAAATGCACAGTATCTCCATGGAAACATATGGATGAGAGGTAGGGTGAGGCCAGATCTGTGGAGAGGCTACCCCGCTCACAAGAAGAATGCAGGATTTTTCAAGATCTTTTTCCGTAATTAAAACACCTGGCAGAAATAAAGAGGTCCATAAACGTGGCTGTGGACATGCATCAGTATGCCTATCGTAAAAATCGCTCTGGCTCACATGGCTGTAACTCATCTTGAAAAAAAGGATTCTTATGTTAGGCTGCTTTTTTTTGGATTTCAGTTCTGCTTTTAACACCATCATCCCACAGACACTAGTAGACAAATACATTCTCCTGGACTTAAGCAGGACACTGTGCAACTGGATTTTGGATTTCCTCACCAGCAGGTCACAAGCTGTAAAGATCCACAACATCACATCTTCCTCCATCTGCCTCAGCACTGGCTCACCCCAGGGCTGTGTTCTATGCCCACTTCTGTATACGCTGCTCACTTATGACTGTGTCGCTCACTATTCATCCAGTCATATAGTGAAGTTTGCTGATGATACAGCAGTGGTGGGGCTCATCATGAACAACAAGTCCAACTACCGTATTTTCCGGGCTATTAGACGCACTCTAACCCCATTAAAAAAACGGCCGCACGCCCCGCAATCCAGAGCGCCCTATACACAAATCCACTCGGGTGTCCCAGCACAACTTCAGTAAACTACAAAACCACACCACCCACAGAACACACAAACACACACGGAGCAGACAGCGACCGCACAGTGAAAAACACCCACAGACACACTCATCATTCCACACCGATGAGGAACGGAACGGAGGAACGAACTGAAAAAGCGAGTGCAATGTGCCTTTCTGAGTCACAACTGCGAACACGCCAACAATCCGTTGGTCCCAGACAGCACCCTCCCTACACGCCACAACTGAACAAAGCCCAGAGTCACCGTGAACGAACAAACAAACAAAACCACTCACCCATCACACTGTTGGGTTTCATTTAAAATCCGGTGCGGTTTATTTCTGAAAAAAGTTCAAAAATAGACCATTTAATGACAGTGCGTCTTATAATCCAAAGCGCCTAATAGCTCGGAAAATACGGTACAGAAGGGAGGTCTGTCAGATGGAGGCCTGGTGCAAAACTAACAATCTATGTCAGTTCTTTATATCAATGTAAAGAAAACAAAGGAGATGATCGTGGATTTCCGCAGGGAACCTAATGGCTCCTTCTCCTCTGTGCGTCAATGGAGATGCAGTGGAGAGTTTCCTGTTTTCAATACCTGGGAGTCCAAATCATGAACAATCTCAGCTGGTTTAACAACACCAGTTGCATAATGAAAAATAGACACCAACGCCTATACTTCCTTAGGCGCCTCAAAAAAACAGGTCTCGGCCCCTCTGTCCTGAAGGCCTTTTACAGGTGTGCGAGGGAGAGCGTCCTCACCTCCAACATGACTGTGAGGTTCAGCAGCAGCACCAAGGCAGAGAGGAAACTCTGCAGAAGGTAGTTTGAGCTGCATCTGTGGCTGTAGTCTGCCCTGCATTGAAGACATTTACATCAGCAGGTGCAGGACAAAAGCCCACAGCATCATGGAAGACTCCACCCATCCAGCACATGGACTGTTTACAGCTCTCAGATCAGGCAGAAGATTGCGCCACCTACAGGCCAGGACCACGAGATTACGGAACAGTTTTTATCCTGATGCCGTGAGACAGATCATTCTGTCAGAAAGCCCAGACACTAACGCTCCTTAGAAAACAGCACTGACTTGGGTGGGGACTGTTTTTTGACATACAATATTTTAAGTATTTATTATTATTATTGTCTATGCTGCTGTTGACCTGGACCTGAGTGCAGAATTTCATTTCTGTGTATATTTTTATACTAAAATGACAAATAATTCTGATTCTGAAAACACCTGTAAATGAATACATGCAATATTTATACGTTTAATGCCATACTTTTGAACATTTTAGACAAAACTATAGCATCTCTTAATAAAATGAGCTAAATAGAACTACCCAAATGTCTGTGAATGAAAGCGAGCTCCTTCTTTGTGTATATATCTGTGTTTTTAAAGAGGAAATGACAACATAAAAGTGAAGCTATGTAAAAAACGTTATGTCATGTTTCGTCTTGAGAGTTGTGTAAATGTAGTAGATAATAATGGCGTACAGAGTGCACACCTGACACACGCTGCCCTCTTTGTGTTAGCGCAGAAAACGGCAGATGTCAGAACGGCGAGTGTAAAACGGTTGAGGAGAGGAGCAGCTCTTAATCACAGGGAGAGGGCTCGCTAAAGACGGGTCACGAGCTAAACGCTATCATCGCCGTGTCAGGGCTTCACCGCTCGCTACGGGAAATGTCAGGCTAACGGGCTAATGCAGGCTAATGTCACGCTAACGGAGGCTAACGACAGGCTAATGTCGAGGGAAACCCAAATAACACTTCATGATGGTTGACAGAGACAGACATTATTTAATCGCAGGTGAAAGGATTTGTCAGATGGAGACTCGTGTTTACACTGGTTTACTGACTTTACTGTACAAACAAAATACTATCCTAACAAATACACTTTCATTTAACAGAAACTGAAGTAAAAATATGTGAAGTGACACGACAATGACACAACAGCAAAATAAAAACCAGTGGCAGGGACTGAACCGTCAAACCAAACTTCATGTTAGTGGAGCAACATCAGCTAAGCCCAATAGACAGTGACAGAAGTGAAATAGGGTTTTAACACTGAATGTGTTTCACTGTGAATGAAAGTGAAGTGTATTTCATTGGACCTAATGCCATGCCGTCTAAAATCTAAAAGTCCATATTCTACAAGTACAGTTCAGGAGGGATTTGAGAAAATATTTTTAATGACAAAATAATAAGAAGCTGGGAGCAAAAATTTGGGAATTTTCCTATTGGAAAGTGTGTGAACCTCCTAGAATCTTTTTATGTCAAATCTGAGATGGTCGAGCAGGGACATTCAGAGATTTGGCGTGGAATGACCCGTGTTTCTTCTCACAGGGATGTCATGCATGTACAGTGTTATTTGCTTCAGCCAGTCTGCCCCAGGGCAGCTGTGACTACACCATCTTACCACCACCAAGTGTGGAGTGAATGAATAATGCTCTGTAAAGTGCCTTTGGGAGTCATGGAAGGCACGATAAACATATGATGATTCATTAAATAATTAATTCACTGAAATGAATAATTATAATAAATAATACATCTTTATTTATAAAGCACTTAAAAACAAGGTTTACAAAGTGCTGTACAAGCAGCAATAAACAATACAAAAAGCATAAACATAGCAAACAGAAAGCACACGAAAACAGACAATGATGCAAACAATCCAATTAATTATAATAAATAAATAAAAAGAAATAGAATGAAATAAATAAGGGATAAAATCAAGCTAAAACCAGTTAAAGGAAGACCAACCAATAAAAAGGAGTTTTAAGAAGTGAGGTAAAAGATGATACTGACGGTGTGAGTCTTTTCTCCTCAGGCAGGTCGTTCCAAAGCCGCCCGGACTGAAAAGGCTCCATCAGCCTTTATCCCGAGCCTGGACTTTGGAACAGCCACAGGGACCTGCCTGAGGACCTAAGGCTTTGGGAGGCTCGTACGGGGTTAAAATATTCTAAAATGTGGTATTATGACATCTCTAGTCCCTTACTGCTCCTTACACGTTTAACTCCAGTGAGATTGAAGAATGGGTCAATGCAGGGATCTAAATGTCATCATAAAGAATACACTTATGATTTCATCTCTTTAAAGGAACACTGTGTAACTTTTTTCATAATAGGTCCACTACCTACTCTGGGGGGATGTTATTTCTTCCATCCATCCATCTGTTTTCTCCCACTTATCCGGGGCCGGGTCGGGGGGGCAGAAGTCTAAGCAGGGACTCCCAGACACGTCATCCAGCTCCTCCCTGAGGAGTTCCCAGGCCAGCCCAGAGACATAGTCCCTCCAGTGTGTCCTGGGTCTTCCCCGGGGCCTCCTCCCAGTGGGACATGCCCGGAACACCTCCTGAGGGAGGCGTCCAGGAGACATCCAGAACAGATGCCCGAGCCACCTCAACTGGCTCCTCTTGATGTGGAGGAGCAGCGGCTCTACTCTGAGCTCCTCCCGTGTGACTGAGCTTATTGTTATTTCTTTGCATGGAATATTCCAAATACTGTATGGATATATAAGTATCTGAAAAAAACATATTATATTGCTGGTGTTTTATTGCACAAAATACTTTGCAGAACATGCATTTTTACAGTGAGTGAGCTGGCCTCTCCACAGATCTCACCTGTAGCTTTGCCTGATGGTTTCCTGTTGTGGAAGCTATATTTCCTATGAAGAGAAACAGGCGACAAAACTACACCAGAAAAGTTCCACAGTGCACCTTTAATCCTGCTCCCCAGTGGACAGTGCGTCGCTGTTTGAACCAATACGTGATCAGTCAAAAGATTGAAAAAATAAAGTTCTGTTTTGAATGTTTCCTCTGTGAAACCTTGGCCCCTCTTTCTTACCAGCAGACAGATGCATTATGTATGAGGTTATTACTGATAAAAGGACTTCCATTAGTCAACCATTTCCATCTTCTTCTTTTCAAATCAGCTGTGGTCTAACCTCATTTCATTAGTGAATATAGCCATCATATGTTTACATCATCGCATACATCAAATAGAAATGAGAAAACTTTTAAAACAAAAATAACAGTTTCCAAAAGTCCAAACAGCCCTATCTCTACACAAAACCATAATTGTAATCTTCTCTTGTAGGCTCTTAAATAACAAAGATAATATAACCTTGTGAAGCCATCCTCGGCGTATGCATTCGGACGTAAACAAAAGCCCAAATCTGAAAGTAATGAACAGTAAATCCAGCAAATTATAAAACGGGACGAAGCGGAACCAGCGCCTCCTCCAAACTATTTCTTATCCTGTTCGAAAATCTCGTCTTGTTTGTCTAAATGTGGCTGTCATTAACTCCAGGGACAGACCACTCAATGAGAAAAACAACATGGCTGACTTTGTGACAACTTTGTGGAAGAGAAATGACTTTTTTGAAAGACTACAAAGATGTCATCTGCTTAACGGAGTGAATTAGCGAAGCCTGATAGAGGCGTCACTGTCAGAGGAGAAGTTTGTAGTTTTAATGGGCCTTCAGTCACAGTAACGCGTGGGTTCTGCTCAAATACAGCCTCGTGTTGGTCCAGGAGACATTAAGGAGATATAGATAAACAAAGCTACCTCGTAATTTTGTTTAAACATTGGGTTAAAACTTTACTCTGGACTGTTAATTTGACTTTTAAGTTTTCCTAATATGAAGAGTTTGCATAGTGCTGGTGACAGGCTGCAGGTTCTAAAAAGGCTGTAGAAGTTACATTGTTGAAAAAAAAAAAAAAAAGATAATAATACAAAACTATTAACCTGACCAGATAGAACCACACGCTTTGACAAAGAAACGAGTGGATTTGGAACGGTGTCCTGCTCAATCCGTGTGTCATTCGTTCATTCGTATTTTAATATAAAACCAAAATTAAGAAAATGAAAAAACAACAGTTTTCTTCATTATTTGTCTCCAAAACCAAAATGAAAAAAACAGGTAATGATTAGATTAGTTTTTTTCAGTTTTGGATTTTGTGTTTAAATGAAAAATGGAAAAAAAAAAAAAAAAAAAAAAGGATAACGGCCGGTTTCCCATTTCCGTGACTTCCGTGACTGTGATGTCGGACTTCTGCACCGCATATGGACTGAACCAGGACTGATCCAGGTCCGGGACCAGACTGGAACCGGACCAGTACTGAGACTGGGACCAGACCAAGACTGAGACTGAGACCAGGACCAGAGTGGAACCAGACTGAGACCAGAGCGGAACCAGAGCGGGGCTTAGACCGAGACCAGACCAGGACCAGACCGGGACCAGACCGGGACTAGAGCGGGACTGAGACCAGGACCAGAGCGGGACCAGACCGGGACTGAGACCGGAGGGTCAGAGCCCACGGCAGGTCCGGAGCTCGAAGCTGAGGCTCGGACCCTGCGGAGGCTTGGAGTCAAAGTCCGCTCTGGTCCCGCTCTGGTCCCGCTCTGGTCCCGCTCTGGTCCCGCTCTGGTCCCGGACCTAAATCAGTCCTGGTTCAGTCCGTATGCGGTGCAAAAGTCCAGCATCGCAGTCATGGAAGTCACGTAAACAGGAAACGGCCGTTATCCCTTTTTTTCATTCTTCATTTAAACACAAAATCGAAAAATTTTGGATTTGGAGACAAAAAATGAAGAAAACAGTTGTTTTTTTCATTTACTTATTTTTGGTTTTATATTGAAAAACAAATGAATGAATGATACATGGATTCTTCTCCCTGATTCCATAGGCTGCTTACACATTAAAAAAGAGGGAAAAAAACATAAAGGACTGATTAAACAATGGATTTTCTCAACAATCGAATGATCAGACTATTACTTGTCTCAGGTAAAAGAAGTTACAGTTGTGATCAAAATGATTCAACCCCCACTGCAAATTAGGTTTATTTGTAAAATGTACAAACTAGCAGCTGTTTACAAAAAAGAAATCAAACAAGAACAATTTAAATAGCTCAACACAATAATATTACATGTGGGTTTTTTTCAAATTCAACACAGAATGCTACTTTTAATCACTACTGCAGTCTCAAAATGATTCATTGTCAAAAGCTAAAATATTGCACTGCTCAGTCTTTGCTTTGTTACTCAAGTTAGATCTGAACACAATTTGACCATAAAGAACTCTCTACTACAACAGCTTTTTTCAGTGAGGGCCTGTTTACATGAGAATGCTTGCAGGTAAAATCGACAAAATATTTTGTCGGGCCTTTTGTTTAGACTGTGACAGCGTTTTTGGGTTTAAAAACACAAAAATCTGAAACCAAGTGTGGGATAATTTTCATGCATCAGACCTTCAAGTTGCTCTGGCAGCTCTAATAAACTTACAGGAGGCAAAACAACAAATGTACAGAATCTGCAGAGACACTATTAGTGAACAGAGAAGGATCTGCAATCACCTCTGTCAAATTCTGGATGCACCAGGTCATCACAGGCGAGTCAGTCGGCTGTGGACGAGACATGGAGAAACAGTTGATGGTGGGCCAACTTTGTGGAAGGAGTGGCTGATGAAAATGTATGGCATGAAACTTGTGTATGTCCAAAGACGCTCTTGTTGCTTTAAGTGAATGCCACCTGGTATGTATACCCAATCGAGTTCCACACACTTTTTTGTCACAGTATGCACGCAGATTTCCTCCTGAAAACACTTGTCTAAACGCGGAATAAAAAGTGAAGACATGACACCACATCTGTGTCTTCTGTTCAGATCATCATCATATAAATGTAGCCTGAGTCACATCCATCCATCCATTTTCGTCCACTTATCCGGGGCCAGGTCAGGGGGCCGCAGTCTAAGCAGGGACTCCCAGACTTCCTTCACCCCAGACACGTCCTCCAGCTCCTCCGGGGGAACCCCAAGGCGTTCCCAGGCCAGCCGAGAGACATAGTCCCTCCAGCGTGTCCTGGGTCTTCCCAAGGGCCTCCTCCCGGTGGGACATGCCCCGGAACACCTCCCCCAGGAGGCATCCGGAACAGATGCCCGAGCCACCTCAACTGGTGGAGGAGGAGCAGCGGCTCTACTCCGAGCTCCTCCCGTGTGACTGAGCTCCTCACCCTATCTCTGAGGGAGCGCCCAGCCACCCTGCGCAGGAAACTCATTTTGAGCGCTTGTATCCGCGATCTTGTACTTTCAGCCACTACCCAGAGCTCATGACCATAGGTCATGACCTGAGTCACATCAATCGAAGAAAACCAAACACTTAAAAAAGTCCATGAACGCTCATACTGATCACAGGTTATATTTTATTAACTGATTTATCTTAAATCATTTGTGGCAGTGTTTGCTAATGCGTGCACTGTGTCACCATGGAAACTGCTGCATATTTCACCACAGACATGCATACAGAACCCATCAAAGGAAAAGACTATACTACAATTGGCTGGCCTGGCAATAGAACCAAACCTGTAAATCCTGAGAATCATTCCCAAAGTATACATTGCTTCACTGTTATCAGAACTGACTAGAATTCGTTATTTTTTGCTTCTCACAATCGCTCCTGGTGTCACCTTTTCTAAACTCAAGAATGTATTTTTCTCTCCTAATATTATGAACAAGTTACATCTGACCTCATTTTCCAAAAGGGCGTTATTAATAAAGCAATAACTCGGCTTTTAGGGAGTCATACTGGTCTCTATGGAGCGCAGATCTGAATTTCACCCACATTCAAATAGATTTCTTGAGCTATTTTCTTCTAATGATGCAAATGTCGGGTAATGGGATCAGAAAGTCATCATTTTAAACTTGTTCTCCACACTCAAAGTTTATGCTCTTGTATTTTGAATGAAGAAGATGCAACGCAGTGAAAGCTACTTGTCTTCTCCACAGTTTTTCTACATAAAATAGTTGGATGTGGGGCAGAGGAGGGCAAAGAGAGTGCATTTGTTTGTTCTGAGATGCGACTGATTGAGAGGTAAAGGTAAAAGCTCTGAGTGGCTGATCATGGCAGGAAATAAGAATTACAAGTATAAAAAAGTCTTAGTTGACTTTGTTACCTCCGCCAAGGAGGTTATGTTTTTGCCGGCGTTTGTCTGTTTGTTTGTTTGTTTGTTTGTTTGTTTGTTTGTCTGTTAGCAACATAACTCAAAAAGTTATGGACCGATTTTGATGAAATTTTCCGGATTTGTTGGAAATGTGAAAAGGAAGAACTGATTTCATTTTGGGGGTGATCCGGAAGAAATCCTGGATTCTGGATCACTTTGAAATTTTAGTTAACATTGTGGTAAATGGGGCCAAAAATTTTGTTTCTCAATATCTCGGTTAATTATTGACCAAACCCCATGACATTTGACTCAGGGATGGACAATGGGATCCTCTTTCATATTCCAAATTGAAAGATATGAGACAAATATTTATGGAAAACACAATTAATATGAGGGGGACTGTAGTCCTTGGCGGAGGTCTGCGCTCTCTGAGTGCTTTTCTAGTTATATTTGGATTTGGGACTAGTACAAAGAAATGCACTGGTTTGTTTTAAAGGTGTAACTTTTCTAGTAGACGATCTGCCAAATGCTCTTTCCGGTGGAGGTGTCCCGCAGTATGGCATTATATTGGTGGTGGTGCGGTAGTTGAGTGGCAAGTATTCACGGTTCACAACATTTTCCGGGCCTTTCTGTGTGGAGTTTGCATGTTCTCCCTGTGTCTGGATGGGTTTCTTCAAAATGCCGCTCTGACTTGACCTGAGATCCACAAGACAAACTTCTCCAATACTTTTATGAAGATGTGAGTCCGATTACCAATGAATCTCCCCGAGTTGATGATGATGATTTTGTAACCCAGCTGTATATTTCAGAATTTTTATTATGCCACTGTAGTATCTGAGCCAGACTGGTACCACCTAGTGTCTCTGCTCGATTTTATTTCTCTTCAGCAACTAGGTCAGAAATCAAAATACACTAGACAGTTTGCAAGAACCCCAGAAGTTGTAGACCACACACCGGCCAGTCACCGAAGAGCTGTGAAGCCATGACGTCAAACTCAAGCATCTGTCTGGGTCCCTTTTGTGGTACAGCACAACAGTAAACAAAGCATTGAGATGGATGTAGACAAAAGACATTCTGTGTTGTCAACGATTCCCCAGATCAAGGATTTAAATCCGGAACAAAGAGAAGGTTTGGTTAATTTTATCAAGGGGAAAGACATTATTGCCCTTCTTCCTACGGGATTTGGCGCCTTAGGTTCGTAACGACGAAATAGCAGGGATTGGTTAAATGAAAAAAAGTACCCTCCTACCGCTGAGCGAACGAATCCTAATGCTGTGAGGTCAGACGGTTTCCACAAAGTGAAACCAGCTGATGAATCAGGCTAGTAGTAGCTAAAAAAAATAAAATAAAATTTGAAATTGAAGTATTGATATATCATATTGTTTAAGGTGATGATACAGTATCGGTATCATGAGCAATATCGATATCATGAGCTTCTGTATCGATACATCGCCAAGAGTATTTTTTGTTACAGCGCTACAGTTTTTTCAGTTTTACAGTCTTGTTCAGGGGAAGGAAACTCATTTATGCGACACATTTGACATTTTCACTGTTTTGATGCGTACATTTTTTGTGTTTCATATGAACTTTGCACAAGAAGTGGTTTAACAAAGACTTTTAATATCACAGCCATGATTTAGCCTTTATTTTTTATTGAACCGTACAGAATTGGTTTTGAAATATCTTATCGAAGTGAAAGTGCACTGTATCGAGATATGTATCTTATCGTGGTTTATGTATCAAGGTATGTATCATATCAGCAACTTTGTAATGATATCCAGCTCTAGTAGTGTCCTTATAATCTTATGAGATTTGGTCAGCCCAGCCCAAAGGGCTGTCACTGTTCAACCTACACTTCTGAACGTGTCGAGACCCTGTAGTCAATCCCTATTCTGCTGCTCACTACCACCTCCAACGTGTCCTGGACTCGTACTGTCGGATCTTTACATTTCACCTCCTCATATAGATCACTATATCTTAGATCACTATTGAACTCTGAACTTTTGCGTGCGTGGAGGTTCTAGTGCAGGGGTGGGCAATTCTGTTCTCATTGGGGCCACATGAGAAACAGAAAATATTGTGGAAGGCCGGGCCAAAATCCTTAACTCAGTTCTGTATTATAATAATAATAATAATAATAATAATAATTACATATATACATACATACATAAATAAATATCATTGTTTTGATGAGCTGGTCAGACTGGTAAGAGTTATGTCATGACTAAGCAATGAAAAAGTGAGGTTCCCTTACAAAAATGTCATTAAAAAACACCTCTAAAATAAAATCAATGCAGCTTTAGTCCATGCATGAGATCAAATGATAAACTATGTTTATTTTGTAATTCCAAATGAGCTTAAACGGGCCAGTCAGAGTCAACCAAAGGGCTGTATGTGGCCTCGGAGCTGGACAGTACCTAGGTCTGTTCTAGCACTTACCTTGGATCTCTAATGTAAAGCCAAGAGGGATCACAACAAACGCAAACGCCGCAACAAATACAACGTGAAACGAATAATGATAAAATAATAAATTACTTTTACTTACGTTTCCAACTTCTCAGTTCCTTTACTTTTCACATTGTAGTTCTTTTTCTTCACTTGCCGCTTGATCGGTCCATCGGAAAATAGAGTCCCGCGGTCACTTCCGTTGTGGCTTTTTATTGTGGTTTTGGTGTGTTGTGGCTTTTTAGTGTGTTGTGGTGTTTTAATGTGTTGTGGCATTTGTATTTGTTGTGGCGTTTGTATTTGTTGCAGCGTTTGCATTAAATTCGAGTCCCGCGGACATTTCCATTGTGGCTTTTTTTGGTGTGTTGTGGCTTTTTGTTGTATTGTCACATTTGTATTTGTTGCGGCGTTTGCGTTTGTTGTGACCCCTCTCGGCTTCCGTACTACCGCCACCCTACATGAACTCTTTTTCCCGCATTCGATGTGTCAGCTCTTTTTCTCTTACCATGTTTCAAGCGCATCTGAAATTGTATCTACTGTATAACACTCAGCACTTTTTTGTGGCGCCATAATTTTGTCTTGTTTTATTGGGCACTGTTTATTTCTCCTTCCAGAGAGAATCTCGTTTCTGATCCGACTTCATATATTTTGTATTATGCATAAATCATAGCAATGCGCTACTCAACAGTTATTGCTAGTGTTACAATTTGTTTATTTTGAGCATTGATCAAGGATAATTTTACATGCATAAGAAAATAAAACTAAACAGTAATACATCTTTGAATGTATCACATATACAAAAGGTTTGCATGGGCATGATTGACAGGTGGATCAGCCAATCAGGGCATGATCCATCAGTAAAAAAAAAAAACAAATAACACTGTGGAGTTTTGCAGGATCAATGAGTGAAATACTAAGTAATAACTACTAAACTACTATTATATAACTACTTTATGTGTAAATAATAGGTGACCAGTGAGCTCCTTCCTTTCACTTGCATCACTGAAAAAAATAAACAAATCTGATTAGACGATCATGTTTAGTCAGACTTGAGACACGGCGGAGAGAGTAGGGACCAGACACATCCAGGTGGATAAAAACTACAGACATTATTCTGTATTTGCCAGGCAATCTCTGACCCAGTATCAGTGATCTGGCTTGAATCGTGAAAATATAGTTATTACTCTATCCCATTTTTAAATATTTCAAATGTCTGTGCTCCTGGAGGACAGACTAACCCTCTGCTGTTTGCTCGGAGAAAACAGTGGGCAGTGCTACGTTCATTTACTCAGAAGAAACCTCCAGACTCCAGTGTCTCTCCGCGCCGAACAAAACCAACATTTGAGCTCAGCGTTCCCGTCTAAAAATAAACTTCAATAAATCTCTCTCTCTCTCGGCTTAATGAGAGGAGCGGAGGACTTATCTTATTGGAAAGAAACAGAAGACACTTTGAAGGGAGCCATAGGAAGCAGCAAATGTCTCCTCAAACTGTGAGAAAAGGAATTCATTCAGCACAAAACGCTTTACTGTCTTTTTATAATCCCGCACTGAGGAAGAGGCTGTTTATGCCACGCTATTGGCCGCCATTTAAACTCGCCAATATTGAAGCAGGGACTCGGAAATTGGCAGAAGATTGCAAAGTGTTGTGAAAGAAATGGAAAGTATTGGTGATTCTCAGACACCAGGTAAAGGTGATGGATTTTAAAGATGCACTATGGAACTCCTCTGGTGGTGTTTGTCTCTATGGAGATATCTGGATTGCATTTATTCAATATTCAGAAGTGTCTGTATTGCTAAAGGGGCTTGCCTCTTCACAGATCTGATCTGTAATTTGGCCTGGTGGAGCCACTTGTTTGTTTCCATGGAGATAGATAAGTTCAAGTTAAAACAGACCTATTCTGCAGCTTTTTAACTTTAGCCATTTTGTAGTTATTTCACCCTCATTTACCCTTGGAACTTGTGTTTGGAGTAAATTGTGCATGTCTTTAATGTTTTTATTTTCAAGACACCATTTTGCTTATACATTTTTGTACAAATAATAAAAATCTACAGCTCGCTAGAGTGGTCTGCAGCTATCCATCGGAAATGCTGACTCTTTGTTGTGATGGCGTTTATAGTGACTTTAGCTCCAGTAGCAGTTGGTGGTATAATTTTTTGGGGGGCACCAAGGCCAAAATTATAAATATATATTATGAATATATGTATTATATATAGGCTGTATTATAAAAAATGCCAGAAATAGACATTTTTGTCACTATTGGCTGAAATATACCTATCAGAGCATGACACACAACCTGATCTACTGCTCACACCCAGCCCAACAACACTATGTAACATACCACTCACAAACATCCCCAACAACGTCAGCAAAGCTACAATAAGAGGCTACGGTCACAACACAAACACATGGCATCAGTGCAGCTCCTACAGCACTCGACAGAACAACAGGGGCAGCTCCGTCACACCCACAAGCTCATTTACGCACTATTTAACTACTAACACTATAACAATATTTACCTGTGAGGCTCCATCTTCAAATTTACCCCAAACTAATGAAAACAGGCCTCTTACCTTCTCCAGAGGCAGAAGACTGTATCCTCTATCCACTGTCCTGTTGGTTCTGTCTCCAAAAGTCTATTGTCCAAACCTCTGTCCGGTGTGTGATAAACCTTTACAAAGACCAGTCACTTGGGGCTGTGATGTAAAGTAACGGGCAGAAGCAACATAATGTCAGATTTTCCCCAAACATCAGGCTCTCCCATAGACCTCCATTAGGTCACCCCAACTCACGTTAGATGGTCACGTCAAGTCCGATGGTCACTTCCATTGTGGCTTTCTTTGGTTTGTCTGTGGGTTTTTGTTGTGCTGTCACGTTTCTATTTGTTGCGGCATTTGCGTTTGTTATGAGCCCTCCTGGTTTCTGTAGTTTGCCATCTGCTTGTCTCCATGGAGATTTCATTGCGCTATAACTTTTCTGGTGGAGGGTATGTGAAATTTTAGTCTTCATGTTATAGTTTTGCATGGAATGTTCCACTGTATGGCATTACACCTTTATATTCTATATTTTTATCCATTTGTGTATGTTTTATTGTTAAAAAATACCTTGAAAATGATGCAGCCTTACTGTGAGCGGGGTCGCCTTTTCACAGTCCTGACCTTCACCTACGTATCTCCTTGGTGATTTAGAGTCTAGACTAAGCAATAACATGGAGACAAACATTTGGCTGACCCTCCACTAGAAAAGTTACATAGCAAATCTTTATTTAATACGTAAAGAGAACCTAAAACAGACTGGAAAACAACAGCCGCCCTCTGAGCACAAGTGTAACTCTGCATATATTATTTGGTATTAGCTTTAACCCAAGGTAAGGACCTGACATTAAACAAGAAAACATATGCCTAAGTAGGACGTATTAGTGCTCCGTGCAGATATGAAAATTAATCAGAATCCCACATATGGCTAATTAGAATGGTTTATCCGTATTAAAAAGTGCTAATGCAAAACAGTGCAGTAACAGGTCAATACAGCAGAGTGTTTACAGCTAAAGACGATGCTAGTGTTGAAAATTGGAATCCAGGTAATTAAAGCTCGATATATTTCATACTTTATAAATTATTTTGGACTGCTAATTCGTTGGTTTGCTTATTAAAAGGCAACAGCGCTTTCTTCCATTGGTATAAACGTGAAATCGCAACGGAGCCATGGGTGCTGTTAGCGTTTGTGCCTTTTGGATAGATTGTAAACCGGTTTTGGTGGTAGGATCTGGCAACCCAAAGTGAGGCACTCATCCTGCTTTTTGATTGGTTTACTGGATTGAAAACCACAAAATTAAAATTAAACATAAAAGTAAGCATTCACAATTTCTAAACCCATTGTAAAAAGTGTTGTGTTGTGTCACTTTTCTGGTGGATGGTTCGTCAAACGCTTTTCTCCCTGGAGATGTTATTGCTTTGGCTGGAATGTTTCACAGTATGGCATTAAACCTTTCTATCTTCATTGATAGAAAGTTACAGGTCAGATCTATGATGAGGCAACCCCGCTCATAGTCAGAATGCCTGTTTTTCTAGGTATTATTTGAGCAATAAAACCACCTGTAATTTAATAAATATGAGGTTGAACTGATTAATGTCACACTGTGGAACATTCCAGTCAGAGCAATGGTGTGTCCATAGAAACAAGCAGGTGATGGACCCTCCACCAGAAACCTTTTAAAATAATTTTGTAATTGTGAGATAAACTTTTCAGTTGGAGAATGCGCCAACCTGCTTTACTCCATGGAGTGGCCATACCGGCTTGTCAAAACCTGATCCTGTCAGATCTCAGAAGCTCAGAAGGGCCGGGCCTGGTCAGTACTTGGATGGGAGACCGCAGGGAAAATCAGGTGCCACGGGGGGGGGGCAGTTGCAAAAAAAAAAAAAGTATCAAAGTGGAGTGTGCATGAGTGATGGTGGTGGTCAGAGGGGCTGATGGCGCCGATTGGCATGGCAGCTGTGCTTCCGTCAGTCTGCCCCAGGGCAGATACGGCTACAATAGTAGTTTACCATCATCAAAGAATAATGAGTCTGTAATGTTCTGTCAAGCGTCTTTGTGACGTATGTCTGTGAAAAGTGCCATATAAATAAAGACTTACTTACTTACGTATTTACTTACATGGATATGTCATTGCTTTACCTAGAATGTTCTGCAGTATGGCATTTAACTTGTATGTACTGCATCTCCATGGGGATGAGCATGTGACTCCAACAGGTCACGGTACAGGCCAGATCTGTGGAGATGCAACTTCACTAACTATAAGAATGTTTGCATGTTTTTGCAGGGTTGTTCTTTTGAGATAATTCAAGATAGACATGTTTAATGCCATGCTGTAGAACAGGGTCTCCAGTCTTTTGCCTCTGAGAAGCTACCTTTATAAAATAAAAATGCCAGAGAGCTACTTATCTTTGCAGTCCCAAGAAATTGAGTCGATAGAAGAGGACAAGCCTCAGATCAGATTCTCCAGCTCTGAGGTCACATACAGCCCTGCGGTTGACTCTGGCCGGCCTGTTTAAAGGGACAGTCCAGAATTTTGGACATAGGACCTCATTTGCTAGTGAGCCAGAGTGTTTGAGACGTGTGGAGACATTTTTTTGAAATATTCCATCCAGTCCTTGTATTTGCAGAGGTCACTGGTGCTAGGCTAGTGCATGTCAATGGCCATAGTTAGCCTGCCACTAAAAACAGGCTTACACACTCCACAAAACACCAGACTGTTCATGTGAATGTCTGTGTTGGTAGAATAATGTTTGAAATAAAACTAGCCTTACGTCGCATGAATCTTCACATGTTGAGGGACTATTTTCTCATATATCAGTCCACCACTGCCAAGCTTTCTATCAGGAAGTAAAACTCACTGCTGCTGCTCAGACATAAATCCTTCAAATGCAAGTTTGGTTTTACTACTAAAATTATTCTATCAACACAGACATTCACATGGACAGTCTGGTGTAATAATAGATTTGCTTCAGGTGTTTTGTGGAGTGGGTAAGACTGTTTTTAGTGGCAGGAGAACTATGGCCATAGACATGCACTAGCCTAGCACCAGCGACCTCTGCAAATACAAGGACTGGATGGAAGATTTCCAAAAGTGTCTCCACGTCTCCAACACTCGGTCCTATGTCCAAAAATTCAGACTGTCTGACAAAATAAGCATATTTTATCATTTTATCTCATGCATGGACTAAAGCTGCATTGCTTTTATTTTAGAGGTTTTTGAAATTTTTTGTTAGAGAACCTCACTTTTTCATTGCTTAGTCATAACATAAACTCTTACCAGTCTGAGCAGCTCGTCAGAACAATAATATTTACTGCTTTTAATAAAGAAATACAATTAATATTCTGCACAATTAAGTTTAACACTATATTTTTTGTTTCTCATGTGGCTCCAGGGAAAAAAAATAATTGCCCACCCCTGCCTTAGATGGTGTACAGTTAGATACCTATAAAACGTTTTCCATTTATTAGTGCACAAAGTTCAAAATAAGCTACTTGTAAAAAGGCAGAGAGCTCCTGGTAGTGCACCTTTTAATTTTTGAAATCATCTGAGTTTTACATCAACTGCAAATGTTGTGCTGAAATCTATTTATGATTTCAATAAAACAGAGTAATGATTTGCGTTTGGAGCTTTGTGCGTTTGGAGCAGGCTCATCCTAAACAAAAGGCTGACATTGTTCCTCCTGAAGTGAATCCGAAATGAACCTAAAATGAATGCGCGCTCTGTTTACGCGAGTCTTCCCCTGGATTTGTCTAAGTGACGCTCTGTTTACTTCACTCTAAACCCCAAGACTTTGGATAATCGAGGAATTATTGTCTCCACCGAAATCCTGCTGAATTTTGTTTGCGGAGCTGGCAACGTGATATAGCAGCAGTTTATGGATGTGTTTTGCAAATGGAAAATATGTGGAATAGAGAAATTACCAAACAGAGTGGGGTTTGTAGGTTTTCAGCATCTGTCACCCACTGCTCAAGACTGAACTTTTGGAATGAACTCAAATTAAGACAGTTTTATTGTCTCGAAATCAATAAAACATAAAGACAGATGTGGAGTGGCTTCAGTGGTGTAGGTGTGTATTGTAATGTACTCATACTCTCTCGTCTCCTATTGGTTCAGAACATTTTATCTTCGCTTCACTGGCTGCCTGTGTGTTTTAGAAACGGTTTTAAAGGGACAGTTCTGAATTTCGGACATAGGATCTCATTTCCTAGTGAGCCAGAGTACTGTAGATGTGTGGAGACACTTTTTGAAATATTCCATCCAGTCCTTGTATTCGAAAAGGTTGTTGATGCTAGGCTAGTGCAAGCCAATGGCCACAGTTAGCCTGCCACTAAAAACAGTTATCCCCACTCCACAGTGTACCCGAGGCAAATGTGTTATTACGCCAGACTGTCCATGTGAATGTCTGTGTCCATAGAATAATTTTAGAAGTAAAACCAACCTTGTATCGCATGAATCTTTTCTCAGCAGCAGTGGAATTTGACTCTGCACTAGTTAGTTGTGATGACGTGAATGTGGCCATAACTGGAACAGACTTCCTGTGCTCTATGTGGCACTTTGGCAGCTGCAGGTAAACAAAATATTACAGAGCCAGTTGGTGTTAGGTGATATAGGAAGTACAATTCACTGCTGCTGCTCAGACAGAAATCCTTCAAATGCAAGGTTGGTTTTACTTTTAAAATTATTCTATCAACACAGACATTCACATGGACAGTCTGGTGTAATAATAGATTTGCTTCAGGTGTTTTGTGGAGTGGGTAAGACTGTTTTTAGTGGCAGGAGAACTATGGCCATTGACTTGCACTAGTCTAGCACCAGTGACCTCTGCAAATACAAAGACTGGATGGAATATTTCAAAAAGTGTCTCCATATTTCTACAGTACTCTGGCTCACTAGGAAATGAGGCCCTATGTCCAAAATTCTGAGCTGGCCCTTTAAGATTTTATTGATCACTTTTAAAGCTCGTTTAAGTCGTGCACCAAGTTACACTTCAGAACTTTGACCCCCGTACGAGCCTCCCGCAGCCGCAGATCCTCAGCCAGGTCCCTGTGGCTGTTCCAAAATCTAGGCTCAGGATAAAGGCTGATGGAGCCTTTTCAGTCCAGGCGCCTCGGCTTTGGAACGACCTGCCTGAGGAGATAAGGCTCACACCATCAGTATCATCTTTTAAATAACTTCTGAAGACTAATTTTTATCGGTTGGTCTTCCTTTAAGTGGTTTTTAGCTTGTTTTTATTCCTTATTTATTTTTATTCTCTTTCTTTTTATTTATTCATTATAATTTATTTTAGATTTTTTGCATAATTTTCTGTTTTCGTGTGCTTTCTGTTTGCTATATTCATGCTTTTTGTATTGTTCACTGCTGCTTGTACAGCACTTTGTAAACCTTGTATTTAAAAGTGCTTTATAAATAAAGATTTATTATCATTATCATTATTACTTTATATTAGTATTACTCAAATAAAATAACAAAGCAGTGGTGCAAGAAATTAGAAGGACAAAACAAAATTAAATCATGCACAAAAACTGTTATTTAGATGATAGACGAGAAAAGAAAGCTGTAATAAATCTAATCATATTCTGAAGGAGGAGTGCAAAAAAACAAATTTCACTAAGAATTTTACTAAGAATTTTGACTAGTCATTTCTAGTTTTGCAATTTTATCAAGAGCTAAAACAACAGTTATGATTTGACAAATACAAATCAATTATAACACCTGTTTTCAAATTCACTTCTACTATTACTTTTCTTCGCAAATCACCACTAAACTGATATAAAACTATAGTAAATATTCACCACAGGTTATATCCCAAAACAAGCCACAATTAGACAAACATATTACTGCATTTTTCTAACTAGAAGTAGTGCTTTTTTCATGGTTTGCGTGTTCCTGCGACTTATACTTAGGTGTGACTTATATATTAAAATGTATAATTTCACATGTTTGTTATTTTTACACTGACAGTTGTGAGAGGTTCTAGTCTTGTGTGTGAGGATCTGCTGCTCCTGTTCCTCCTGTACCACTGTCACTTCACTCTACTGCACATGTCTCCTGCAGAAAGAGCCTCTGTCCTGTCTGTATCATGTCAGTGTCTTGTAGGATTTCAGCAGATTCCAGGCTCTTCTGGGGGCGGGGCTAGTTGTGTTGATCAGGTATGAGTGGATGTCCGGCTACTGAACTTCGTGACATTCTTCTCGTCATTTACACATTCACGTGCATTTAACACACAGGGGTCATTAAGACATATCCCACTCACTAATCCTAATCAGAATTTATTTTATCACACGGCGATAAACTATTTATCATATTCTGCAGATTATAAACTTCAAGTAGTGAAACATGCAACTGAAAACTGTAATCGAGCATCAGAAAGAAAGTTTGGAGTGAGCGACAAACTTGTGAGGGATTGACGGAAAGTTAGATTTAGCTAGAGTTGGCGGAGTTGCTCAGAAGTGACACAGAGGATGAAGAATTCGACACATTTGCATAATTTGGAGTGAGATGGAGAGTTTGGTAAACTTGTTCTGTTCTGTTGTTTCTGCTATAGTTATCTGAAGAACTGTTCATATACAGGTATTACTAGTGTTGTAGTCAAGAGCACACTAAACGAGACCAAGACCACAAGACCAGGACAAGACAAAGACCTCTGAGGGTCGAGACTCAGACAAGACCAAGACTTTTAAAGGTCGAGACCAAGACAAAACCGAGACAAGACCATCTTTGCCATTTTCTACATTTATTTGTATTTTACAGTTACTTTGGCACATGTATATCAATGCTTTTATAAACCTATCTCAATTTTACATGATTAATGTTCATTTTGATTAAAATATGCCAAGCAAACTGTGCTGCACTTAAACACTCTGAGCCCCTTTTTTGGACCCTGACCCACAGTTTGAGAACCCTTCTTTAATCTGACTTGTACTGGCACTTTACAGAAAACAAGTGCAAAGTGAATGAAGTGTTTTTTTGTTGTTTTTTTCAAGTTCATATCATTTACAGTGACATTCTCTTACTGGTTTTGCAGTCATATTGAGCACCTCTGCACATTTACTGACCGTAATGAAATACAGTCGCACTCATCGAGTGTCAGACCTCGAGTCCAAGACCAGACCGAGACCGTAAAAAAGCAGTCTCAAGGCCAGTCTTGAGGCCGGTCTTGAGACCAAGATCGGTCTTGAGTGCTACAACACTAGGTATTATGTTAACATAGCAGATGCCGGTTCAGCCTGTTATTCTCTGTTCTATTGTTGATGAATTGTCGGTTCCTGGTCTCTGATTTTATATATATATATAAAAATAAAAAAATTCTACCCAAAAATGCGACTTATAGTCCAGTGCAACTTAATGCTGTTTTTCTTATTCATTATGCATTTTTTGGCTGGTGCAACTTATAATCGAGAGCGAGTTGTAGTCCAAAAAATGTAGTAATCTATCAAACACACGCTCACAGCTCGTCCAGCTCTGCAGCACGTCCCCTCTTTGTGTAGCGTGTACTTTCTCACATTCTGTTGTTGACCATCAAAACGAGCTGAGCCCGTCTTCCCGCTGCACCGTAATACTCCATTAGCCGGCCCATTCTTATTCATTAAAAGCTCCGGAGCTGCTGGGGGACTGTCCGTGACATCTGCTGGCATTACGCAACGCCAACAGGATGTGATTTATACCGCGCGCGCTTTAAATGGCTGTCTTAAGGTAATTATGAAGCGATGGGGGGGTTAGCCGCTAATTGCACCTAGCCTGATCGCTAATGAAGCACTAGTGGCGCGGACCGGTGAAGCTAGCCTTGACCGGGTACTGTTGGTTTAGCTCTGGGGGCTCCGCTACCGGCTCACCTGCTGTTTCCGAGGGTCCCGACGCCAATTTCTCCGGAGTAATTAACCGTGATGCCACATACGGCGCGCAAACAGCCAAAAAGGAGAGAGGAAGGAGAAAAAACATCGGAAAAACTGATCCGCCAAAACCCCCGCGGTGACCAAAAGTAGCAAATGGGACGCGTGGAGAATTATTTTGACATGCACAATTAAAAACAAATGTTGTTTCCACACGAGGTAAATGGGAGCGATTAATCAGACTCAAGTGAAATATTAGGCAGATTAGAAGGCGCAGTAGATTAAACGCAGCAATGAGGCCTGAATTATGAGCGCGGAGCCGGAGAGTCCATCAACATGTGGCAGGGAGAGCACCTTTTAGACAGAGCAGTGCACCATGATGTACACGGACTGTCAGCGAGAGGGATGGACTGGGTTTTTAGGAATTAGGGAAGTCATTTTGGTGTCTCATTCTCCGCAGGTTTGGGAATAAATCTGCTAAATTGTTGCATTGTGCGCTATAAATACAACAGCAGTCAAAAGTTTGGACACCGTTTTTTATTTAATGTTTCCGCTTTATTTTCATGAATATTTAAACTCCAGTTTGAAGTACAAAGCAGTGTGGTACAAGACATTTGAAGGACAAAATACCAAGTAACACACAAAAACTGTTATTTAGACGATACACTAAAAAAAGAAAGATGTAATGAATGTAATTTCTGAAGGAGCAGTGCAAAAAGACAACAATGTTCAACTAATTTAAAGGTGTACCATGTAATTTTTTGTGCTGGAAGGTCAGTCAACCTGCTCATTCTCTGCGGGTTTTGGAATAAATCTGGTAAATTGTTTGTCTCAAAACTGAATGACGCTTGTGGAAAGTGGTAAAACAAGAAAATGTGAAATAACTCCAAGCCTGTGTTAGTATTTTAACATCTTCACCGGTTGGTTTCGTCCATGCTTTGCACTATTGACATGTTTCGGGCGCTTTCTGCAGCCTTCTTCAGAAAGGTCATGTTATTGATGTTAATGACATCTTAGCTGGTAAGACATGTCACCGTAACGTCACATATTGAGGTAAACAACACACTGGTCTGTCTTTGGATGTAATGTTGGTGGTTTTCAGATTCCACACTGTGATGTTGTAATCCCAGATGGGGATTGTAGTTTAACATGAAATATCTAAAAGATAAAACAAATGTTGAACCAGGGATTTTCAATTATTAACTTAACCTAAAGACATCATTTTGCATTTTCACAATATTCATTTTACCTGCCCCAATCTGTGTTAAATTCGTCCTATAGAGTTTAGTGACGTCATTTAAAACCCAGCAACTGGAAGACCAAATGAACCTCTATTATGGTGTTATGGTGCATTTATTTGTTTATCTGTCTGTCTCCCACTCGGAACTCGGATATGACATCACATCCATTCTTCAAGCGTTTTATTAAGTTCTGTGTGTCTGACTTGAAGAAAATCATGGCACAAACAGAAAAGCTGTTGTTGTTGTTGTTTCTCTTCTGTTAACGATTCTCAGGACGTTTAAAACAAGTCTGAGTTCAATATTGGCCTCACCACAAGACTGACCACCACACCCACAGGGAATGATACAGACGCAGTAAGATATTGCAGTAATACAGACGCAGTAAGGTACTGCAGTAATACAGACGCAGTAAGGTACTGCAGTAATACAGACGCAGTAAGGTACTGCAGTAATACAGTCGCAGTAAGGTACTGCAGTAATACAGACGCAGTAAGATATTGCAGTAATACAGACGCAGTAAGGTACTGCAGTAATACAGACGCAGTAAGGTACTGCAGTAATACGAGTGACTGAATTGTCACCAAAGCTCCAAACACAATGAATCCATCTGTTGCTTATCTAGAATGCTCCACACTGGGGCATTAAACTGATCTATCTTGTATTTATTATCTGTCTATTTTGGTTTAATAGCTAATGTGATACTGAGGAACTTTCTGGGTGTAGCAAAAGCATCCTCATGGAGACAAACTGAGGGTGGACACTACCAGAAAAGTTGCATAGTGCACCTTTAAGTCTTATTTATTGGCTGAAATTGACAGAAAATTATAAAACATAAACCCAGTTATGCTTTCGAGCCAACATTATACGATTATTTATTATTTTACATCAAATAACATGTGGAAAATAATATGGAACTGTTAATATACACATTTTCTTTTCCATTTTGAAGTTTAATATACCAGTATAAGTACTTTTTACTTCAGCCTAAACCCTGTCGGTCATGATCTATGGGATTGTAGTCTGTGTTTTGTTTTCGTTTTGTTTTGTAATGCTGCAAAATGACTGAATAAACTACTACTACTAATATCTACAAACACGTCCTGATATCCACCGCTCCCTCTCTCAATCCTGATGCCCTCCCTCCCTCCTCCCCGCCCCTCTCGTCTGCGGCCACATTTCCGTTGAATCGAGAAGTCCGACGGAGGAGCAGAACTGAAGCTCCCAACAAAAGGTCAATTAAAGGTGCGTGAAGGCGACAGATCAGCGCCAGTTTGAGAATGACTTTTCACACGGACGCGCACAGCAGCATGCGTTTTAACAAGAGAACAGAGAGTCGGCGAGCAGGGCATTCTGAGGACGGAGAATACATTAGAATAACAGAGGCCAGGGAGGTCGGGGTGCTCTGAGGTTCTGTGGGACACTTTTCTCTGGGGAGGCGTGTTTGGATTAGAGGAAACCCGTGTAATAGCCTTACATTGTCGCATTGTAATTCAGCGCGTTGTTCAGAGTCTTACTCACAAGAAATAGTGGCGAGTTGTTTCTATAGTTGGACACTGGGGCAATCTGATTTAAGTGTGGCTGCCAGTCTGTGCCAAAAACAATGCGTCTTGTGTAATTTGTGAGCTTTTGTGTCCAGATAATTGCGCAAAATGTGGAAAAAAAGAAAGAGATCCTAACTGCCGTTCTTTGAAGCTCCCAAATTTTTATTTTAGGCTAGGTTTATATGACGACGGTCTGAACAGAAGGTGCAAAAGTGGCGTCGCGTCTTCACTTTTTATTCCGCGTTTAGATGAGTGTTTTCGGGAGGAAATCTGCGTGCATACAGTGACGCAAAAGTGTGCAAAATTCAGTTGAGTATGCATGCCAGGTGTCTGCGTACTGTATGTATGTGAAGTAAACACGTGTGCAACGTGAGCACATCTGACCAGAGTTTTGCGTTTAGAGCCCTGCACGTTTTAAGCAGCTTAAATGTGCATATGTGGTCTAATCTTACACACATTTTAGACAATTTCTTTCAGCTTCTCCGTGTTTGATAGAGCTTAAGAAAGTGAACGTCCCCATCTTGCAGGACTTGCGGGAGGAAGTGGGATAAAATATTGCAGATGCGGGCGGGAGAGGGACTAAAAATTCAATCGCGCGCAGACCTCTATTTTGCGTCTTGGGCAGTGTTGACGGAAACGCTAAGGTGGAGCGTATTCAACTTTTCCACTCCAGAGGGTGGTTTCAGATTTTTGCGTTTTTAAGCCCCAAAAACACCGTCACCATCTAAACGAAAGGCACTTCCAATAAAATATTTTGTTTACCCGCAAGCATTCTCATGTAAACAGACCATGAGTGTCAAGCCCTTCTTCAGTTTCACACCTGACCCACCATGTGTTAAAAAAAAAAAAATTACAATTGTTGAATGAAACTTGTACAAGAAACAGGTGTTCACTGTTTTAAAGTGTAGCCTGATTCATCAGCTGGTTCCACTTTGTAGAAATCGTCTGAGCTGCAGCTTTAGGATTCGTTCACTTGACGGTAGGCGGTAGGGATGGGCATTCGATGAAATTTTATTAATCGATCTTCGGGAAAATTAACGACTGATTTTTGATAAATCATTAATGTTTTTATATAATAAGTAGCATCATTATTATTACTATTACTATTCTGCATAAATAAACTCAACTTTTCAACATATAAACCATAACCACATCGGCCCGTTTGACATTATAATGTGTTTAATGCAGCTTTGCGCAAGTAGAAACGAAACTTAAAACCGCATGGCTCATTTGCATAAACTGAGTGACGAAAAAAAAATGCTCTTGTGCACTGATGTGGTTCAGCTTCTGTCGGACTAAAGGACATGACTCAGTGGAATATGAGTGTTCTTTCTGTGACAGAGGTGAGTCAGTTCTGTGTGTCACGATGTTTTCAAAGATCGTACGTATGCAGGTTTAGTGCAGCTCTTTATGCTGCAGTAACCAGGATACTGTGTAAACATGCACCATGCCAACATCAGGACACAGATGTGCATGTAAACACACTCACTGAGTGGTACAGTGTCTCAGTATCTCCAAGGCAGTGCCAGAGCCCAAACGTGGGACTGAGGCCGCAACTCCAGTGTTTGCTTTATATCTACGCCCACAAACCTACATTCGGTTTGTCGAATAGAAATAAACGTAATTGACAAAATTCTTAATGATCAATTATCTATTGCTCAACTAATCATGCCCATCCCTAGTAGGCTGGTACTTTTTAAATTTAACCAATCGCCGCTATTTGGTCGTGACGTACGTAATGCACCACTAACGGGGTTAACTGGTATATTAAGCTTTTCCCAAATCTCGTAGGAAGAAGGACAATAACGTCTTTCCCCTTGATAAAATTCACCAAACATTCTCTTTGTTCCGCTTTAAATCCTCGATCTCGGGAATCGTCGCCAACACAGAACGCATGGCTCTTCACTGACTGACTGGTGCCCAAACTCGCAGAGCGTGTATTTAACACGTGTATATCTAGTGTATTCTGATTCCTGACCTAGTCGCTGGAGAGAAATGAAATTGAGCGGAGGCACTAGGTGGTTCCAGTCTGCCAGTGTATTAGTTTGCAACAGCCAAAAGTTTTTACACTACTTACAATTTATATACAGATAAAAAACACAGAAGAGCGAGCAAATTATTACTATTTATTTTTTAACACAGAGACTGGTCATGTGGTGGGTGACATGACTAGACCTGGGCTTATATGTAAAACTGGTATGAAACTGAACCTTTCTTGACCCAAAACATCACATTGTGGTGTCATTAAAATACAAATGTGGGAGTTTCAAAGAACTGCAGTGTGGATCTGTTTCTTTCTTTTTTTGCACAGTTTTTGTTTTGGACCCAGCACGCAGTCGCAACTTTATTGGATGTGCATGTCTCTGTCTACCAGATCATTTTACATGACATAACAACATTAAAGAACATCTGTAGTTTTTAGTTTTGTAGAATTTTGTGGTGGATTTTGCTGTTTAACTGTTAGATGGCAGATTTGTGGACCTGGTTTATTGTTAATCTGTCAGTATAAATCAACAAAAGTGAAATAATTTTACAGGCTCAGAAAGTGGTATCATTATCCAACCCCAAAGACATGCTTGTTGTCAGTTGAAAGGACTTTAAACCAAGATTAATATGTCAAGTTTATGGAGCCAAATCTAGATTATTTATTTGTGAATTATACATTTGGATATTTCTTTCAAAAACAATACATCTTCCATAGGATTCTTCAGGATTTTTACCTGTGACATAACAATCCATGAATAACTGAAAGGGAGTGATGTGAAGATGATCTCGAACACAGGATTAATGAAACATGCTCAGATGAAATGAAATATATCTTACAATTCAATTACAGGTGGTTTTATAGCTCAAAAATACTTAGAAAAACAGAGTGTGTATACATGCACATGACTATCCCGGGTATGATCAGGTTTTTTGACTATCCCGGTTTCGTCATGGTGCATGTATACGGTTTCAGTATCCCGGTCGGAATACTGTAGCTGAATATTCCAATAGTAACTGTGATACTGTGGCATGTAAACGCAGTATCCCGGTTACTGTACATGTGTCCAAAAGACAAACACTTTTCAGTCTTTTCACCACAACAGTAGCCAAAATAAATAAAGTGACCAACATAAATAAAGTGACCAACATAAATAAAGTGACTATACATGAGTGAAATGAGTGTAAAATAAAGAGCTGTGCTAAACCTGCACACGAATCTGCACTTGTAAGACCTGCACACCTATGATCTCTGAAAAGTTAAACATGAAACATCTCCAATACGATATACGCACAGAACAAACTTACCATCATCAGTCACTCCTCTGTCACAGAAAAAACACACATAATCCACTGAGTTGTGTCCTTTAGTCCTACAGAAGCTGAACAACATCAGCGCACAAGGAGCGAATTGTTTTTATCAGCACTAACAGTTTATGCAAATGCAGTCTTAAGTTTTGTTTTAATAAAACATAAACAAATGTGACGAAGCAGAATTATATGATCAAACGGGCTGATGTGGTTATGGTTCATATGTTATAAAGCTGAGTTTATTTATGTAGAATATATAAATAAAAAACCTACACGTTGGGTTTGATCTGTGCAGTGGATTGTGGGATATCTCATAGCTCTGTACCACTGGTTAACCCTTGTATTGTGTTAGAAAGCTACACGCGTCTTTAGTGTTACCGGTCAAATTTGACGTGATTTAACAGCCTGAAAAACTTAAAAAACTAGATATCATCCTGTTTTTCCCCTCATAACTAACTTAGTATGTGTTCATGTCCATGGAAACATTTTATTTTTTTATTTTTTTTTTTGGCTGCACAGACCTTTTATCTTAAATATACACTCGTTTTTGATTACAAAAACTGCTTATATTCACTAATTATATTTCCTATAGTGATAAAATGTGTAATTATATTATATAATTATACTATAATATAATATTTTATATATAAACATATAATATAATCTAATTTATATAAATATAATTATATTGGGTGTCAAGAGCTTTCATGAACTGTCACTTTTTCACTTGAAGACGTCTCTTTCAGTCTTTGTGACATCTGGGTTCTCCTCACCACATTAGCTCTTGTTCATCATATGAACCTCATCCTCATCCACAGACGTATATATGAATGGACATAACTAACGCTGTGTTCCAAATAGAAAGTTCTCCAGGAGGCTCTTCCGGCTCCTTCTGACTCTGGCTCCAATTGACTTATGTTAGGATCTTGTCGTCCTTCTCTTTGTACCTGCTGCTGTGAACCTCCTCATTTTGGTCTTAAAATATACGTATTAACCTGCGACACATGATCCAGATTTTTATATATTTTTTTTTGGCTGTTTTGTCCGTCCAAAAAATCCTATTCATAACATATAACCTGGCTCTAGATTCGCTCCTGTAACCGTGAGCTTCATTTGAGCAGCGCCAAAACACTGTGGGTGACGTCACACTCACTTAGTCCACTTCTTTTATTCAGTCTGTGCCCTTATCCTGACACATCTTCCTCAGCTTCACTTTCTCTCTGTCTTCAGAATCACTGTCATGAAAAAAATCCAGCCTCATAAACAGTGAACCTGCTATTTGACTGATGCTGCAACAGATAAAGCTGATAATATCTCACTAAAACCTGTTTATATATGACAAGGTTTATTTTAGATTCAAAATTATATGTGCTGCAAGAAAGAGAAGAGTTCACGTGGGTGAAGACGATAGTGTGTGTGTGTGTGTGTGTGTGTGTGTGTGTGTGTGTGTGTGTGTGTGTGTGTGTGTGCGTGTGCGTGTGTGTGTGTTGTGGGACACACTGAGCCATATTTGATCCACAAGCAGCCTACAGCTTGTAAGTGATGCTAAAACAGCCACTATTCTTGCCGGGTCATTTTGACCCGTGATGACTTTTTTTTTTTGACCTTTACAATTTACTAAAATGGTGAAAATTGATTTTGTTGCGTTAAAATAGTTGTGTCTGATTAGATAGCTACAAAAAAGCAAATAGTGTCGACCATAACACTGGTTAAACCTCCTGAGTTTCCTCTGCTAAAGGAGCTCATGGTTGTTTGTATTTTTCCTGGTTTATTAACTTAAATTAAGTAAATTTTTGCGCTTGTGCATTTGTAAGGTTATGTCAAGAAACCGGGTTACTCCATTTGATCATGAGTGTGTATACATGCACATCAGTTTCCCGGTTATTCGCCATGTCCCTGTTATGTCAGTATTCGGGATACTGTGTATACATGTGCACTGAGAAACTGGGATACTCATATCCATGTATACATTATATTACAAATGTGCAAGAGCAAAAATTATCTTAGTTTAAATGAATAAACCTGGAAAAATACAAACCATGAGCTCCTTTAGGGAAACTCGGGAGGTTTAACCAGCGGTAAGGAGCTATGAGATCTCCCACAATCCACTGCACAGATCAAACCCAACAGATTCTTCATTAAAATCTTCTGCATAAATAAACTCAACTTTACAACATATAAACCATAACCACTATACCACATCAGCCTGTTTGATCATATAATTCAGCTTCGCCACATTTGTTTACATTTTACAGAAACAAAACTTAAGACTGCATGGCTCATTAGCATAAACTGTTAGTGGTGATAAAAACAGCTCGCGGAGCTGAGGCAGTTCAGCTTCTGTCGGACTAAATGACACGACTCAGTGAATTATGTGTGTTCTTTTTGTGACAGAAGAGGTGCTAATGATGGTGAGTCTGTTCTGTGTGTATATCATGTAGAAGATAGTTCATGTTTTAGCTTTTCAGCGATCATATGTGTGCAGGTCATACGAGTGCAGATTGTACATGTGCAGCTTTTTATTCTACAGTCATTTCACTCATGTATGATCACTTTATTTATGTCGGTCACTTTATTTATGTTGGTCACTTTATTTATGTCACTACTGTTGTGGTGAAAAGACTGGAAAGTATTTGTCTTTTGGACGCAAGCACACTCAACAGTAACAGTAACCAGGATACTGTGTATATGTGCTACAGTGTCTCGGTTACTATCAAAATATACCAGCTGCAGTATCCCAGTGTCTAATAACCGGGATACTGAAACTGGGGTACTGCGTATACATGCACCATGAAGAAACCGGGATACTCAAAAAACCCGATCATAACCGGGTTATTGATGTGCATGTAAACACACTCCATGTATACACGAATGTGAGTATCCCGGTTTCTCAACGCGTATCCTGAATACTGCCGTAACCTGGATATGGCTAATAACCAGGATACTGATGTGCATGTATACGCTCTCACAGACATTCTGACTGTGAGTGGGGTTGCCTCTCCACAGATCTGACCTGTAACTTGGTCTGGTTTGGTCTTCATGAAGGTAGAAAGGTTTAATTCCAGACAAAGCAACAACATCTCCATGAAGAAAAGCATTTGATGGACCCTCCACTAGAAAAGTTTCACAATGCACCTTGTTTTGGTCTCCGTGCCACCAAATCTGACCATTCCGTTTCATGTTTCCATCGTAGCCCTTGTTCAGACTTATTCCTAAAGTGAAATCCTGGTCCTGCCCTAATAATAAAACGTAATCTCCCGTCTCCTTTCTGTCAGTGTGAGGGTTGCCGAGATCAGACTTAAATGAGACACACAATTATTCCATTGACACCTGCTCTTCAGAGTGCGTATTGTTTGTCACACAAAAGGACGATTTCTCACTCTCCAGAATTAATAACGACAATTCTGGTTGGTAAATGTCAGGAGACGTTTGGCTGTGGAACGTTTTTAGCAGAGGAGAAGTGGCACGTGCTTAAAATGAGACGAGCACAGAAAGAAACGCTCAGAGTCTGAAAAATACCAAAAATATTCACAGCTATAGGCACTCCTGACCTAGATTCTGGTGGAAGATTTGGCAGGTTATCGCTCTGGCTCAGAGATGGTGCAAATATTATAGTTAAAGATCATGAAATTATCACTATATTGTTCTAATGCTGATACCAAAGTGGAATGGAAACAGAATTGTTACAGGGATTTCTCTTTTACTTTGACATTTAAAGAATAATAAAATGAAAAATCCTCCATATTTGTTTTGACACAGATCATGTCTTTCTCTGATTGGTTAATCCATCTGTCAATCAAGCCATTTGTAAATAGGGGAGGAAGGATATGTTTCAAGACCATAATGTCTTTGTTTGATGATATTTCACACTCAGGGGTATTTAGTGATATTTCGGCTTTTTCTTTTATATTTATTGTTAAGGTTCAGTCAGTTTTGGTGTGTGACTTATAGGATTGCAATTAAAATAATATTGATTGTACTTTGATAATTGTATAAATAAGTATAAATGCACAAGACAATTCATATATTTTCCCTCGTGCACACTCCTTTGTTATAAAAATGTACATTGAAAAAGAATACCACAATATTTTTATGTAGTACAGATTTTTGTATTTATTTTATTTTTATTATTATTTATTATTTTTATTTATTTTTTGTACTTTTTATATATACCAGTGTCTTTATTAACTTCTGCCCTAATCATACATACCAAATATTTTATCATATTTTCACATTTTAACCCCTTAAATGCCTTTTATGACAGCAAATGTTTCAAATTATGTGCATGAAAAAAATTTAAAATTTTGATTTTTTTCTATATTTTCGAACAAATTTTTATTTGCACACACAAACTCACACACACTCCCAAACAAACACATTGAGTGCACTCTGGGGCTCCTCTATAACACATCCGTATCATTTTAATCTCAAATATCCATGTCTCTGGCCTTTTCTATTGATAGAACTTTGTAATGAAAGATACACAGTAAAAAGAAAAAAGTATAAATAAAAAATAGATATATATTTTCAACACCAAAGAATGAAAAATTAATCATGAAGTAAAATATCTTGGCAAAGTTATGCCAGCAAAAAAACAGGCACTTTGAATGGAAGTCAATGGGACAAAAATGTACCATGGATGTGAGGATTTTGATTATAGAGATCAAAAATTATACAGAAATTAAAAATACATATCAGAAAATACACAAACTGGCCAATTTTGATGCTATTTGATGCAATATGGAAAAAAAAAATATGCTAAAAAGAAAAGTTGAGATATATAAAAAAAATATATATATATTTTTTTGCCAATAATACACTGTATATATTTTCAATCTAATATATTTTCTATCAGTCGCCATAATTCAATCATATTGCAAAAAAATAAGAAAAATCTCAGTCAACCCACTTTTGACTATACTACTAATCTAGTCTCCTCTCCCTTTGCTCCCTGAGCTAAGTCACCCCACCCTTCAGAGCACAACACAATCATTTTGCATACCGTTAATGTTGTCATGTATTGTAGTGTAGTGTATGTTTTGTATCATGTTTTTGTATATTTTTGGACAGTTGCAGGGAGTGTGGATGACCTAGGCTTGTGGGCGGAGCTTTATTTGGGAGCAAAGAAAAAAAAAAAAGCCACAAGTGACATAATTTGAAAATTATCATCAGGGGAACAAAACAAAATAAAAATTGGGACGGTCATGCTGAAGGAGAGTTCAAAACTGTCAAAATTCAGTCATTGATCAAACTTCGTGAGAATCTGTGAATGTGAAAATGCAGTTTGTCTCTTAAACAAGTGTCTCTGTTTGTGTCTGAGTCCATCACAAACACAGTTACACAGTGTAACGATGTGAGCAGAGTGGAGCACAGCCGCCTCACGCCGAAAAATACAATTATAATCTACTGAGAGCAAAAAACAAACAAAAACAAAATAACCCAGAGTGTGGCTTTAAACGATGAACTGCAGCTCAGGCCTTGGCTCCATCGACTGTTTGAACGGCTCAAATCTGACTCAGTAATTCTGCAGATTAGGAAGATTTCAGACAGATTTACCAATTAAGACTTGTCCAATGAATTTATGATGATCCTGAATGTGGACGGTTTCAAAAGCAGCTGTGTGGAAGACACCGGCAACTCGATGGACATCTACACATCACTTTAGAGAGCAGCAGATTTTTTTTTTTTTTCATTTGTACCACAATGACTATGCTACGGTGCACTACTGAACTCTGCGTGTATCACTGATTGAGAAAATAAAAATGTAGAACCAAGTTAGTATGTCATAGTGGGTGTTTGCCGGTGGCGGTGAACACGTCATGATCAGCAACACGGCGTCTTGAAAATAAGTGATTAAAGATGACTCAAACATGCACGAATCACTCCAAATACAACTTCCAGAGGGTACATGAGAATGTATTTTGTATAATAGGTGATCTAACTTCATATTATTGACCATTTGTGCGAGAACTGAGTGAAATCTTGGTCGGTCCACAACAGAAAGTCTCGAACCTGCTCAGTTTTAACAGAATTCGCTCAAAACTCCTGGACCTTGAGATTTGACGAGAACATCTTGTACCACCAAAAATCAAATGTCCCAAAAAATAGATGAGCACTGTGCCAAACTGTGCCGGAACATGGCCAACGGTGTATGTGGAATCAGTCATTAAAAGTTAAAGGTGCTGTACCAGATTTTTACTCTCTCAAAATAGTGAAAAAAACAAAGAAACAAAAAAAAAAAAAAAACAGTTTGTAAGTTTGCAGTGGTCCAAAGTTATTCCTCACTTTCCTTATGCATGTGGGGTGTCCTGATGGTTCACTGCGATGAGTTTATGAGCGTTTTTCACAACTTTCAGAGACCAGAGTGGAGTTTTGCCACAATACCAACAACTAGCATGCAAACTGAGCACTTTAAATGGTTTGTTCTTGTCCAAAGTTATTCCTCCCATACCCTATGCATTCAGAGCGTTCAAATTATTCACCACGATGAGTTTATAGCAATTTATACAACTTTCAGAGTCCATAACGAAGTTTTGCCATCACTGTAATGTTAATAACAACTAGCATGCAAACTGCACACTTTTTGTTTGCAGTGCAGTGGTCCAAATTTATTCCTCACTCACTTCATGCATTCAGAGCATTCCAATTATTCACCACGATGACTTTACAAGCGATTTACACAACTTTCAGAGTCCAGAGCGAAGTTTTGCCTTCACTGTAATGTTAATAACAACTAGCATGCAAACTGCACACTTTAAATAGTTTGGAGTGGTCCAAAGTTATTCCTCGCTCACCTTATGCATTCAGAGCATTCTAATTATTTGCCATGATGAGACAAATTTCAGAGACCAGAGCGGAGTTTTGCCATCACGGTAATACTGACAACAACTAGCATGCAAACCGCACACTTAGAACGGTTTGCAGTGGTCCAAATGTTATCCCACACTTACCTTATGCATTCTGAGCATCCTATTTATTCACCACGATGAGTTTATCAGAGGTTTACACAACATTCAGAGACCAGAGCGGAGTTTTGCCATCACATGTTCTTAAGGCTGACAACAACTAGCATGCTAACCACACACTTTAAATTGTTTTCGGTGGTCCAAAGTCATTCCTCTTTTACTCTATCCATTCAGAACATCCTGATTATTCACTGCAATGACTTAATAAGCAGTTTTCACAACTTTCAGAGACCAGAACTAAGTTTTGTCATAACTGTAATGATAATCACAACTAGCATGCAAACTGCACACTTAAAATTAAAAACTTAGTGTGCAGCGGTCCATAATGTTATCCCACACTTACCTTACGCATTCAGAGCATCCTAATATTGACCACGATGAGTTTATAAGCGATTTACACAACATTCAGAGACCAGAGCAGAGTTTTGTCATTAGGGTAATACTGACAACTAGCATGCAAATTGCGCACTTTAAACAGTTTGTAGTGGTCCAAAAGTTCTTCCTCATTTACCTTATGCATTCTGACCATCCTAATTAGTGACCATGATGAGTTTATAAGTGATTTCCACAACTTTCAGAGACCAGAGCGAAGTTTGGCACTCACATGGGCTTAATGTTTACAACAACTAGCATGCAAACCGCAAACTTAAAATTGTTTGCAGTGGTCTCAAGTTCTTCCTCACTTACCTTCTGCATTCTGAGCATTCTAATTAGTCACCGTGATGATTTTATAAGCACTTTTCACAAATTTCAGAGACCAGACCAGAGTTTTATCATCATGGTATTACTAACATAGCGAAGTTTTGCCATCACCGTAATGTTAATAACAACTAGCATGCAAACCGCACACTTTAATCAGTTTGCAGTGGTCCAAAGTTATTCCTCACTCACCTTATGCATTCAGAGCATTCCAATTATTCACCGCGATGAGACAAATTTCAGAGACCAGAGCAGAGTTTCGCCGTCACTGTAATGTAAATAACAACTAGCATGCAAATTGCACAATTTCAATGGTTTTCAGTGGTCCAAATGTCATTCCACAGTTACTTTATGCATTTTGAGCATCCGAATTATTCACCACAATGAATTTATAAGCAATTTACACAACTTTCTCAGACCAGAGCGACGTTTTGCCATCACCGTAATGTTAATAACAACTAGCATGCAAATCGCACTTTAAATTGTTTTTGGTGGTCCAAAGTTATTCCTCTTTTACTCTATCCATGCAGAACACCCTGATTATTCACTGCAATTAGAAAATAATTAATAAGCAGTTTTCACAACTTTTAGAGACCAGAACCAAGTTTGGTTGTAACTGTAATGATAATAACAACTAGCATGCAAACCGCACACTTAAAACAGTGTGCAGAGGTCCATAATGTTATCCCACACTTACCTTACGCATTCAGAGCATCCTAATATTGACCACGATGAGTTTATTAGCGATTTACACAACTTTCAGAGACCAGAACGAAGTTTTGCCAACACAGTAATGTTAACAACAACTAGCATGCAAATCGTGCACTTTAAACAGTTTGCAGTGGTCCAAAGTTCTTCCTCACTTACCTTATGCATTCTGATCATCCTGATTAGTCACCACGATGAGTTTATAAGTATTTTACACAACTTTCAGAGTCCAGAGCGGAGTTGTGCCGTCACCGTAATGCTAACAACTAGCATGCAAATCACACACTTTACGGTTTGCTGTAGTCCAAAGTTCTTCCTTACTTTCCTCATGCATTCTGACCTAATTAGTGACCGTGATGAGTTAATAAGTGGCTTTCACAACCTTCAGAGTCCAGAACAAAGTGTTCTCGTAACTGTAATGATTATAACAACTAGCATGCAAACCACACACTTAAAATGGTTCGCAGCGGTCCAAACTTACCTCACACATTCAGAGCATCCTAATATTGACCGTGATGAGTTTATAAGCGCTTTCCACTACACAGTGGAGTTTTTATCACGATGACTAGCATGCTAACCATGCACTTCCTCATTCTTGGACAATAAAACACTGTTATAAGGCGCAGAGAGCACATTTTGACGTCATGAGCTGCTTATATAATGTAACTATGCTGGGGCAAGACGCTTTTTTGTTCAAACATATGAAAAAAAAATGGATACATGGTCTTTAAGCGCGTTCAGAATTCTTGAGGTGAAACTGAAAAAAAAAAAAATCGCAGACAGTTACGAAGCGCGGCGGTATAGAGCCTGACCTTGGCACGGCTGTGTGGCTGTATAGAAAAGCCCGTCTCACAGAGCAGAGGAGCAGATGGTTGGAGAGACGTATGCAGACTGAAACACAATATATATATAAGGTTTTCTTTGAGATCAGCACATGGTCCTGGGGCGCACAGTTCAGCCGCCGCGCATCAGCTCAACTCTACTTTGCCAATCAGAAACAGAACTTCTCTTTGTACAACTTCTCTGGGAAAAAAAAAAAAGTCATAAGTTGATGTGTTAGTGGTTCTGCTGTTTGCTTGCTGATCAAGATGCTTGCACGTCCATATTTACTAGTGTTGTGTCTTTGGGCAGTACATTTTTAATATATTTTTATTTTTCTGGACAAACCTCTCCGTCGTTAGTCAGACTAGCGCCACCTAGTGCCTCCGCTCAATTTCATTTCTCTCCAGCGACTAGGTCAGGAATCAGAATACACTAGACGGTTTGCAGAGAACCCGAAAGTGTGAGTTCGGGCACCAGCCAATCAGCAAAGAGTCATCCATTCTGTGTTGTCAACGATTCCAGAGATCGAGGATTTAAAGCCGGAACTTAGTCTATGTTCAGACTGCAGGGCTTAACGCTCAATTCAGATTTTTTGATGAAATCCGATGTTTTTGCGAGGTCGTTCACATTTCCAATTAAATGTGACTTGTATGTGACTCCAGTGTGAACATTAAATGGCCCAAAACTGGATGTGAGCATTGAGCACCTGGAGATTTTAAAGTTCCTCTCGTACCGGAGCCAGAACATGAACAACTTACTTGTTTTAAGGAGGAGATTGAGAAGGAGAAGGACGAGGTTTTTGGCCGTGGTGTTTTGTGGGACAGCGGCAGCGACGCCTGTTGAAATGAATGTGTGGATGTGTAGATGTAGACAAGAGTGGTGAGTGGTGATGTGCTTCACTTCAGTGACATGGAGTTCATTAACAGTAATTATAATTAATAGTGACGTTTGTGGTTTGTTGATAATGTATAGGCCAGATGAATGTGCTTTGGCCGTTCAGACTGAAGTCACATGTCAAAAGATCAGATATGTATCGGTTTCAGGAGCAAATATCCAAGTGGCCTGGGTCACATTTGAAAAAGTCGGATCTGTGTCATTCAGACTGTCATTAAAAGATGGCTGAGGAATCAGGCTACCCTGTCGTAGCCTGAGCCCGTCACATCTCAGAAGCTCAGCAGAGTCTGGCCTCGTTAGGACTTGGATGGGAGAACACTGGGAAACCTGTAGTTGTGTCCTTAGGCAAGACATTCCACTCACATTGCCTAGTATGAAAGTGGTGTGAGTGTCGGTGGTGGTTGGATTTGTTGGTGCAGATTGGCAGCCTCGCTTCCATCAGTCTGTCCCAGGGCAGCTGTGGATATATTAGCTTTCCATCACCAGGTATGGAATGCATGAATGATGTACCAAATTGTAAAGTGACTTTAAATGCTAACAACAATTACTACTACTACTATTACTATTACTACTACTACTGCTATTACTACTACTACTACTACTACTATTATTACTGACAAGTTTTAATACATTTCATGTATTATATATTGTAGTTACAGTATCAGACCTGTATTGCAAAACTTAAGAATTGAATATAGATAGATAGATATTATTATTATTATTATTAGGCCCGAGCCCCGACAGGGCGTAGGGCTATTGCTTCCGCTCAGCGGAGCGAATGGGAAGGACGTGCGCATGTCCGAATGCGACAAGACGACATGCAACTATGTCCACGGTCGCCCCGGCACGAACAGCTGTATCCCAGTAACCCACGCCCAAGGCCTGGCTCATATTTACTACTGCTAAAATGAATGGAAGTCAATGGAAGGCGATGGGTGACCTCGACGAGATGGCGAATGACGAGCGCATCAGTGCCCGTCACTCACCAATGACCCCACGGTGACGTGGGGAAGGTCGAGAGCTTTCAAAAAAACGTATAATATGTTGTTCTAATGTTTTCGGATATATTGTTTTTGCTCGAATTATTATTATTATTATTTTTTATTTTTATTATTCTTCTGCTCTTTGAGCTCTAATTTGACCCCCTAAACACGTTCAAAAACTCACCAAACTTTGCCCAAAATTCAGAAGTGGCGAAAAATTCGATAAAATATAGGTTTCGTGCACGGGCATAAAAAAATGGCGACACAGCGCCACCTCGAAAAGTCAAAATACATTGCGCCTATGGGAGACGTCCCGACATCAACTTTGTCGTAGAGCCACGAAATTCAGTACACACATTCGGCATGTCAAGACAAACAAAAAATGTTATTATGGCCACGCCCCCTGACAAACCAGAAGGCGGCCATCTTGGATTGAAATTTGAGTCCGCATTTTCGTTCACATTGCATTTGAACGAACTCCTCTGAAGGCGCTTCACCCACAGGGCTGAAAATCACCGTACATCATCTAGACAAGTGGAACATCTAAAGTTAGCTGATTTTTTTTGATAACTGTCACGGTTTATGTGCGGTGACGCCGCAAAATTTGGTCTAAGTTTTGGCGAATTTCAAGGTGACATTATTTGCTCCTGTTCGCACAGACTTAGTCCGATCGTGCTGAAATTTGAATCACTAATGTGTGATCTCAGTCTGAATATAATACACTATAAAACATATGAAAAAACACTATAGCGCCCCCTAGCATAGACATGAAACGTCAACATTATCAGATCTGCACCAAATTTGGTAATTAAATTCTATGCATAATTATGAGCAAAAAAGTATATTATGGACATGGCGAATTTTTCACTGTTGGCCAGCAGGGGCGCTAAAACTCCTCCCAAAAATATTTAAAAATATATTACACGCACATGCTTAGTCCCATCATGCTGAAATTTGAATCACTAATGTGTGATCTCAGTCTGAATATAATACACTAAAAAACATATGAAAAGTGAACACTATAGCGCCCCCTACCATAGACATGAAACATCAACATAGTCAGATCTGCACCAAATTTGGGAATTAAATTCTATGCATGATTACGAGCAAAAAAATTATTTATGGACATGATACCATTTTCACTGTTGGCCAGCAGGGGCGCAAACACTCAAAAATTTGGCTCCTATGGGATACGTCCCGGTCAACTTTGTCATAGAGCCATGAAATTCGCTACATACATTTGTCATGTCAAGACAAACAAAAAATTGTATTATGGCCACGCCCCCTGACAAACCAGAAGGCGGCCATCTTGGATTGAAGTTTCAGTCCGCATTTTCGTTCACATTGCGTTTGAACGAACTCCTCTGAAGGCGCTTCACCCACAGGGCTGAAAATCACCGTACATCATCTAGAGAAGTGGAACATCTAAAGTTAGCTGATTTTTTTTGATAACTGTCACGGTTTACGTGCGGCGAAGCTGCAAAATTTGGTCAAAGTTTTGGCGAATTTCAAGGTGACATTATTTGCTCCTGTTCGGACAGACTTAGTCCGATCGTGTTGAAATTTGAATCACTAATGTGTGATCTCAGTCTGAATATAATACACTATAAAACATATGAAAAAACACTATAGCGCCCCCTACCATAGACATGAAACATCAACATTGTCGGATCTGCACAAAATTTCGGAATTCAGTTCTATTAATGACTAGAAGAAAAAACATATATTGCTGACATGGGAATTTTTCAAGGTTGGCCAGTAGGTGGTGCAAAGAACATCTAAAGGCGCACTATGTCATTTTGCCATTTGCAGGCACGGAGTTTGCGGACACGGCGTTTACGGTATGGTGTTGGCGGGGCATACTATTTGCGGGCACGGCGTTCGCGGGCGCGGCGTTCGCGGGCACGGCGGGCGCGGTGGGCGAGGGCCGTTCGACGCCGCTTGCGGCTTTAATTATTATTATTATTATTATTATTATTATTATTTTCATATATAAGGATTATAAGGCGCATTAAGCAAAACAAACCAGTCAGATAAGTCAAACTTTATTCTGCTCATTCACAGTAACTCAGCCCAGGCTAGACTGTGGCTCGGGCCGAATTTTTCACAAACCAGTGATCAAATCCGACCCAAGCCCGACCAAACCGGACACAATTAAAATCTCACTATTTTCATAGGCCTAGTGATGCATGTAGGATATTGTTTGTGTTCCTCTAACTGACACAGAGATGCAAAATCCAAACTCGGGATATCGCGAAAATAATAGCAAGACTTTATTACTTGCCTCGTAAAGTGGTAAATTTAAAGTTCAGAATCTCATCCACATTAGCCACAGAAATTCCTCTGCAAATAATGACCCCAGTCCACTAAACCGCACTGTGAATCCAGTTTGAGGCGTTCTTTGAAAGTAAAAAGGTGAGAGTCATTCCTCACGTGTGTCTGTTCACATCCACACAGCACACGGATCGAGGTGAAGCTGCAGATTAGCGATAATGACTCTACTTCCTGTGGACTTCCACAATCTTTTATGCTTTAAATATCATGTATCTGAAGTATTGCACCATATTTCACAAATAATAATAACTCAGTTTTGACTTGGATCTAAACTAGAAGTGCAGAGCTCTGATCTTTTAAACACTTAAGAGTCTTAGAGCGAGTCATTTTACTGTGGACAGGAAACAGCTGAAACGATGATGTGTCCGAATTCGACCCAAGCCCAAACATAAGTTCGAAATATTTGTTTGAACCCCATCGAGCTTCAGTCGGGTTTCCATGCTCTAGCCCGGGCATCCACGATCGATTGGCAGACAGTGGCGTAACTCGTAAAGCTCCGACAACCCATGAACCGGTGCAGCTTCATAGTTTACCAAAGTCGTACTAAGACACTTTGACAGATTTTTGAGCGCTGTCTACCACATAAAATCGGTTCGAGGTCAGTAAACACAAACAGAATTAATATATAAAGACACATCGGATTACAAGGTGCACTGTCGATTTTTGAGAAAATTTAAGGATTTTAAGCCTTATAGTCGGAAAAATACAGTTCAAGTTTTGACTATTCCACCCTCGTCAGTTCATCGGTTTATGAACAAAATGAATATTGAATTACACGTTCTCTGTAAAGTTTCACCTCAGCCTCGGTAGCAGCAGCTGTATCTCTTCTTCTATCATAACAGACCAGCTCGATGTATGGAGTTTGCAGAGCCGTGTAAAGCACTAACCAATAAAGCCTGATTTCAAAAGTCTATAGCTGGACTTCTTCTTCTTCACTGTTTCATATCAATATCACTTGTTCCTTGTTTCTCTCGCTGTCTGCTCTCTTCACGGACCTCCACAAATATAGATCACAAACTCCTCTCCGGCTCCTGCAAAAACACACAAAAACACATCGATTTTTTTTCCACAAATTCACTGCTCTGCTCCAGTTACTGTGTTACATTATCGAGCAGGGCTTTCTCAAATCATCGCGGGCCCAGTGCTACAGCGGCGTGGTGTTACACAGACTGACATAAAGATGACGAGACGGTGCGTTCGCAGGCAGAGCTGGGGCAGACAGGAGGAAGTGCCCATGTCAACATTGTTGGGCTTTTACTGACTATTGACTCTGAAAACTTTGGGCAAAAGAGGTAATGATTCAGTTCTTGTACCGCTGATAAAAGTTATTTCTGTAAAACAATACAAACAATAAACAATACATGAATTATGAATAAAAGCAAAATATAAAAAAGTTAAGGTACACTGACCTCGACACAGAGAGAACATGAAAAAACCCATCAAGAAAGGCCTGGGAATTGAACTCAGAACCTTCTTGCTGTGAGTCGTTCTAGCCACTCAACCACACCCATGTAATAACAGATATTGCTTCAAGAATAAGTCTTAAAATATGATGAAACATGAGCGATACAACTGTTTCAAAAGTAGAGGACCAAAACTGTCATGCATGAGAAGAAATCATGTATGAAATAGGTCACATGTGCTGCTTTTTAGTAGCCTGGTTTATCAGCTGGTTTCACTTTGTGGAAACCGTCTGACCTCTCAACATTAAGATTCATTCGCTCGACGGTAGGTGGGTACTTTTTTATTTAACCAATCGCTGCTATTTAGTCGTGACGTACGTAAAGTAATCAGTGGTGTCCAAGTAATTACCGGTACAACAGCAAACAAAGCAAAGAGTGAACATGTCTGTCAATGATCATTGTTGTTTCTGCAAGGTGAACTTGCAAATTAAAGGTGCAATAAAAAAAGTGCAAAGTTTGTATTTGACAAAGGAAGTCCAAAGGAGGATAGTGTCTGCAGTCTGCTTTCGCAACTTGAGCTGGTTCAGCTCTTCGATGAATGGCCGGTGCTCACTCTACAGCTTCTACAACTTCTACAAGTTCTTGCGAACTGTCTAGTGCAGACATGTCACAACTCAGGCCTGGGGGCCAAATTTGGCCCGTGACATAATTATATTTGGCGCGTGAGATCATATTAAACATGTACTAGAGCTGCCCGCTGGCTACAGATAGACTATACAGACATTATTTATTTCACATTGTATTATTATTTTATATTTTGCTTGTTCTGGATTCAATATTTAAGCAAAATTATTATTATACATTTATTTTAATACGAAAAAGGTTTAACATTACATATTTCGAATGAAGAGAAAACATGCAGATGTTGCTGAGATCTTTCAATAAATATTTAGTTTGGCCCACGACTTAGTCCCAGTTTTTAATTTTGGCCTCTATGCATTTGAGTTTGGCATGTCTGGTCTAGTGTATTCTGATTCTTGATCTAGTCTCTGGAGAAAAATGAAATTGAGTGGAGGCACTAGGCAGCACCAGCCTGACTAGATTTTTAGAGCATTTACACAAAACTGTATGAAGTGCAAGCAAAACCTTACAAGTGTCTTGTAGTAACCTAATATTCTATTGAACTTTACAAAACTTCAGGTCTACTATAAAACTGAAAAATGTCTATTCTATTTATCTTAACAATTTCAGCCTGACTGTATCATATACAATACCTGGGAATTTGTTTTATATAACCACGTTTAACTTTCCAACCATAAAAGATAGAAACTTACTTTTTTTTTTTTTCTTGAAAAGCTGAGAGCTGCAGCTTTCTAGTATTTCCATACATCACACTGTGTGATGACGTAGGGAAAACAAGTGTTGAATAGGAACTTTGTTTTCCTCCTAATGCATGTGCTCCATCCATTTCCTTTAATATACATAAAAATGACTATAAAAGAAAATAATACTGTTCAGACTTGTTTTTGTTTTGAGGCAATACAAATATTTTGAGTTTACTTACAGACTTGATATTTTGCACTTTTGTAGCTAAATTAAGCATTTTTTTACGTCCAAAAAGTTATTCATACATGTTTGCTGTGTGTTTTGTATGAAAGAGTATTAGTATTTCTAGTCCTACAGCTTTTATTACAGCCATATGACACAACTACAGCAGCAGATTGTGAAATAACAGGCTGTACTGAAAAAAGGATGTATAACACTTCATTAGAGGGTAAAAGGGAGAGTTTTAATAGCAACATTAAGAAAAAAATCCAGGCGAGGACAAATGTACAAAAATTGCCCTTAGGTCTGGAAGGGCCATGCATCTATTTTAAGCCTTTTCTGTAAAATAGTCCATTTCACTTCCAGCAGAAATAACGTACATAGAGGTAAGGTCTAAATTGGACAGTGGTTATGATAAGACTAATGCAAATTTTACAACTCTTTAATTTTGTCATAAAAATACGATTCTGGTGTGTAAATTGCCCATGTATTTTGAACGGATTTACTCTGTCACTACTTGCTACTGTTGTGATTTTCCTCTCAACTTTTTTTTCACAAACTTCTACTTAACTGATGTAAAACTATGATAAACATGAAAACTGCGAACCTTTAACTTGAATTTGAATAGACATATTACTTTATTTTTTTTCTCAGAGACAGGAAAAAAGCCCGTCATTTCCGCGATTTGAAGGGGTCAGGATTAAAGGCGGGCGATAAGGCGGAGGAGCAGTGGTTGGAGAGCGTATGCTGATGGAGGAGCAGATGGAGCACAGATGAGACAAAGGCTGAATTGACTGCGCCGTATTGGATTGTACAGCTGGAGAGACATGGCGGCTGGACTATATTTAATCGAGGATCAGATCTCTGCTCCCTCTCTGTTCTCCAGCCCACGGCCAAATAATTAATGAAACGGTAGAAAATGTACAGGAGGAGTCATTGTCTTTGAAAGTCAAGAACTCGGGAAAGAAGAGATTTAAAACTTTATTAAATTGATTTGAGGCAGTGTTATTTTTTAGTTTCTGGGTGTCTTGGCTAGGGATGGTCATGATTAATCGACTAAGAATTTCGTCGATCATGTTGCGTGAGGAGACGAGGCTGCATCTTACACAATCAATCAATCAATCAAACTTTATTTCTATAACACCTTCCAACGACCGAAGCCGACCAAAGTGCTGTACAACATTAAAACAGGATAAAAACTACAAAATAAAGAAAGTGTCACAGGGCCACTAAGTTTTAAAAGCCATTCTAAATAAGTACGTTTTAAGATTGGTTTTGAACAAAGGCAGGTCATGGATGGACCGTAACTCAAACGGTAGAGAGTTCCAGACTTTTGGACCGGCCACTGCAAAAGAACAATCAGCCCACTGTTTGCACCGGGACCAGGGGACCTCCAGCGGATGTTGCCCAGCAGATCGTAGAGCTCTGCTGGGTTGGTGAGGGGTCAAAATCTCACACAGATAAGAAGGTGCAAGACCACTGAATGCATTAAAAACAAACATCAGAATTTTAAAATGAATTCTAAACTGGACAGGGAGCCAGTGCAAGGAGTACAGGACAGGGGTGATGTGGTCGTGTTTCCGACTGTTTGTGAGCAGGCGAGCAGCAGCATTTTGCACGAGCTGCAAACGGTGAAGAGCAGCCTGATTAATCCCCACATAGAGTGCATTGCAGTAGTCCAGTATGCGGGAACTAACAAAGGCATGGAGGCTTAGCTGAAAGAAGCTTGCCCTGAACACAGAATCTGGAGTTGTGCCTCACAGTTCCATGTTTGGGCTCTAGCTCCTTTGACACACTGTACCACTCAGTGAGTGTGTTTACAGCACATCAGTGTCCCAGGTATGATCGGGTGTTTTGAGTATCCAGGTTTTGTCATGGTGCATGTAAACGCAGTATCCCAGTTACTGCAAAGGTTAAGTGCACATGCATCCAAAATACAAACGCTTTTCAGTCTTTTCATCACAACAGTTGCCAAAATAAATAAAGTGACCAACATAAATAAAGTGATGAACCATCTCCAACGTGACACACACACACAGAACAAACTGACCATCATCCTCATCATCATCATCATCATCATCATCATCATCATCATCATCATCATCATCATCTCATCATCATCATCATCCTCATCATCATCATCATCATCATCATCATCATCCCTCTGTCACAGAGAGAACACTCATATTCCACTGAGTCTTATCCTTTAGACCGACAGAAGCAGCTCATTTTAAGGAGCCTGTGATCAGTCTGGACGTTCCTGGTCCTGTTTAGGAGTTTGGTTTTCAACAAAACAGGGTGAGTGACTAACTGAAAAACTGTCATATTATGTTTAACCAAAGCTCAAATTAGGTTATGTTTACACTAAAACGAATCACCCTATCACCGTACTGGAAAAGACTTGTGTCCAAAGATGTTGTTTCTGCGTCCGCAATCAAAGCCTTCGCTATCCACACAGTAACACGAAACCGCCTGAAATGCTAGTCACATGACTGGGCTGGAATCACATCGTCACAACATCACAACATCACAACATCACATGGGTGGTAAAAACAAGGAAGTGGAGCACCGTGTCTGAAGTTGCAGCAGCCGATTTGGAGCCGAGTAAGATGGAAAAACAGTCTTTTCGTGGACTGACGATGAGGTTCAGTTGTTACTGAACATAACACTGGATTTTTAGATGTTTGTCTCTGGTTTGTTTAAACTGTTTTCCGCAATAGCATCACATGACCGATGACACGAACCCAACAAATCAGGAAGGCATAAGTAACAGTGACGTGGTCCAATAAGGAAGCAACTAGAGCTCCTACGTCAGTGTATCAGCGTTTTCAGGAGTCCACACAGAGCGGGATCAGATCTGCACTCAGATGAATTCGTAGGAGCTGGAGGCACCAGATCGTTCCGTCTCTGGAGCCATTTTCCATTTGATTAGTGTGGACAAATACTGCATCCACAATGAAGTATGTACTAGTGTGGACGGGGCCTTAATCACAGAGCTTCTAACAGGACAGAGCAGTGCCACCAGTTAGCTCCACTCTCCAGGGAACCTCACCGGCATCAGCTGCAACGTATCAGTACAAGAGAGTTGAGACCGGACGACTTTGGAGTAATGAATTAATGAAACAAACATGAATGAAACAAAAATACAACTCCAGGTGTGATTTTGACGAGAGGAAAAGAGTATAACACGGTTGAAAGGTCAAAATATTTAGCACAATCTGTTCTTTTAACTGCTTTGTACTTGCCGCTGTCAGAGGACCTCAAATCGGAATAAATTGTATCCACAGATAATTACAGCCGCCCCGTTCCCATCTCCTCCAGTGATAAACACACTACACAATTTACTTTGACATTTAACATTCCACATTCGCAGAAATCACAGAACAGATCTCCACTTAGCACGCTCGCTGCCTTCTCTCCTATAACCTTTTGTTCCCCTGCATCTCTCACACAAACCCGGCTCGTAATTAGCCTTTGTTTGCTAATAGTGTCCGTAGCGATGTGTTGTCACGGCGATGTCATTCTGTCTCTAGGAGTAATTTCTAGCGCCATCGATCTAATTGCGATCTGGTCCGAAAGCTGAATATGACAGCTTTGCATTCAGGGTTTTCTAGTTCTGATTTGGTTTGGTTGGATAGTACGAGTGGTTAATGTTTATATTTTTATATTTATTATTTTACGTCGGTTAAAGAGCAGTTTGTGAAAAAAATGTTAAGAAATGTACAAAAATAAAAGAAGTAGCACTGAGTTCAAAAACAAAATACCTCTACCTCTTTTTTTTTACATATATATATTTTGTTTTTTAAGCTTTAAGTAAAACATTTTCTATCCAAATCATAATATTAGAATAAAACATACGTACAATAAAATAAAAATAAAATAAAACACAAAAAAATGCACACAAAAAAAAAAAAAAAGTTGTAGGGAGTATTATCTCTTCCATAAGGTTGAGTTGTTGTACAGTTGTAGGGAATATTATGTGTTCCATAACAATGAGTTGTTGTTCATTTGTAGGGAGTATTATTTGTTCCATAAAGTTGAGTTGTTTTACTGTTGTAGGGAGTATTATCTGTTCCATTAGGTTGAGTTGTTGTACAGTTGTAGGGAGTATTATCTGTTCCATAAGGTTGAGTTGTTGTACAGTTGTAGGGAGTATTATCTGTTCCATTAGGTTGAGTTGTTGTACAGTTGTAGGGAGTATTATCTGTTACATAAGGGTTAGTTGTTATACAGTTGTAGGGAGTATTATACTATGAATGTAGTCCTGTATCTCTCACTGTTTGGGCAGATGCATTTGAGGCACATTTGTCTGCATCCTGCACATATATATTGTCTGCATTTAATTATAAAGTGGTTTACTCTCTGATCAGAAAGTGTATGTTAGCATGCTAGTTGTCATGATCAATAGGGTGATGACAAAACTCCACTGGGGTCACTTTGAGAGTTGTGAAAAGCACCTCCAAACACTCTGAATGAATAAGGTAAGGAGGAAGAACTTTGGACCACTGCCAACTGTTTTTTCACACTTATATAATATAATATATATAATATAACACTTAATATAATTATAAAACCTAAGGTGACCAGATTTTAAAAATCAAAAACTGGTTTCCTCGGTTTGTGGTGGTTGGTAATAATAAAACTGTGAAACAAGTGTGTAATTAAGGAAAATTGTTGTGCGCTCGGCCCGTTCATGATGAACATGTGAGTCAGTACAGTCACATTTTCTTTGTGTTTTGTTCATTTTTAAGCAACTTTTATGTATTTTACCTAAAGAAATGAAAACATATGCCTCTCTTTACTAGGGTCAGGGTTCCCACGGTCATGGAAATGTCATGGAGGTTGAAAATATCAATTTCCAGGCCTGGAAAAGTCATGGAATTTTGTAAATTCAATGAAAGTTTTGGAAAAGTCATGGAATTTTAGTATCTCTTTCACGCAACTCCAGCATTCTGTTAAGTTCTCGCGTATTTAATCCTGAAAGTCTGATAAATTTTACACATGTAGGTGCTGGAAAATCATGGAAAATTTACTTTAGGACATGAAAAAATATAAAAGAATGGGAACCCTGTAGTTTTTATTTTTAATTTTTATTATTATTATTATTATTATTTTCATTTTTTAAAATATTTTCTAGATTAGAGCCTTGATTTGGTTCCATATCTGGTTAATATTATTACATTTTATGCAAATGTATGAATATTTAGAGGTCACTCAAAACACTTGAAAATTGCCCTATACTATAACAGAATAATTTGTCATTTTATTCTGGCAACACAAACTGAAATTTGCATAAAAATTCAACAGAAATTCCATTAAGTCCATAAAAAGAACCTTGAAAATGCAAAAATAGTCAATTTCCAGAAAACTTCATGCAGCGTTTCCTTTTTCTTCCAAATTTCTCCCTAAATCATCTTTTGGAGGCTGAAACCTCATGCGTGGTTCTAATCGAGGTTATCTGAAACTTTATGTTTTACCACGCTTTGATGGACCACACTCGTCTTTACTCTCGGCGGGGATCAGATTGGTCCAAAATAAGGACACTTAAGACATTCCTTGGGACAAATCGGTGGTTTTGTGTAAATCTGCCGGGACAGGGGACACAGGACTCAAAACATGGACTGTCCCGGGTCAAAAGGGACGTCTGGACTCTCTAATAAAACCTCGACTTACAGCAAAGAGAGGAAGAGAGAATACTTACAACAACAAAAAAGATTCAGCAGATGGAGAGATAGTAAGAAACAGGGGTAAGAGAGGTGAGAGAGGAAGAGATGGAGAAGAGAGAGAAGGAAAGAGAGGGTTGGAGAAAGATGAGAGAGAGAAAGAGGAGCAAATGCGAAGGGTGAAGAGAGGAGGAGAGTATACTTACAAAAAGAAAGATTCAGCAGACGGAGAGATGGTAAGAGACAAATGGAAGAGAGGAGAGAGAGGAAGAGAGAGAGAAGAGGAGGAATAAGAGAGAAGGAAAGAGAGGGTTGGAGAGACAGAGAGAAAGAGAGTAGAGAAAGAGAGGAACAAAAATGGGACAAATCTGTGGTTTTGTCTAAATCTGCTGGGACAGGGGACACAGGCTGAAAATGTGGACTGTCCCAGGTCAAAAGTGACGTCTGGACTCCAGGGATGTCCCCATCACATTTTTTTTGTATCTGCCGATACCGAGTCCCGATCCGATACTTCTATAAAACATTATGAAATGAACTAAGACAAAGGAATCAGATCCAGGATGTGTTGATTTCATGTGTCGTATTTGGGCTGAACTTACTGTGAAAAGTCAAATGTCCAAAACTTTTATTTTATCAACTTTTCAAACCATGAACCATCATTGTTGAAAATCTTGACTTTTCACAGTCTGGTCTTGGAATGTGAAACTTAGTAAACTTAATGAACTGGACAAAACAGGAACCAGACCAGAACCAGATCAGACCTGAGACGAGACTGAGACACAATCTACACTTTGTATATTTGATATTATATGGAACCATGTGCATTATATTTGAAACATTTAGGCTAATACAAAATCTTTTTATTATTATTTATTTATTTATTTAAAAGGGACAGTGTATATTAATGAACATCTACAACACTGCAGTGTAAATATGCCAGATTATATCAAGAATGCTCATTTCCATCTGTAGTCCCTCGGCAGGTAACACCACAAATTTAATAGAAGAAACAAAAACAAATCTTACCAAATAAAAACAAGATGACAGAAGCCTCACAGCCTCTCTCCCCCGGCCGACCCCACATCCACAAACCCACCCTCCCCGCCAATAGCGCCAGGTCCTTTGCACAACATGCAAGCAAGCAGGGCCGTGCGATGACGCCATCGGCCGCACAGGTGTGAACACGGGCCACAGAACCACAGGTCAGCGCCCGAGCACGACACGGCCCAAAAGTCCCAGCTGGAGTACGCCGCTAGTTTAACAGGCGTCGGGGCAGATAGTTGCACCTCAGTAAAAAGAAACAAAAAACTGTTGTGTCCAGTGTGTTTTATACAGTGTTATGGAGTAACAGATTACATGTACCGGCATTATGTAATCAGAGTACAAATTATGAGTAACTGTATTCAGTTACAGTTACTGTTTCAATGAGTTGTAATTGGATTACAGTTACTTTGTTGAAATAAATGGATTACATGTTGGTATTTTCCTGTTTTCACATTTTGGGCTATTTTTGGGCCCTTTTTAAAAATTCCCACACAATAAGAGCTGTGCAAACATCCTGTAAACGTTGGTGGTGTCAGAGTCACAGTGGGTGAGGTCGTTAATAATCGTCACTGTTAATAATCTGATTCCACATAATTCTGAGTAAAAAAAACATCTAATATTATTGATTTTTACTGGCACCTTTATGTTTGTACTGAAGTGATCTCATATAGAAATTATTTCTCCATCAATAATATTTTTAATATGTTTACATAAAGTCTGGGCTTTTTCTTGTCTTTAAGCAGATAAAACATCTCATGTTCAGGTCCTGGTCTTTGCTTCTCTACAGGAAACCTGTTCATGAGACTTGGGCTCAACAGACAATTTGAAGAAAACAAACAAGAATTTTCAGGATGTGGTTGGTACATTCATGTAATTTTTTAAAAAGTTTGACAATATCAAGTAATCCAAAGTACTCAGATTACATTACTCACTTTAAGTAATTTAATGGATTACGTTACAAACTACATTTTGGGGTGTGTAATCTGTAATCTGTAGGGGATTACATTTTAAAAGTCACCTTCCCAACACTGGTTGTATATGTATATTATTTATCCGATACCTGATCAGACCATAATGCCCGAGTCCGGATCGAGTCCACAGTCACGTGATCGGCGCCGATTTCTGATCTCGTGACTGGATCGGGACGACCCTTCTGGACTCTGTCATAAAACCTCGTCTTGGTGAAATAATCGCTCTGACCTGTCATACGCCGCACTTTCATAATAAGAACCCGTCCTGCGTTTTGTCCGAGTGGTTTTCACTAATGACCGAGAGACGAGGCTGGAGAAAACCCGCCGTCCGCCGCTCTCCGCCGGGTCACCCAATCAATGCTCGCAATTGAACCCGTTTAGCATATCGATAGCGTTTAGCGGCTAATGCGGGCGAGGTTTTTTCAGTTCCCCCGGAGAGCAGGAGTCTCCCGGGGCCCCGCGCTCAGCTCCTCTTCCTCCTCTTCCTCGTCTTGCTGTTATTTATTAGGTGACATTTAACCAGGGCCCAGTGGCAGCAGCTCTCCACTTTAATTAAAGGTTCAACCTCTTCAGCAGATGACAAATTGACTGGTTTGTGTCTCGGAAAAAGAGTGGAAGACGGAGGAGGAGAGAGAGAGAGAGAGAGAGAGAGAGGAGAAAAAGAGAAGCAAATGAGAAAGGCGAAGAGAGGAGAGGATACTTAAAAGAGTCAGCAGATGGAGAGATAGTAAGAAACAGGTGGAAAAAAACATTAGAGGAAGAGATGGAGAAGAGGAGGAGTGAGAGAGAAAGAAAGAGAGGGTTCGAGAGACAGAGTGAAAGAGAGGAGAGAAAAAGAGGAGCAAATGAGAAGGAGAGAATACTTCAAAAAAGATTAAACAGATGGAGAGATGGTAAGAGAAATGAGGAAGAGATGTGAGAGAGAAAGCGACGGAGAAGAGGAGGAAAGAGGGATGGAGAGACAGAGAGAAAGAGAGAAGAGAAAGAGAGGATCAAATAGAAGGACGAAGAGAGGAGGAGAGAATTCTTAAAAAGATTCAGCAGATGGAGAGATAGAAAGAGACAGGAGGAAAAAGGTGAGAGGAAGAGATGGAGAAGAGGAGGAGTGAGAGAGAAGGAAAGAGAGGGTTGGAGAGAGAGAAAGTGAGGAGCAAATGAGAAGGGTGAAGAGAGGAGGAGAGCATACTTAAAAAAAAGATTCAGCAGATGGAGAGATGGTAAGAGACAGATGGAAGAGAGGTGAGAGAGAAAGAGATGGAGAAGAGGAGGAAGAAAGAGAGAGAAGGAAAGAGAGGGTTGGAGAGAAAGAGTGAAAGAGAGGAGAGAAAAAGAGGAGCAAATGAGAAGGGTGAAGAGAGGAGGAAAAGAGAGAATACTTCCAAAAAAAAGAGAGATCAGATTCAGCAGATGGAGAGATGGTAAGAGACAGGAGGAAGAGAGGTGAGAGAGAAAGAGGTTGAGAAGAGGAGGAGGAAAAGGAGGGATGAAGAGAAAGAGGAGAGATAGAGAAAGAGAGAAGAGAAGAGAAAGAGGAGCAGATGAAAAGGGCAAAGAAAGAGGAGGAGAGAATACTTCAAAAAAAAAGATTCAGCAAATGGAGAGATAGTAAGAGACAGGAGGAAGAGAGATGAGAGATGAAGAGATGGAGAAGAGGAGGAGGAAAGAGAGAGAAGGAAAGACAGGGTTCGAGAGAAAGAGGAGAGAGAGAAAAGAAAGAGGTGTAAATGAAAAAGGCAAAGAGAGGAGGAGAGAATACTTAAAAAAAAAGATTCAGCAAATGGAGAGATATTAAGAGACAGATGGAAGAGAGGGGAGAGAGGAAGAGATATAGAAGAGGAGGAGGAGTGAGAGAGAAGAAAAGAGAGGGTTGGAGAGACAGAGGAGAGAGAGAGCTGAAGAAGAGAAGAGGAAGAAGAAGAGAGAGAAAGAGAATAGAAGAGAGAGAGAGCTGAAGAAGAGAAGAGGAAAAAGACAAAAGATAGAGGAGAAAGAGAAGGTCAAGAGAGAGTGATGGAGAGCGAGAGACATAGAAAAGAGGAGGGATAATAGAGAGAGAGAGAGACATGGAGAAGATGGGGAGGAAAGAGAAGCTGGGTAGAGAGAACAGAGATAGAAAAAGAGTGATAAATGGAAAGACAGAAGATGGAAAGGTTGAGAGAAAAGGTGGACACATGGAGAGAAAATGAGGAGAGAGACAAAAAGCAGATATATTTAGGAGACACAGAGGAGGCGGAAAGAGGAGAGAGACAGGAAGGGGAGGAGAGAGACAGGAAGGGAGGAGAGAGACAGGAAGGGGAGGAGAGAGACAGGAAGGGGAGGAGAGAGACAGGAAGGGGAGGAGAGTGTAGAAAGTGAGCGCTCGGCCTCTTTTAAACGCTGCGTTGGATCCACTCGTATTCTGTTAATGTTCTTCTAAAAGCGACATCACTCCGAGCGTTACAAATGTGATGGAGTTTTCAAACCAGCCCAGAACTCCACTTTACAACTTGTTGAAAACACTAAATTTGAACAACGCTCTGCAAACTCTCTCTTTTAAAGACCAGAGTTTTCCCCACAGCTCCAGAGGTCGGGAAGGTGACTTTTAAAATGTAATCCCCTACAGATTACAGATTACACACACCAAAATGTTTGTAACGTAATCCATTAAATTACTTAAAGTGAGTAAAGTAATCTGAATACTTTGGATTACTTGATTTGGTGTAGAGAAGCAAAGACGAGGAAACCGTAACATAAGATGTTTTGTCTGTTAAAAAAAAATAAAAAAAAAACAGACTTTACTCAACCAAATAAAAAAATATTATTGATAGAAAAGGAGACACATCTGCGTAGCCTGGTTTAGTCCTGGTTTAGACCTGGTTTAGTCCTGGTTTAGACCTGGTTTAGTCCTGGTTTAGACCTGGTTTAGACCTGGTTTAGTCCTGGTTTAGTCCTGGTTTAGTCCTTGTTTAGTCCTGGTTTAGACCTGGTTTAGTCCTGGTTTAGTCCTGGTTTAGTCCTTGTTTAGTCCTGGTTTAGACCTGGTTTAGTCCTGGTTTAGACCTGGTTTAGTCCTGGTTTAGGTCTAGTTTAGATCTAGTTTAGACCTGGAAATGAAAAATGAGTGGAAAAAAAGAAAAAACGGGGCTATAGCCCAAAATGTAAAAACAGGAAAATACCGCAGTGTAATCCATTTATTTTAACAAAGTAACTGTAATCCATTACCACTCAATGAAACAGTAACTGTTACTCATAATTTGTACTCTGATTACATAACTCTGGTACATGTAATCTGTTACTCCCCAACACTGGCTGTGTGTGTACAGTGTCCCTCGTTTATCACGGGGGTTACGTTCTAAAAATAACCCGCAAAAGGCGAAATACAGGAAGTAGTCAAGTTTATATTTTAGTTATTATATTTGTTTTACGTCTGTAAAGCCCCTCAGCACACACTTTATACACTTTTCTCACACAGAACACTTACAACCCTTTTACATCCTTCTTAAAACTTATTGCTGCTGTCGTCCTTTTGTTATTTTCCTCCTTTATGTAACGAACCGCCTTACAGTGCAGAAAATATGGTACACAACTCTTTATAATTAAAAAACGATCCCTAAACATTTCACATTGTACTTTAAAACCAATGCATAGATTTATACATACAAAACTTGTCAAACTCGTAATTTTCATGTTCCAAAATGTGTCACGTCAAGAGCTCAGTTTTACTTCGATACAGAGAAGAGAAATACTGGAGTCAGTTTTCACATTTGTTTAGTGACATCTGAGAAACGCCGTTTAAAAAGAGTTTGAGGAAATGTTTGATATTTCATGATAATGTTTGCCGCAGAGTTTTGTGTTTTTGTGAGATGCCAGAATAAAGTGCATTACAGTCAAGTTCAGATGTGATGAAATAAAAGCGTGCACAACTTATTCAAAAAGTTTAAAAGAAAAATAAGGTTTGACTTTGGATTAAAGCCGCAAATGATAAAAACTTGATTTCAAAACGCCATTGATCTGCTTGTCAAATTTAAAATCACTGTCTAAGGCGACGCCAAGGTTGGGGACTGTGGAGCGGACATCATGTTTGAGGGGTCCTACATCAATGACGGTACTGCAAATCCAAACAGTATCACCTCTGTCTTTGTTTCAAAAAAAAAAAACAAAAAAAAGTTTTGGGCTAACCAAGCCATGACTTACAATACAGTGGTCCCTCATTTATCACTGTGTTTACGTTCTAAAAATAAACCGCAATAGAATAGAAACCGCGAAGTAGTCAACTTTATATTTTATAATTATTCTATCTGTTTTAAGTCTGTAAAATCCCTCAGCAAACACTTTATACACTTTGGCATGCACAATTGCACTAAAACAATCAGCCAAACAGCAAGACCAAAAACTGTGTTGTTCATTGTCTGTTAATGAGAAAGTGCGCAGTTAGCATACTAGTTTTTAGCAAAGGGAGACATTCAATTTGACACTTGGTCAAATACGTTTCTCATCTCATCCAAGCTGCTTCTTCAGTTCTGATCAGACACTGGTGGACACTTCCTTATATCTGCCTGCAGGGAGGAGCTAATTACACTGAAACTACTCTGAAAGTAACTAATATATATATACTAATATGTGTTAATATGACTCCGTGCTCTGTGCAAGTTCAATACATGCATCCCAAATTTTGGACTTCTGGTCATCGAGCAGTGCATACTGGGAAGGGTCCTCTAAAAAAGTGAGAATGCGTCATTGTCAAAGTCGATCTTTTCTAGTCTTTTGAACCATATCACTTTTGTTTCTGGTTCTGATATTGTCATATTTTAGTTATGGAATACGGACATCGTAATTGTGTGGTTGTTGGATCCTAACAGTGGAAAATGGGCTTCGAAAGTTTAGGAACTCCATAACTGCAAAAGTGAATCAGATGTGTGTGACTGCAAACCTCTGTTCAAACTGTTTCCCTTCCCAATGGAATTGAAAAATAGTTAAAGGTGAAGGCAAAGGACAGGATTGATCCACAGGAAGGACCAAAAAGGAAACATTTGACTGTCTAAGAAATCATCCCGATTTTGCAATGAACATTTTGTATGTGGAGCGACATCAAAGCAAAATCCCGTTTGTTAAGTGAGAGGAGCAGAAGACAAAGAGACTGAGCTGCACTTTCTTGTTCTTGTGACTTTACAGCAACATCACGTCTTGGTCTCTTTGCAGTTGAAGGTGCATTTCTTGATGAACAGTTGGTGCCTTTCGCTTTAGTGTTGACTTTTAAAATTTGTAACCAAGGTTGAGCGAGGGATCAGGATGATTTCTTAGGCAGCCAAAGTTTCCTTTTTGGTCCTTCCTGTGGATCAATCCTGCCCATCGCCTTCGCCTTTCACTATTTTTCAATTCCGTTGGGAAGGGAAACAGTTTGAACGGAGGTGATTTACATGTTTTCCGTGTAAACCTCAATTCGGAATTATTATTTCCATGTAAATTCCAAGAAGAATATTTTAATTCCGAACTATTTCATTCAGAACAAATCATTCGGAATTAAAGAATTAAGCATGTTTTAGATGAGGAAACATTATAACACTTTCAATCCTAATTATTTACGGCAATGAGTTTGTAAAAGCTTTTCACGGTTCTAAGACTAGAACAACAACTTTCATGCTAACCACACACTTCCTGATTATCAATTTTGAACTGTAAAATCCGGTATAACGCCTTTTAAATCTAAAACTCCTGACACTACACACGTGTCTCTTGTCCTGTGCCTCACCCCATAAACTTTCTACCCTCCTACACACACACTCACACACACACACACACACACACACTCAGACACACACACATCATGTTAGCCCAGCAGCCGGAGCCGAACAAAGTGATGCTATCATGGGGAGGCGGTGTTCCGGGCGGGCTGCAGGGGACCAGAGGAGCAGCCGGGGAACCATGCAAAGTGGACACATTCTCCAACCTGCCGTAAAATAACCAGGAGACGCACCATTAGAGACACGACACAGGACACAGATCACACACACACACACATGTACGCCGCTCACAAACACGCCGCACACACGCCCCAAACATGACACAGACAACAGAGGAGGTGTAAAGAAGCAAGGTCAAAGTTAAACAAAAGAAGAAAACAGAAGAAGAGGAGAAAGAGTTTACCCAAATCAGTTTAGGATTAGTTTTCAAAATGCTACACTTCACAACAGGAGAGTATTATATAAGTATTCTAGTATAAGAAATATCCAAATGTACATGTAAATTTGTTATATTTTGGCTGTGGGACTGTTGGTTCTGGTGTAGTATCACTCTTGTCTGAGTCTAAGGCTGCGTTCAGACTGCAGCCTGAAGTGACCTAAATCCGATTTTTTGGCCCCTATGCTCCTGTATCTGATCTTTTAATGACAGTCTGAACCACACAGATCAGATTTTTTCAAATGCGACCCAGGCCACTTGGATATGTGCTCCTGAAACTGATACATATCTGATCTTTTGACATGCAACGGTCAGGTCACATTCATCCTGACCTACACGTCATCAACAAGCGACAAATGTACACAATACGTTCTTCTTGTCATACGAATATTTGTTAATGAACTCTGTGTCACTGAAACGAAGCACATCGCCACTCACCACTCTTGGCTACGTCTCCACATCCACACATTCCTTTCAACAGACTGAACCACAAAACGCCACGGCTAAAAATCTCGTCCTTCTCCTTCTCAATCTCCTCCTTAAAACAGGTAAGTTGTTCATGTTCTGGCTCCGGTACGAGAGGAACTTTAAAATCTGCGTCCATGTTTGAACAACTTCCGTAAACACAGAGCACACTCGCGGCGGTTGACGTCGTCGTGTCTCCAGTGCACATGTGGGACACTTTTGGGCCGTTTAATGTTCACACTTGAGTCACATACAAGTCACATTTAATTGGAAATGTGAATGAACTCGCAAAAACATCGGATTTCACACAAAAAAAAATCCGAATTGAGCAACAAGCCCTGCAGTCTGAACGTAGCCTAAATTAGGGGTGTGCAAAAATATCGGAATATCGATATATCATATCGTTTAATGTGATGATGCAGTATCGATATCATGGGCTGCTGTATTGATATTTCACCAAGAGTATTTTTAGGTGTGTTTTACTAAATTATTTTGTTACAGTGCTACAGTTTTGTTGCTTGTGGAGTGAAAGGAAACTCATTTATGCGACACATTTGACATTTTTACTGTTTTGAGGATTAAAATGTTTGTGTTTCATATGAACTTTGCACAAGAAGTAATTTAATAAAGCCTTTTAGTATCACAGCCATGATTTAGCCTTTATTTTTTATTGAACCGTATCGAATCATATTGAAATATATCATATCAAATTGAAAGTGCACTGTATCGAGATATGTATCGTATCGTGGCCTGTGTATCGAGGTATGTATCGTATTGGCAACTCCTTAATGATACCCAGCCCTAGCCTAAATGTTATCGTTCGACAGCAGTAATGGGAATAGCAGCGTTAAGATAAACATTGTTACTAACGGTGTTTCTTTTTTCAGTAAACAGTAATCTAACTAATTACACTTTCTATCATTACAACGACGTTACTCTTTCAAACATGCCGTTACTGCACGTTACTGAAGCTGCTCATTGAAGCTGTCGTGTGACTTGGCTCACACATGCTCATGTGCGCTCACACACACCGCTTCAGTATACGAGCCCTGTGTGCCCTGATGTCACTCATACAAGGAAAACAGCAAATAAACTCTGCTCCAAAACGTACAGCGAATCCACACTTACCCTCAATAAGGAATGAGACAGAGACAGAAGTTCTGCAGCCTCTCGTCTCTGACTGTTCTCGATGTTTTTATCTCCCTAAACTCACAGAGTGTACATCGCAGCAGGACTCATACCTCTCTCACTATAGATGCATCAAGAATCTCAGACTTCCGGTCATTGCGCATTTCATACTGGGAAGGATTTTTCGAAAAAGTGAGCATCAAACCGACATGTTTGTTTTCCCAGTGGGATGCGTCTATTGTCAAAGTCGATCTTTTCAAGTCTTTTGAACCATATCACTTTTGTTTCTGGTTCTGATATTGTCATATTTTAGTTTTGGGATTCAGACATCATAATTGTGTGGTTGTTGGATCCTAACAGCGGAAAACGGCTCAAGAAATTTGTTTGTGAACTCCATAACTGCAAAAGGGAATCAGATGTGTGACTGCAAACCTCTGTTCAAACTGTTTCCCTTCACAACGGAATTGAAAAATAGTCAAAGGTGAAGGCGATGGGCAGAATTAATCCACAGGAAAGACCAAAAAGGAAACATTTGACTGCCTAAATCATCCCGAGTTTGCAGTGAACATTTTGTATGTGGAGCTTCAACAAAGTGGGATTCCGTTTACAGGCTGAGCTGCACTTTCTTGTTCTTGTGGTTTTACAGCAACATTAAGTCTTGGTCTCTTTGCAGTGGAAGGTGTTTCTTGGTGAACAGCTGGTGCCTCTCGCTTTGGCCTTGACTTTTTAAATTCATAACCGATGTTGAGTGAGGGATCAGGATTATTGCTTTGTTGTTGCTCCACATACAAAATGTTCTCTGTAAACTCGGGATGATTTAGTCAGTCAAAGGTTTTCCTTTTTGGTTCTTCCTGTGGATCAATCCTGCCCATCACCTTCACCTTTCACTATTTTTCAATTCCGTTGGGAAGGGAAACAGTTTGAACAGAGGTTTGCAGTCACACACATCTGATTCCCTTTTGCAGTTATGGAGTTCACAAACACATTTCTCGAGCCGTTTTCTGCTGTTAGGATCCAACAACCACACAATTACAATGTCTGAATCCCAAAACTAAAATATGACAATATCAGAACCAGAAACAAAAGTGATATGGTTCAAAAGACTTGAAAAGGTCGACTTTGACAATAGACACATCCCACTGGGAAAACAAACATGGAGGTTTGATGCTCACTTTTTTCGGACAATCTTTCCCAGTATGCACTGCTGAATGACCGGAAGTCAAACAAAACAAAACAACAACAACACATCTTAAACCAGAGCAATTTTGTAAAATAATGTAAAATGCACTTTGATGAGTTTTTATCAATGTTAAATCAATTTTATTTAAAGATGCACTATGTAACTTGTCTTCTGGAGGCTCCGTCACCTCCATGGAGACAGTGAGTGCCTAGAACGTTCCACAGTATGACCATACACTTATGAATCTCCATGGAGACTTGAAAACCAAATTACAGGTTAGATCTGTGGAGAGGCGACCCCACTTAGTAAGAATTAATATATTTTTAAATATTTTTGAGCTATAAATGACACCTGTAGTTGAATAAATGCAAGAGAGATTAGTTTAATGACATACTCTGGACAATTTAAACCAAAGCTTTAACATCTCCACGGAGACAAACGGGTTGCAGAAAAGTTACACAGTGCACCTTTCATTTCTTTGGACAGAATCCTGATCTTTGAGCTTCTTTCAGTTTTGTTCAAATTAGGAGCCCGCACAAAGTCCCGTCACGTCCTCTCAGATTTCCATACATCATTTCCATATCTGTTATTTGCTGTTCCACATGACGGGGTGGTTTATGGTCTTGTTTGTGTCTTTGCCTGTTCTTCTTAATGGCCCCGCGTTCCCAGTGTGGTTTTATAGTTTTATGTTTTGTCTCTCACTTTAACAGCACTCACTGGTGCAGTATACACAAGCAGCCCGCTCCTTTTCCTCCACTTTAATGAAAAAATCCAACACAGATCCTAACACGGGGCCAGGGACTCCAAATGTCTCTCATATTGGAGCATTTGCTGGAGGCCTTTTGGTGGTTTCTTTTTTTTTTGGCTGATTTTTGTAGATTTGTGAAGTTAAACATCAATGTGGATAGGTTTACTCGAGTAACTTTTTAAACAAATTGTACTTTTTGGAGTACTTTTGTGGCACTCTTGAAGTTGAATTGTGTAACTTTTTGGTTGGGAGTCTGTCACCTTGCTTGTTTCAATGGAGATGTCCTGGAATGTTCCACAGTGTGACATTAAACAGCTCTACCTTACATTTATTCAACTACAGGTGGTTTTTAAATTCAAAAATACCTTGGAAAAACAACATTCTGACTGTGAACGGGGTCACCTCTCCACAGATCTGACCCGAGTTAGACCTGATTTAGTCCTGGTTTAGTCCTGGGTTAGACCTGGTGTAGTCCTGGGTTAGATCTGAGTTGGACCTGAGTTAGACCCAGCGGTGGGGCGTCTCTGCTGGCCTAAAAAAAAAAAAAAATCTCAGAATCACAGACTGATGTTATTTCTATTATTATTAAATAATTCCAAATGGTCTGTTCGCTTCCTTTCAGATCTTTTCCGATGCTTGTGCTGCTTCCAGACATGTATTTTGATATTAAAGTATTTGAGCAATCATGTTTCAGCCGTCACTTGTTGCCAGGCAGAGTCAAAGTCACAGAAGTGTCCCTGAGGCCTTCACAATCCGTTCTGAAGGCCCTCGAACACTAAAATAAATGTCCATAAAACTGTTGCTTCAACCAATCAGATTTTGAGTTGGTGTGACTAGGGCCTTTAGCAGGTGTACAACAGCACCAGATTAGAGCCGCTGATTGGACAGTCAGAGAGAGAACCAGCCAAAACAGCAAACTGCATCTGTAGTGCAACTAGGACTAAACCAGGACTAAACCAGGACTAAACCAGGTCTAACCAGGTCTAAACCAGGACTAAACCAGGACTACACCAGGTCTAAATCAGGACTACACCAGGACTAATCTTGGACTTGAGAGAGAGTGACAGAGTGTCCACAAAGCGCGATCGGGCGACAGCTGCAGAGCACCGGCCCCATGCGTGATCCTTTCGTCTGCGGTCACCTGACAGTCTACACGGGTGCACCTTCAGGCCAGTCCTGACAAACAGTCCTGGTTTAGTTCTGGTTTAGCACCACAGCGCTCCTCACTTCTTCTCCGTGCATCGTGCGTGCGCCCCCCCTCCTCACTTCTATGTGCACGGAATCGCCACAGCTCTTTATACTGTTTCTGTGTAATAAGATGCTTTTATAACCATAAAATTGTTCTTGAGGAGTGGATTTTGTATCAGACGGAGCACTACTGAAGGCCTAGATGTGAAATGCACACTCCACCACTGGTTAGACCTGGTTTAGACCTGGTTTAGACCTGCTTTATTCCTGGGTTAGACCTGGTTTATTCCTGGGTTAGACCTCAGGTAGACCTGGTTTAGACCTGGTTTAGTCCTGGTTTAGACCTGGTTTAGTACACATTAAGTCTGTTGTGGTGACCTGCAGCTCTCCATGGCGTCAGTCCGGTCACACATTGTCGTGGCATTTTTTACCTTTTTCTTTTCTTGAATCATTTTCGATCAATAAACCTCTTTAAAGTCATTTCACTCTTCAGGTTTGTCAGTCGCTCCAGTTGACTCACATGCACGATCAGATCCTGTGTGTAGATTTTCTTTTTCCTGTTTTAATGACCAGACTTGGACGTACCCATGTGAGCGTGTGCTGTTTGTGCCCTCAGCGCTCTCAGGGTCCTGCCCACAGACCCCCGTCACTGCAGGCTGTGCTCTCACCTCCGCCTCACCCCCTCTGCACAAACACAACAACACTCAACACTCTCACACACACACACGAGTGAGGCGAGAGGCAGCGAGGTGAGCAGGTAAAGCTGGAACTATCTGAAAACTACTTTAAACTTTACGTTAACCAACACAGTGACTGAACTGTGGCATCTTATAAACTTTTAAGACGGGGTGTTACCCCAAATCCATTTCCAAGAGCTGGAGACTTAGACCTGAGTTAGATCTGAGTTAGACCTGAGATAGGACTATGTTAGATCAGGGTTAGACCTAAATTAGACCTGAATTAGACCTGTTTTGAACCTGGCTTAGTCCTGCTTTAATCCTAGTTTAGACCTGGGTTAGACCTGGTGTAATCTTGTTTTAGACCTGGGTTACACCTGAGTTAGACCTCAGTTAGAGATGAATTAGACACAAGGTTTGCCTGTTTTAGTCCTGGGTTAGACCTGAGTTAGACCTGTTTTAGTCCTGGGTTAGACCTGAGTTAGACCTGGTTTAGTCCTGGGTTAGACCTGAGTTAGACCTGGTTTAGTCCTGGGTTAGACCTCCAGACACAAATAGAAATAAATTACAAATAGAATGGAGAATGTAGTAACAAAGCCCCTGCCTCAAGAGGAGGAGTTCAAGTATCTCGAGGTCTTGTTCTTGAGTGAGGGGAGGATGGAGCTTGAGACTGACATGTGGATCGGTGCAGCGTCTGCAGTGATGCGGTGAAGTGAAGCTGAGTTGAAAGGCAAAGGTCTCGATTTACCTGTCAATCTACGTTCCTCCCCTCACCTATGGTCATGAGCTCTGGGTAATGACAGAAAGGACGAGAGAGGTTGAAATGAGTTTCCTCCGCAGGGTGGTTGGGCGCTCTCTTAGAGATAGGGTGAGGAGCTCAGTCACACGGGAAGAGCTCGGAGTAGAGCCGCTGCTCGTCCACGTTGAGAGGAGCCAGTTGAGGTGGCTCAGGCATCTGTTCCGGATGCCTCCCGGCACCTCTTTCGGGAGGTGTTCCGGGCATGTCCCACCAGGAGGAGGCCCTGAGGAAGACCCAGGACATGCTGCAGGGACTGTGTCTCTTGGCTGGCCTGGAAACGCCTTGGGGTCCCCTCGGAGGAGCTGGAGGAAGGGTCTGGGGTGAAGGAAGTCTGGGAGTCTCTGCTTAGACTGTTGACCCCGTGACCCAGCCCCGGATAAGCAGAAGAAAATGGATGGATGTAGTAACAAAAAATACAAACATACATTTATTATTAGTAGTAGTATTATAACACAATCACTGTGCGTCCCATTAATGAAACTACTGCACATTGCATCAGGTTTGTGAAGTTGTAGTGTATTGCTTTGTGTTTGTATATTTATAGAACATTGCAGTTCAGGATCATACGTGACATAGTTTGTTATAACTGTTAAAGTTATAACATTGTAGGAAGCTCCAAAAAGATGACTTCTTTAAACTTACTCAGATTGTTAAAGTTGAAATGCTTTTAACCAAGTTACAAAACCCACTATCTAATTGGGAAGACATTTGTGACAATTAAAATCTCTGTAGCTTTCCTTGAGTTGTTTCCATTGTTTTCCTCAAACACACTGAAAACAAAAGCAGCCTTGATGAGTTCAGAATGGGCTCGACGATGTAAGGACTGAGCAGTCATCACAGTTTGTAAAGGTTAAACTCCGCACAGACTGAATCCTGCTCCCTCTATTATCACCATCAGGCTTTTGAAACACTAGAATAATGTGATGAGGAGTCGAGAGTGAAAAAGCAGAGAACATCCTGCACCTCTCTGTAATATCGTCTCATTCACAAACTGTGCCAAACTCCCGTCTCTGGAGTTAACTGCTTAATTTCAAACTAAGCAGAAAGGAATTCATTAGGCACAGTTATTTTTCAGATCGGATTAAAGTTCAGACTTATTTTTGGGGATTTCTTGATGCACATATTGTTGTCATAAAGGTGCATTTTGTAACTTTTCTGGTGGAGTGTCAAGAGATGTTACTGCTTTGTCTGGAATGTTCCACAGTATATCGTTTCTATTAGGGATGTCCCGATACTTCTATAAATATTATGAAATGAACTAAGAACAAAGAATAAGATCCAGGATGTTTGTGTGGGGGATCAGACTGTGTTGATTTCATGTGTTAGTATTTGGGCTGAACTTAGTCTGAAAAATCAAATGTCCAAACTTTAATTTTTATTAACTTTTCTAACATTCATCATCATTGTTGAAAATCTTGACTTTTCACAGTCTGGTCTTGGAATGTGTAACTTAGTAAACTTAATGAACTGGACAAAACAGGAACCAGACCAGAACCAGATCAGACCTGAAACTCGACTCTGCACAATCTACACTTTGTTTATTTGATATTATATGGAACCATGTGCATTATATTTGAAACATTTAGGCTCATCTATGAAATCCAAATAATACAAAATCTTACCAAATAAAAACGAGATGACAGAAGCCCCACAGCCTCTCTCCCCTGGCCTCCCCCGCTCCCCCACACCGACACCACATCCACAAACCCACCACAGAGCGCCCACTGCAACATCGGTCCCACCGCTCAATAGACACTTCCCCACCAAAAGCGACAGGTCCGCTGCGCAACATGCAAACAAACAGTGCCATGCGACGACGCCATCGGCCGCACAGGTGTGAATACGGACCACAGAACCACAGGTCAGCACCCGATCACGGCCCAAAAGTCCCAGCGCGAGTGGCGTTGGGGCAGATAGTTGCACTAACTGGACGTCCCTGAGCAAATCCCATGCCTCAGTAAAAAAAAACATCAACTGTTGTGTGCTGTGTGTCCTGTGTGTTATATACGTATATTATTTATCTGATACGTGATCGGACCATAACGGCCGAGTCCGGATCGAGTCTGCAGTCACGTGATCGGTGCCGATTTCCGATCACATGATCAGATCGGGACAACCCATGCCAAGTTACAGGTCAGATCTATAGAGAGGCGACCCCCCTCACAGTCACAATGTTGTTTTTCTCAGTATTTTTGAGCTATAAAACCAGCTGAAATTGAATAAATGTAAGGCAGAGATGTTTAATGACACTGTGGAACATTCCAGGCAGAAAAATGGCATATCCTTAGAAACTCTCAGGTGATGGACTGCAAAGCCAAAAAGTGACATAGTGCACATTTAAGATATTTCACCCTAGATGGGTCCAAATAATTCTAAATATTACTTTAACTGCACATTTAAACATCCTCTACTTTTCTAACTTAAATAAAGGCCTGGTGACTCAGTCTAACCTCGGATAAATGTTGTATTTTTGAATGATTCACAATATCAAACACAAGTATTTGGCCCTATTATCTGGTTTCAGTACATGACCCTGGATGAAGTTTGAAAAAAACATGATTTATATAAAACTTCTATGAAAAGTTAAACATTGCACAACAAATAAATAAGTAGTAAGTCTTGTCTTAGGCACCCTTTTAGTCAGTTTAGTTTAGTTTAGTTTAGTTTAGTCAGAACATTTAGAAATGTCAGACTTTGAGCCCGTTTTCCGTGATGTCGTTGCTCTGTTGCTCTGGCCTTCTCAGAGTCACTGTGAGAAACTTAAACTTCAGGTCTGAATTTGGTTTAGTTTGACTCAATCTTATTTCTGTCATGGAACGAGTTGAGGCTTAAACTGGAGATGGATTTAGGATAAGTCTGGACCCTCCTAGTATTGAATGTACAATAACAGAGTAGCTGTTTATACACGACATTAGACCTAATTTAATATGAAACACAACTGTATGCCACGTATAGATATTAGGGGGTCCCTGCTCCAGCTCTCCATCAGTTTGTGGGTCCCTGGCCTAAAAAATGTTGAAGACCCCTAGTCTAAAGAAAGAGAGCACTCTGGGACTCTTAGAAATGTGGCTGTTTCCTATAAATTGTGGTTAATGTGCCAGTCAGTTTAACTTACTGTTGATTAAAAGTACCATTTGTAATTAGAGTGGCTGATCCGCCCCTGTTGTATTCTCACATATCACCACTAGATGCTGCCTATGTTACTGCTGTCTGGTAGCGTGCCAGCTTTTGCCTGATAGAATAAGAGCACGGTGAGTCTGATTGGTTCTGACATCTGCTGGTAACAAAAAAATCAAATAAACTTAAACTTAACTTAACTTAAACTTACATTCTGTAACACAACCATCGACAGTGGTGTTGGTATCATAAAGGTCCTTTATTATCCTAAATCAGGGGTCTTCAACCTGTAGCTCGGGAGCCACCAGTAGCTCTCCACCCCCTTCCAGGCAGCTCATCAAGGGATTTCTGAATTACACGTATTATCCTGAATAAGTACAATTCGATCAATTAAATGCCTTTTAACATTGTACATGTATTATTTTTTGCCTAACTTTGTACACTACTAAATGGATAAAGGATGTTTTATAGGCATCTAACTGTACCTCATTTAAGGCTCGCTGTGGCTTTTAAACATACTCCCATTTCTAGTGAACGCTAAAACTAGTAGCTCTGTGGCATTTTTGTTTTGTAAAGGTAACACACCGGAGGAAAAAGGTTGGAGACCCCTGTCCTAAATTGACTCTCGCGAGGTTTGAGCCATGTTAGAATGTTTTTACCACAAGAAAAAAGCAGACCTGGATTTGTTTTGTTTCATTCACACATGTTTGAATGACACTTGATTATTAGTTTGTCTACATCTCAAAAAGCTCAAAATGCTCTGTTCCAAGTTGTGATGTTATGAAGCGAAAGTTAACAGCTCCTTTTATTTTTTTGTTCAGAAGAGATTTTTGTTAAGAAAGAGAATCCTTCTCTAAACAGAAATGGAGACTCAGACACCATCTATCTCCTATTTACATCTCCATCCTCAAACCTAAATCAAAACAAACAAGAGAACAACAGGTGTAGTCAGGTCAGGTCCAGAGGTGTGGAAGCTCCATTATGGCCATGAATTGTTATGATAATTAGACCCCACACCCTGCACAGGTCAATAGGCCCAACTAACAAACAGAAACTGTAAATAAGTAAGTGGGTTAGTTTCAGAGTAGTTAGTTAGCTCCTCCCTTCAGGCAGATATAAGGAAGTGTCACCTGCGTCTGACCAGAACTGAAGAAGCAGCTTGGATGAACTGAGAAACGTCTTCAACCAAACTAACTTTTGTCCAGTTGACAAACTGAATTTTCTCCTCGACTTCAGTAGAGATTGGCAATTCCAGGACTGAAATCATCCAAATGATTCTAGTGAAGGTGTGTGGAATTTAAAAACACACTGGGGCACTTCCTGTATTACCACAAGTCATGTTTTCAGGCCAACAGAGAACTGGGCTAGTGCTGGTTCCTGCACTTAATCTCGAACCAACTGACTTGTTCATGCCAAAAATCAGCATTCAGGAACCTAAAATTTGATTCCCGATGGGACCAAAGTAACCGTGACAACACAGTGGAGGTCAGCAGGTTCATCTGGGTCTCACGAGGTAAAGTAAACAAAGAAAACCTGTGTGGAAAAATCAAGTGACAAGAAGATGGTCAGCAGAAAAGAACAAATATTTGCTATATCCATGTTCGCTTGGTAAGGTTCCATCTTTGAACTGGGCGTTGCTGTCTTATCTGAACAAGAAAGCTCTCAAGATAACTTTCATTTATCAGATCTAAAGCGCCTGTAGAAACCATTCAACAGACTTACTCTTACTGTATATGGAACCTTTCCCCTCCCCCAACAGCGGGACTCCACCCCCTTTCCCCCCTCTGCCCCTGGGGTCCTTCTGTCCCACCGTAAACCACCGCAAAAGAAGGACATCTAATTGCCCGGCACACACTAATGAGTTTGCAAACTAATTAAAGGCACTATATTACGCCCTATGGAGACGAGCCAGACAGAGCCAGGGACGTCTTTAATGAGGCAGCCTTGATAACCCTTCAAACGCGATCACTGTAGAGTCGTAATGAAGCCCCTGGTACAGGTGGAGGGAAACGGGCGGAGGACAGCGCTGGATCAAGTACTCAAGTAAAAGTACAGATACAGGGGCAAAACGTTAGTCAAGTAAAAGGATCACATGGAAAAATCTGCTTAAATTGTGCAACTTTTCTGGTGGAGGTTCTGCCAAATGTTTTCTCCGTGGAGATGTTGTTGCTTTGTCTGGAGTGTTTAACAGTATGGTATAAACCTTTCTACCTTTATGGAGACCAAACCAAGTTACAGGTCAGATCTGTGGAGAGGCAACCCTGCTCTCAATCAGGTATTTTGGAGCTATAAAACCACCTGTAAATGAATAAGTATAAGGTTAAGTAGAGCTGTTTAATGTCATACCGGCCATGTTTACATGAATGTTTTTAATTCTGAATTATATGTTCTGAATTAAATATTTTGGAAATAAAATATTCTCCTTCGCGTTTCAGTGGAAATAATAATTCCGGATTGAGGTTTACTTGGAAAACACATTAAATTGCCTATATTTAATTTGGCTTGGCATTTGGGGGTGGGGAAGAGTTCTGATTAGACAAAGACACCGATGTATTTACGTCGACCAGAAGAAAACACACACTTCAGATTAGGGTGACCATATTTCTGTTTGTGAAAACCCGGACACCTTACCGGGGTGAGGGGTGGGGCCTCGACATTAAGATACTCTGACCTAACAAACTGTGCACATGGCCTCCCACTTGTCCGGATGGAAAACAGGGAATTTCTTGTACAAGTCATTGTTAAATGTGAATTTGCGCTTCGGCATGTTGCAGACTGACCGACTGTTTGTGTCTGCTCGCTCCTTCTGAGTTACAGAGAACTACAAGAGATGCTCAATTTAATGGCCCCAATGAAAGATCATGAAAACCTGGACATTTCCATCAGTTTGTGAAAAAAACCCGGACGCCCAAGACAGGATGCAAAAAACGGACATGTCCTGGGACAAACATATGTTTGGTCACCCTACTTCAGCTACTACTACTTTTTTGTCATCTCGGTTTGTCGTTACTCCACGGACCCAAACATGATCCAAACTTTTTCCGCAGTCGTTCTGATTATTGCGCAGCAGCTGGAGAATTCTCTCATCACACTTTACAAAGTCTGTGAGCTGAGGAGGAGAAGGGAAGAGTGTTGGAGAAGGGAGGAAGAAGACAAACTGAGTCAAGGGCTGCTCTACCTCAGCCCACTCCCACATCCCGCTCACAAATCCAAAGAGACGTGGATGAAAGTCTGAAGCCAAGACTGGTGGAGCTGGATTGTCCTGGATCACGTCAGAAGGGCGACACAACGAGCATGCGCTGACCAATCGGGATTATTTTTAAGAAGAATAACCTTTTACATGATCCAGAAATAAATTAATTTGGCTTTAAAATCAGAATAAACCACACATTTACTTCGGAATTAAGCTTAATTCCGAATAATCATTTTCATTACAAATTAAGTGTTTACATGGTCTTTTTAAAGCGTAATTCATTTTTATTCAGAATTAAAGCTCTCATGTAAACGTCACATCTGTGGAATATTTCAGGAAGAGCAATGACATCTCCCCCCAAACCAAAAAGTTACACAATGCACTGTTATATTAAGTACAGAAACCTAAAATTTCAACTACTGTACTTTTACTTTTGTACTTCCTCGTCTTCCATCAGTAGCAGAGGGAGTACAAAAGTAAAAGTACAGAAACGTAAAATTTCAACTACTGTACTTTTACTTTTGTACTTCCTCGTCTTCCATCAGTAGCAGAGGGATATGGGACTCTTGGATTTCCCGTCTGCAGCCCTGAAGGGTCTGGAGAATAGGGACAAGTTGGGAACAGCAGGTGGTCTGTGCTGAAATGACTGCGGATTTCACGTGAATATAATTTACTGATCCATGAGGAGATGTTTGGAGAGGGACTTCCTGCTGTGGTGGGTGCACTGTGGAGGTGTAGTCATTAGAAGTTTCTCGATAACGCCGGTGTTTGAAGTCCCCCATTCAACCTATTACGGCACTTTGTTTTACATAGTCGCTAAAATGTCTTGGATTACGCTTTGCCGTTTTTGGGAGCTGCTTTTGTGCCATTTTATTTAGATTTTCTGTTCAAATATATGACTGAAAATGAAGGTTGCGACAAATCTCTAATAGTACATGCACCTGAGTATCTCGCTGGGGCTTTCTGATAAATCCATGTATCATTCGTTCACTCGTTTTTCAAAATAAAACCAAAAATAAGAAAACTAAAAATCTACTTTTTTCTTAATTATTTGTCTCCAAAACCAAAATGAAAAAACAGCTAACGATAACATTTTTTAGCTGTTTTTGATTTTGTTTTTAAATGAATAATGGAAAAAAATGGATAATGACAGTTTCCCATTTCGGTGACTTAAAGTGCAATGCCGGACTGAACCAGGACTGAACCGTTTTCAGTCCTGGTCTAGTCCCAGTCTCAGTCCCAGTCTGGTCCCGGTCTGATCCTGGTCTGATCCCAGTCTGTTCCCAGTTTGGTCCCGGTGTCAGTCCTGGGCTGGTCCCAGTCTGGTCCTGGTCTCAGTGCCGGTCTGGTCCCAGACTCAGTCCCAGTCTCAATCACAGTCTGGTCCTGGTCTGGTCCCGGTTTCAGTCAAGGTCTGGTCCCAGTCTCAGTCCTGGTCCCAGATTCAGTCCTGGTCTGGTACCGGTCTAAGCCCTGGTCTCAGTCCCGGTCTGGTCCCGGTTTCAGTTCTGGTCTTGTCCCAGTCTCAGTCCTGGTCCCAGATTCAGTCCTGGTTTGGTCCCGGTCTAAGCCCTGGTCTCAGTCCCGGTCTGGTCCCAAACCTGGTTTAGACCTGGTTCAGTCTGTATGCGGCATAAAAGTCCGGCATCACAGTGTAAGTCACAAAAACAGAATACGACCGTTATCTGTTTTTTCCATTATTCATTTAAGTATAAAATTAAAAACTGAAAAAAAAAAAAAAAAAAAAAAATCGTTATCTGTTTTTTTTTTTTTTTTTTCATTTTGGTGTTGGAGACAAATAATGAAGAAAACAGTTTTTTTTTTTTTTCATTTTCTTATTTTTGGTTTTATATTGAAAAATGAATGAACGAATGATACGTGCATTCTGACAGTATCCAGACTATTGTGGCATGTGGACATAGTGTCTCGAAGTATCTCGGAGCTGTACTGAGCATGGACGAACTGAAGTAACAAAAACAGCAGAAGCAGCAACTTTCTCAAAACTACTCAAACTTCTACCAGGAATGATTAAAACCTATGATTTTATCTCTATAAAGAACATATAGCCTTGTTGTCTACTGTTCAGTAAAGCCACAGTTGAACATTTTATTAATTTCTGTGACCTTTTGAGACTCTGTTATAATTTCCATCTGTTAAAAGTGTTTTTATTCAAGTTATGTCAGTGCCCCACAGTCAGATGTTCTCATTTTAATCTATCTTCTTCCTTTGTTATTTGAAACGTGATAAAAAGTCATAAATTAGCAAAGTTATGAACATGTTTAGCTCCTTGTCATAGTTGCCATAGTTACTGCTCTAAATATCTAAAAATCTCAAGAGTTGAACATTGATGGTGGCTCATGATGTTGTAAGAATTAGTTTGGCATATGGGGCTGATGTTGCTTGTTTTTTGGACTTTTTTTTATAAATAGAGTTGGTCATTTAACCTGATCAGTGAAACAAATTCCTGTGGTTTTGGATACGTATGAGCTCACAAACTGATGAGAATTCATCTTGTGCTGTTACAGTGGAGTAGTTAAATGATGATGTCACTTCAGAGTCCAACCAGAAACTTCACAACTGAATTCTAGTTTTGTTTTTGTTACTTATTCATCAAACATGAGACAATTACCTCTTAAAAGAGTATGTATAACCACAAATTCTAGCAAATGTGTGAATTATGTAGGGGTAATCTAGTGTAACACTAGCCAGGCTGGTGTCACCTAGTGCCTCCGCTTAGTTTCATTTCTCTCCAGCGACTAGGTCAGAAATCAGAATTCACTAGACGGTTTACAAAAACCTGCAAGTGCAAGTTCGGGACCAGCCAATCAGCAAAGAGCCATACATTCTGTGTTGGCAACGATTCCCGAGATCGAGGATTTAAAGTCGGAACAAAGAGAATGTTTGGTGAATTTTATCAAGGGGAAAGACGTTATTGTCCTTCTTCCTACAGAATTTGGGAAAAGTCTAATATACCAGTTATCCCCGTTAGCGGCGCAATACATACGTCAAGACCAAATAGCAGCGATTGGTTAAATGAAAAAGTACATGCCTACTGTTGAGCGAACGAATCCTAATGCTGCGAGGTCAGGTGGTTTCTACGAAGTGAAACCGGCTGATGAATCAGAGTAGTATAACATAGGTTTATCAGTGAATGTATCTCGCTAACTGCTGGTCACTGCTAATGCTATCTTAGGGTGCTTTCACACCAGCAGCAGTTGGTGTGCACCAAACATTCCATTCGAACCAGAAGCTCTGTGAACCGTAGGTTTGTGAGTCTGAGCTCCCGGCCCAGGGAGGTTCTTTGGCACAGTTCGAGAAATTGTGTCTGGTGGAGGTCGGCCTCAACTTGGGGGGATAGGATCCGGCCCGCACCATCCGTACTCCACTGAGAGGCTCCATGGGAAGGCCACCGTGTGAGATGGTGCATCTCGTCCTCGCTTCTGAAACATCTGGTGTGCAGGAGAGCCTCAGCATCCCTGAGCCACGTGCAGTTGAACCCGCTGAGCACAGGAGCCTTGGGTATACATCAGTCAGAACAGTTTTGTTTAGTTTGCAGGTGTGAAGGTACCACACTGGAGTCTATACGCTACAGAATAACAATTTTATTGCCTGGTGCAGACCAAAGCTTAGCTTCTTACCTCAACCTCCCTGACTCTGAACTTTGTCACAGTTATATCCAGAGATCAGTGCTTATAATCTTTAAACAACTACAATCTCTGTTCAATGTGAGATGTGTTGTTGCCACAAAAAGAGGACATTGTACATGTTCATGTTCATTGTTTTTAATCAGCTGATGGACCCGAAAGTGACATCACACTCTTCTGGGCCTCCGCCATCAGTGGTTTTGGCCAGTCAAAGAGCAGCATTGTGGTTTGAGAAAAGCCAAAAGTGAAGCGTGCAAACGAACCAAAACAAATGACTCAGGAATTGGACGTACTTCAGCCTATTTCAGCAGACTATTCCATTGTTGAAAACGAAGGAAGCACTTTGAGCATTTGTGGAGGGAAGATGTTTGTGATTTTCTCCAAACTGGATTCAACTAAAGTTTGATTTCTTGGCTTGTTCTGCTGTTCTGCCTCATGAACAATCAGCTTCAAGTATTCGTCACAACCTTCCAAATATTCCCCAACTGCATTTAAAGAGAGCCATTCCAGAATAACAAATACACACACACATCAATCTGCCATTTGCCAGGTTTTGGTTGCTCATTTCTTTCTAAAAACCTGGCAACCCTCGCCTATAACCATAAAGACCAGCGCGCTTTAATGCTTCAATCCCGGCCTTTCTCCGATCGTCATGGCGGCGTCAACAAAACGTCCCGCGGCTTTCCATATTTGAACTTATAATTGACAGCTCTCCCCCTCCTCTGTTTCACATCACAGCTTTTCGTTGCATTAATGTTTCTATTCTCTCTCCTCTGTCACATTTTAAAATCTTTCCTCGCGACCTGCCTGTCATCGAGGATCAGCGGGGAAATAAGTCACGACTCAGCCAAACAACTAGAACTGTGTCACTGCGATTTTTAGCAAGACTCCGAACAGAGGCACCTGTCAAAGATCCAGCCGAGACAGGGGTAAGTGACAGGTGACAGCGGTGACGAGCGGGAAAAAGACGAGCTGAAATGGCGCGCGGATGCAGAGGGATGAGAGGAGGGCCGGGTCTGTGTCTCGGGGGCGGCGTGTTGTGACAGAGCGAGGCGTCTTCAGAGGGGATCTTTGTTTAGCGCCGGTGATGACAGGTGAACACAGAACGGGGTTAATGGCGCCGTCTCCCACTCAGATGTACACGAAGGGCTTTTGTAAACTTTGTGAGGGACATTGATGGAAAGATTTGAAGGGAAAAAAAAACAAGATTAAGTTGAAAAGTTGAAGATTGGTTGTCATTGTCATTATGTGTTTTTAACGAAAATGGTTGTTTTAAGTACATGCCAAAGTAACTTGTTGATAAAACTTTTCATGGCAAATTGGAAAGAGGTGCTTCATTGGTTGGTTTGCCACTTTCTTGTCTCCCCTGAGATCTTTTTATTGCTTTATCTTGTTCCACAGTATGGCATTAAAGTGGAATAACACAATAAAATCCATGTATCGTTCGTTCATTTGTTTTTCGATATAAAACCAAAAATAAGAAAATGAAAAAAAAAAAACTACGGTTTTCTTCATTATTTGTCTTCAAAACCAAAAAAAAAAAAAAAAAAAAAGGATAACAATTTGTTTTTTCATGTTTCAATTTTGTATTTAAATGAATAATGAAAAAAAAAAAAAAAAAAAACGATAACGGATAACAACCTTTCCTGTTTCTGTGACTTAAACTGCGATGCCGGACTGAACCAGGACTGGACCAGGACTAAAGCAGGTTTAAGTCAGCTCTAAACCAGGTCTAAACTGGCCTTAGTCCTAGTCTCAGTCCCGGTCCTGGTTGTGGTCCAGTCACGGTCTCATTCCTAAACTAGGACTAAACCAGGACTAAACCAGGATTGTCACGACCAGCCCAGACGTGCGTACGTGTACACTGTCGGGTGATCAGGAAACCGGGACTAGACTGGGAACAGACCGAGATTGAGACCAGAACTCAGACCTGGTTTAGTCCTGGTTCAGTTCTGGTTTATTTAGACCTGGTTTAGACCTGTTCAGTCCTGGTTCAGTCCTGGTTCAGTCCATATGCGGCGCAAAACTCCTGCATCATAGTTGGGAGCGGGAAATGGCCATTATCCTGTTTTTATCTTTTTTTTTTTTTTTTTTCTTTAACCCAAAAAATTTTTTTAATGAAAAAAACAAAAAGCAAACAAACAAAACAAACAAACAAATCATTATCCTTTTTTTTTTTTTTTTTTTTTTAATTTTGGTTTTTGGAGACAAATAATGAAGAAAACGGTTTTGAAAAACGAATGAACGAATGACACACAGATTCAATAAGTCCTTTTCTCACGACTGAACTGTGTACGTCAGGGGTTTCCAACCTGTAGATCAGAAGCTTTCCACCTCTTTACAAGTGTATGTATTGTACTGTTCTGTTTTTTATTTGAGGAGTAAAACTGCCACCTACCCGAATTTAATTACAATATTATTTTTCATCACGTAATCTGCCCGACCCGTGATTTAGCCGCGGAGTCCGTGGTTGTAACCGCCATCCGCGCATCTCTACTGAAGACTTTACATGTAAACTGGACGCCTTAACACATCAATCTGAACGCAGTTTAATGCTATACTGTAATTTGATCATGTATCAAACTTTAATGATGTCTATGCATTTTTTCCCCCATAAAATTGCTCAAATTTGCATGTATTATCCTAATTGGTCTGGCGTCTGGATATTGGACACAGCCATGTTGAAAGTCTTGGTTTATTTTGTTGACCTATTATAATGAACGCGCTTTTAAACACTGTAGAAATCTCCCCACTTCGTTACAGAGAGGAGGAGACAGGCTAACCACTCTGCCACCGCAACACAAACTTTCCACACTTAAAAATAACCGCAAACTAATCCACCATTTTCTGCACACGTTATTAACTTTTCTTCAAATTACGTTGAGCAAGCTCTTATTCTAATTGACAGCTGCCTTATGAAACCTTATGTTCGGCGCGAGTTCATGGTCTAAAATAACTTTCGAAGATTTTTTTTTTTTTCCGTCTCGTCAGAAACATGGCCGTCAATTACCCGGCATTCACTCTGACAGCTGCCGGCGTGGAGATGGGGCATACGTGGCGACTTGTGGCATCATTTCTGTGACACCGGCGTTCAATTTTCTGGCTATTATAATGTCCACTGTGCGTTGTGGCGGCGCTGAGCTTTATAATGAGGTGGCATTGATTTCGGACACACACTTTAATTACCGCGGTAATAAGGGTATAAATAAATGATTCGATATTCGCCACACAATTTCAGAGTTATGAATTATAGATGACTTTTTAAAAAGGCGGACTTGGGCTGGGGGAGGATGTATGGCCATATCAGCAGGTTTAGATTAAGGGAGAGTCGCGGGGGACTTCTCAAAGTTCAAAACCACATTCACTTTTTGGTCCACTTCCAGTAGTTATGAATTAAACCAGCACACCATTAATATTTGTATAAATTCTTAAAGAGGGGCTATTATGCAAAATCTGCTTTTTTCTTTTTTTGAAGCTTTCTACCTTATTATAACATTGTTCCCTCATCAAAAACGTGTCTGAAGAGGTTGTAAATGTCATCCATGCATGTTTGAGTTATCTAGTGATCTAGTTCTACCAAAAGAGAGAAGTGATGTCGCATAATTGTATACATTTATATGAACAAAAGGGCTGGGTATCATTAAGAAGTTGTCGATACGATACATACCTCGATACATAGGTCACGATACAGTACACTTTGGATTCAATATGATTCAGTGTGATATATCTGAAATCGATTCAATGTGGTATAGTTGAAATCGATTCAATGCGATATATTTGAAATCGATTCAATGCAATATATTTGAAATCGATTCAATGCGTTATATTTGAAATTGATTTGATACAGTTCGGTAAATATCAGAGGCTAAATCATGGCTGTGATACTAAGTCCACAAAGTAAAAAAAAAACAAAAAAAAAACATTTTACTCATCAAAACAGTGAAAATGTAAACACAATTGTAAAAAAATATATAATTTAGTAAAATACTGCATACCTAAAACTTCTCTTGGCAATATATTGATTTAGCAGCCCACGATATCGATACTACATTATCAAATTAAATGATACGATATAACAATATTTGTACAAGTAAGAATACATTAAAATATAACAAAAAAAAAAGTAAGAAAAAATATATATCAGGTATATACAAAAGAAAACAGTGCAAACAAGATATAATACGATTGAGAGGACAAAGGGTTATCAATTTCATAAGGGTGAGTTGTTGTACAGTTGTAGGGAGTATTATCTTTTATATAAGGGTGAGTTCTACAGTTGTAGGGAGTATTATATTTTATATAAGGGTGAGTTGTACAGTTCTAGGGAGTATTATCTGTTATATAAGGGCAAACTGTACAGTTGTAGGGAGTATTATCTGTTAGATAAGGGTGAGTTGTTGTACAGTTGTAGGGAGTATTATCTGTTACATAACGGTGACTTGTTGTACAGTTGTAGGGAGTATTATCTGTTACATAAGGGTGACTTGTTGCACAGTTGTAGGGAGTATTATCTGTTAGATAAGGGTGAGTTGTTGTACAGTTGTAGGGAGTATTAACCTACAGAATACTTCTTCTCTAGTTCCTTTTAAATTCTGGGTTCCGTTTTGGTTCTCGTCCCACCTCCTGGTCCCAGCAGCATCTGTGTAGTTTCCTGTGGCGCATCAGAATCAGGCCTGAGTGAAGTCCAGTCTGTTCGGACCAGATGGACTCCACGCGCCTTCACCATCAATGAAGGTCATGATTAGTCCTCATTACCTATGCCATTAAGTCCCCGCAGCGCCCCCTACATGCAAACTCACTCAACTGCCTTCCAAACACACCTAGCCCATCTCTCTGTCTCCTCTCTCCATCCTCTCTGTTTTCCTCCTCTTTAGCCACATTTACATGAGAGCTGTAATTCCAAATAAAAAGAAAAATACAAATTACAAAGACCATGTAAACACTTAATCTGAAATGAAAATGATTATTCAGAATTAAACTTTATTCCGAAGTAAGAGGGTGGTTTATTCTGATTTTAAAGCCAAATTAATTTGTTCCTGGACCATGCAAATATTTATTCTTCTTAAGGGGCTCATCTCATTCAAAATCAACTTTTCAGAGCTTTCTACCTTCTAATAGTGATGTGTGGGCCTTGTATATGTCGCCAAAGTGTTTTTTTAGATTGATTCAGCATTTTTTTTTTAACAAAATGCAGTGTATTTCTGTCACCCTCCCACGTGATAATGAACTAAAGCTGCTACAACGATGCACAGGCAGATACACCTATGACACATTTGATGTAGCAGAAAGCGCTTCACACCCACCCCCTTCCCCCGTTCCAAAGCCTCAGCCCCGCCTCCACCCAACATCAGCTGACAATTCCCACATGAACACCTAAACAAAAGCAACAGCATAAGCTCATTGTTCTACACTGCAGTGAACACGATATAATAAGTTTATCTGCTAGTGTTTATTAATACTTTACCAATCAGTAATGTTCAGCTGATGTGGACGTGGTGCTTGAGCTTCGTGCTCCTCAAAGTCCTCGTCCGGATTCCGGGTCCAACACATGCGGCTGAACGCGCTGTATCTCCATGATGAATAAAAGTTTATTCCTGTCACTATCAGGGTGCACGTCTGTCTCCCCCTCCCTCCCTGAGATGGGCGGAGGAAGGGCGGCTCACTCCGAGTCTACGTCACGTTTGGAGGGCGGAGCCTGTGCTTTCTCAGGACGGGTGGGGGGATGAGCAGTAGTTGGCCTTTCATAGTTCCTGGTCTGTGACTGTCTCCAAGAAATCAGTAAGATTTAAAAAATAATTCTGGTTGTTCAGCTCGTTGGGTCGCCCTTCTGACAGGATCCAGACGATTCGGCTCCACCAGTCCTGGCTTCAGACTTTCATCCACTGCTCTTTAGATTTGCAAGCGGGATGTGGGAGTGGGCTGAGGTAGAGCAGCCGTTGACTCGGGGCCTGTTTACACGAGAACGCTTGCAGGTAAAAAACTACAAAATATTTTGTCCCTTTAGTTTAGACTGTGACAGCGTTTTTGGGGCTTAAAAACACAAAAATCTGAAACCAGCCCAAGACGCAAAACTCTGGTCAGATCTGCTCATGTCACATACATGTTTACGTCACATACATACAGTACACAGAAACAAACATGTCGGATGGCATGCATACCCAATCGAATCCCACACACATTAGTGTCACTGTATGCACGCAGATTTCCTCCCGAAAATGCACAGAATAAAAAGTGAAGACGTGACGCCACTTTTGCGTCTTCTGTTCAGACCTATAAATGTAGTCTAAGCTCATCATATAAATGTAGCCTAAAGTTTGTCTTCTTCCTCCCTTCTCCGACACTCTTCCCTTCTCCTCCTCAGCTGACAGACGTAAAGTGTGATGAGAGAATTCTCCAGCTGTTGCGCAATTATCATTGGAACGACTGCGGAAAAAGTTTGGATCATACAAAGTAGGAAAAAAACGGAGGTACTCAAAAAGTACAAAATAATTAAAAGCCGTTAATACCCCAGCAGCACTTATGAATTTTTTTCACTATATATACATACATGTAATCTTAAACTATGTATCTTTTTATACTATGCATTTTTATACTGTGTATTTTTCTATGTATTGTTTGTTGGGATTTGTACTATTTATATCAGGGGTTCTCACACTTTTTCAGCATGTGAGCTACTAACAAAATGACCAAGTCAAAATGATCTACCTAATACAAAGCCAAGTAAACTGCACTGAAACACTCTGTGCCCCTTTTTTGGACCCTCACCCACAGTTTGAGAACCTCTTCTTTAAGAGAACTTCCTCTGGCACTTTACACAAAACTGTGAAAAAAGTGAAGGAAGATTTTTAAACCTGTTTTTTTAAAGTTCCAAACTGGAGTTTCATTCTTTTCTGGTTTTGCAGTGATATTTACCAGCCTCTGCACATTTACCAAACCAAACGCACATCGTGACAAACACAGATGCATTTGTGCACTTTTGTTAGACAAACTTCAGCCAAATGTGGCAGTAGGTCTGTTCTGTAGATCTGCTCTATGCTGTAGACCTGCTTTGTGCCAACACTGGAACACAAATTTAGACTGGTTTTTGCTTCACGTTTGGTCTTGCTCTTCTAATCAGCCGCACTGTGGGAGGGGCTTGTGTTGGCTGTACGCAGGAAGGAGCGAGAGCGTGAAAAGGCGAGGGGCGGCGTGCTGACGTGAGGCAGATGGACAGGTAGGATGTTTAGGAAGTTGAACCTGCCCTGTGATGCACGCTGGTACACGAGGGCACACGCTGTTGCAGACGAGCCGTGCATAGGGAGCGTGTGTGTTTGTGATGCGCCGTAGAGTCTCCGCGGGTTTCAAATGAGCGCACAGGCTGCACTGAGACGCCCCACACGCTCCTGCACCCGCTACAAGTTTATTACCAACAGCAGCGGCCGTAATGAAATATGATCACACTTGTTGAGTGTCAGACCTTGAGTGAGAGACAAGACCGAGTCCAAACGTGAGTCCGAGACGAGACACGACGATCTACCCACACGACCTTGGCGATCGACTGGTAGAACGCGATTGACGTATTGCGCACCCACTGATTTACATCTTGTATTATATTGGAACTTAAATAGCTTGTAACTAAAATCTGTTCAGCCTACATGTCCCATCATGCACCAGGGGACTGTGGGCCAGCCCACTGTGAACATGTGACCTACACCTATGACTTTAAATCTCCACTGACATCCATCTCGAGTTTGCCCTGATGAAGGCTGAAGGGCTGAAACACGTTGGCTTGATTTTAACTGTATCTGCCATGTGCTATTAAAGGCTTTTCATTATTATATGTACTTTTTGAGTGCCTCAGTTTTTTTCCTACTTTGTATTTGAGACTGGTCCCTACACTGAAGAGCACCAAAAGGACAATTCTGCAAATTTTTTTTGTATATCCAAGTAGCACTCCTGCATCCCAAAGCTTTGCAAAGTTTCATGTTTGTGTCCGTGGCGTAACGACAAACCGAGATGACAGAAAAGCCGGTAGCAGCTGAAGTGTGTGTTTTCTTCTGGTCGACGTAAATACGTTGGTGTCCCTGTCCAATCAGAACTTTTCCCCACCCCCAGACATTGATTGGAATTAAATAAAGATGATTTAAAGGTTGTATAGAGGATTTTTTAAGGGAAAAGAAATACAACGACAGTCCTTTTTCAAATGTTGTGCCTCCATGACACCTTCCTCCTCCACAGCTCCTTCAGTAGAAACATCTCCTCCCGCCTCGTTTCCTTACTCTAGAAATCACACTTGTTTACATCCAGTGCGTGTTCAGAATTACTGTTGAAGTGACTTGTCTAGAAATAATTTAGAGACCGACACGTCAGTTTTTAGACACTTTGTCTGCTTCATTCGCGCCATCGCTGGAAGAAATCTCCAAGAATCACATCAGTTTGGCTTTGCTCCTTTTCCCCATCTCTTCTTCTTTCAGCGACATAAAAAACTGACTTTTTTTAGCGGCGAACTGGTCGTGGATTCTCGTCCACATCTCAACAAACTTTGTGCAAACTGTGAGGAAGCTACAGTTTAAAAAAGCCTCCAAGAACCGCTGCATAAACCACATAATCCCCGCGCACCGGCGAGTCACTTACACTAGAAACGTAGGGAGTTTGACTGACAACCTAACAGCCAATAGAAAATGAGGTAGCCTCGTTTTCTATTGGCTGATGTTTATCTGGCCTCACTACGTCCATAGTTGATAAATTTTCATTCATTTTTTATAATTTTTTTTGGTCATCATTATTACAAGGCTGCTGCATCTCTGTAATGGTATTTTAAACTTTCATTGACAATTTGAAACAAAAAAAAAAAAAATCCTCAAAAAATCTGGAATCGGAATTATTATTTCCATGTAAACTCGAAGGAGAATATTTGAATTCCGAACTATTTAATTCAGATCAATTAATTCGGAATTTAAAAACATCATCACTTTCCTTTGTTTTGTTTTCATGACCTCTCTTTCTATTTTCCCTCTTTCTTCACCTCCCTCTCCTCTGTCTTCAGCTTTTCTTCTCCCTCCCCTTTGTCTCTTTCTCATCTGTCTTCATCTCTCTCTCTTTCTCCCATCTCCTTCCATTCCCAAAATCTCTCTCTCCTCTTTCCCATCTCTTCACCTCTCCCTCTCCTCACTCCTCTCTTTGTCCCACCTTTCTATCCTCTCACCCCTCTCCCTCTCTTTTTCTCTCCGTTCACCACAATCTTCTCTCGTTTTCCCGTCTCCCTCACTTCTTCACTCTCTTCTGTTTCTCTCGCTTTTGCCAAACACCTGCATGACTTTTTAACCACCCCGTGCATCTTTCTTCTCTCTTCTCCCTCTGTCGTTCTCTTTCTCTCTCTCTCTATCTTACCTTTCCCTCTGTCTCTATTCATCCTCCTCTTCTATCTCTCTCTTCTTTTACTCGCACCTCTCTACGCGCTCTCTTGCTTCTACAAATTCAACTTCTGTCCGAGAACCCCACGCATCCCTTCTCTCTTTTTCTCTCCATCCCTCTCTCTTCTACATCTCTTCCACCTCACTTCGCTCTAACTTTGTCCCTCTTTTCTCGCCTCTCATCCCTCTCTCTCCTCTCGTCTTTTCTCTTTCCACATCACTCTTCTTCTTCCTTCCGTAGTGTCCCCCCATCCACAACTGTCTTCTCTCTCTTCTTTTACCCCCATTTCTCCTTCTTTTTTCTCTTCTTTCTTCTCCCTTCTTGGTGCTCTGTCACCCAACTCCTCTCTTTCTTTCTCTCTACCCATTTCCTTTCTTTTCTCCTTTCCTCACTCCCATTTTTCTCTCCACTCATGCTCTCTTTCTCTCTCTCTCTTGTCTCTGTCTTCACCTCTCTCCCTCTTTTCTTCTATCTCTTTTCTTCTACCTCTCCCCTACTTTCTCTGCTTCCGTCTACCTCTCTCTTCTCTGTCTTCACCTCTCTCTCTCTCTTACCCTGTTTCCTTTCTCTCTTTCTTACCTTTGTTTCCTTCTCTCTCTCTTTCTCTCTCTCTCCCTCTCTGTCATCCTTTCTTTCACTTTCTCAGCTTCCACCTGCCTCTTTCTTTTTCTCTTTTCACCTCCTCTCTCTTTATTTTCATTTTCGATCAGTCACAATATTTCTTTCCCTCTCTCCCTCCCTTCTGTCTTCATCTCTCTCTCTCTCTCTTCTTCTTTCTTCTGTCTCTCCCCTACTTTCTCTGCTTCCATCTACCTCTTCTCTGTTTTCACCTCTCTCTCTTTCACCCTGTCTCCTTTCTCTCTTTCTTCCCTTTGTTTCATCACTCACTCCCCCCTTCCCCCCTCCATCTCTGTCTCCCTCCTTTCTCCTTCTCTCTCTCTCTCTCTCTCTCTCTCTCCCTTCTTGGTGCTCTGTCACCCAACTCCTCTCTTTCTTTCTCTCTACCCATTTCATTTCTTTTCTCTTCTCCTCGCCCCCATGTTTCTCTCCACTCACGCTCTCTTTCTCTCTCTCTCTCTTTTGTCTCTGTCTTCACCTCTCTCTCTCTTCTTCTTTCTTCTATCTCTCCCCTACTTTCTCTACCTCTCTCTTCTCTGTCTTCACCTCTCTCTCTTTCACTCACCCTGTCTCCTTTCTCTTTTTTCCCTTTGTTTCCTTCTCTCTCTCTCTCTCTCTATCACCCTTTCTTTCACTTTCTCATCTCCCACCTCTCTTTTTCTTTCTTCTTCTCTTTTCACCTCCCCTCTCCCCCTCTCTTTATTTTCATAGTTTTTCCCTCCGCTCAGTCACAATATTTCTTTCCCTCTCTCCTCTTTCTGTCTTCACCTCTCCATCTCTCTCTCTTTTGTCTTCACCTTCATCTTCTCTCTTCACCTCTCTATCTGTCCCCCACTTTTTCGGCCTCCCTCGTTCCTCTCACCTCACCTTACAGTACACACTGTAGTTTATTTTCATCTTTTCTCCCTCCGCTCGGTCACAGTATTTCTTCCCCTTCTCTCTTCCTCCCTCCCTTTCTCTCTCTCCCTCTCTCCCGGCGACACTGACGGTTGTTATTTTGCCGGTAGCTGCTGTCAAACCTAACATGGCTTAATTGACTGTGAGCGAATGAGCTTTCGGATGGGGCCCGTCAGACCTCCTCTGGAAGAAATGCAGCTCCATCTGTGAGCTGCAGGCCTCTGAGACAGCCCCAATCTGCTGCCTGGGCCCCAGCCAACACTTCACCAAAAAACACACACAAAACACACAAAAAACACCAAATTACCACAAGTACCTCTGGCGCAATGCGTTTACAGAGCGGCGATCGCCTCTCCACAGATGTAACGCGTAACGAGTGTTGACAGGAGCTCGGCCGGTAGAGGGATTTGAAGGTCGACGGTTCGAATTCCGCTCCAAACCACAGACAGTAAAGAAGAGGGACTGAGGGAGCAGGAACTGGAGGGTTCAGATCTCAGGGTAAAATATTTTAGAGTCGTTATTTTAACTCTTTAAAAGTTAAATGGGGGTTTGAGTTGGAGTTATTTGCCAGAGTTGATGTGACTGAAGTTAATTCAACTTCCCTTAGTGTTAATTTAGGCTCCTCCCACCCACCACTTCAAACTCCAGCGAGACAGGTTTGAACCAGTCTTGAGTTTTTTTTATTTCATCTTTAAATTAACTAAAATAAAGTGTAAAAATAAAACACCTCTGTGTGTTGTTTAGTTAAATCAGGATAACCCTACAAAAGTGTTATCCGTTTAAGATTCTGTCACACCTTAACGATTTAGCCAGCGTATGCCGACATACCAGAACTGACCTAAAACGCTGGCATACTCAGAACTATGACTATTACTACTTTTTTTTTTTTTTTTTCAATTTTTTTTTTTTTTTTCTTCCCATTTTTGGTACATATTCATAATGAGCTGGATGCATACATAATGTATTAGTAACGTATATAAAACATTTTGATAACTTATAACTTATACCAACTAATGCTTAGCGTGCTGCCGGCGTCCACAACTTATGCCCAGTGACAGTCTAACTTCTGCATAGTGCACGATAGAGTATCACCGACGATCACGTATTGTCGCCTGTAAAAAAGGCTGCCGCACGGCGATCTAAATCATATCATATGATATATCATATCATATCAGTCTCTCTGTCCATGGTGCTGAATGCAGCAGATCGATTGACAGGTCAGTAGGTATAGAACAGTGGGATCTGTCTGCAGACCACAGGCTGTAAAGTTGTGAGTGCGATCACGTCAGCTGTTTCCTGTCTACAGTAAAACCACTCACTCTGAGACTCTTAAGTGTTCAAAAGATCAGAGCTCTGCACTTTCAGTTTAGATACAAGACACACGTGTGACTCTCGCCTTTTTACTTTCAAAGAATGACTCAAATGGATGAATAGCGCGGTGTTGTCAACTGGATGTCTTTATTTGCGGAGGACAAATTCTGTGGATAATACAGGGTGAGTAATAAAGTCTTCTCAATGAGCTGGTGCAATGAATTGATCAGTTATTTATTTAGGCTGTATGGTGTTCTCTGCAGATCACCTACACAACACTCTTTTTTAAAATGCAAATGACTGTTTCCCATGACTCTCAGTGAGGACAATTTCCCATTGTCTGATATCCTCTGTGGCTGAAGTGTTCTCTTTGATTTGCATCGGCTCATATGATATATGCCGGCATATGCTGGCTAAATCCTCAAAGTGTGACAGGGCCATTACTCTCAAAACACTAATCTAACTCTTGACTTTGGGGTTAAACAGGAACTTTGGTCCAAAAATGTTAAATTAACTCTAGAACAGATTGGCTTCATATAAAAGAAAATGTTAAAATTGATTCTGTGAGAGTCAATTTTAACACTCCACTTTTTGCTCAGTGTTCGACTTCAGTCAAATGAAGCTCATTGAAATTGGCAAATTTATTCATGGCGCAAAAGAGCAAAACAAAACCACCAGGATCATGTAGAGCGGGTGAATATGAACATTTTAAGACCAAAATGACGAGTGTGACAGCAGCAGTTACAGAGAGAGGGGTGACAGCTTTTCAATGCAAAGTCAATAGGACCAGAGTTGATGAAGCCAGAAGTGCCCTCCATGCTCACTTCCTATTTGGAAAGTGACAGATAACAGGTTCACTCTGTCCATTTCTTTATACAGTCTATGCTCCAACTTAAACACTGTTGGTCAGACTCATTGATCTGCAGGTTGGCAGTTGGTCGTAGCTGCTAAAGATGATTGTTGTCGTTGTGTCATTTGGCAAGACACTTGACCCCCTCACCTCCCACTGACTACACTCACTGGTGTAGCGCCTGAACTTTTTTTGTACTCATCCTTTGAGTTGAAGGTTGGTGGTTCGAGTCCCGCTCTCGACATAAACGTCACCTTTAGAGCAGTCAGATCCAATGTCTCACAGGTTGGCAGTGCGATTCCAGCGTGAGAGTGCTGTCGTTGTGTCCATGGGCAAGACACTTAGCCCACCTCGCCCCCAGTGTTTCTGCTCACTGGTGTAGGAGTGTGTGTGTGAATGAGCAAGTGGTTCCTTGATGTAAAGTACTGTGAAGGTAGAAAAGTGCTGTATATATGACTGTTTAACTTGGTCACCTGCTTGTCTCCATGGAGATATCTAAGGTAATACCATATCTAGTGTGTACTTGAGACTGGTCTTGGTCTCGAGACTGGCACGTTTGCACTTGCTCTTGTCTCAGCCTTGATGGCGCTTGGTCTCAGTCTTAAATCTGCCTTGACGGCGCTTGGACTCACACTTGACTCGGTCTTGACGGCGCTTGGTCTTGGTCTTGACTCAGTCTTGATGGCACTTGGTCTCAGTCTTGACTCGGTCTTGATGGCACTTGGTCTCACTCTTGACTTTGTCTTGATGGCGCTTGGTCTCAGTGTTGACTCGGTCTTGATGGCGCTTGGTGTCGGTCTTGTCTTGGACTCGAGGTCTGACATGACTGTATTTCATTATGGCCAGTATAGGTGCAGAGGTGCTCAGTATCACTGCAAAACCAGTACGAGAACATAACTGTAAATGATATGAACATGAAAAAAAAACCACACTTGATTAACTTTGAAGTCATTCTCTGTAAAGTGCCAGTGGAAGTTGGATTAAAGAAGAGGTTCTCAAACTCTGGGTCAGGGTCCAAAAAAGAGACACAGAGTGTTCAAGTGCGGCACAATTTGCTTGGCCTATTTTAAGACTGAATGAACATTAACCAGATCAAATGGAGACAGATTAGTGCGGTGTTGACTGCGACACTACCATACTGTGTAACATTTCGGGCAAAGCACCAGCGTCATTAGACAAGCAGGATGATGAGCCTCTACACCACAAAACCTTGCATACTGTGTCTCCAAACTCAGAATATTTATCTCATTTTGAAAAGTTTTGGCTTTGTATTGGATTCATTCCATTTGTGGGTGTATAAGATGGAGAGGATAATTTTACTAGTTTTGCTGACATTTCTTTTTTGTAATTTAGAGATAAATTATTATTCAGAGGGAACAAGATAATCACTAGTGAAGACCTATATTTTGTCATTCCACTGATAACTATAAAAGAAAAGGAAAGAAAACTGTCTGGAGCTGTCTCATCACATGTAGGATTCCATTAAAAATGCTTTTATTTTACTCTTTTTAGGTAAAAGTTACGTATTGTGCATTGTTTTAAATCTAAACTTACAATTTCACTTTGTGTTTATTATAATTACAGGTTAAAATGACCAGAATTTGTACTTTTGTTGTCAAAGATCTGGGGTCGAGCATTTACCAAAACTAAACAAAAATGATTATTGCCTCTCTACAGATTATTTATTCTGTAATTTGGCCACTTGCTTGTGTTCATGGAGATAAAGTTATGCCATACTGCGGAACATTCAAAGCAACATCAGGAGACGAACAGGTGGTTGACTAATCCATGTATCATTTGTTCATTTGTTTTTCAAAATAAAACCAAAAAATAAGAAAATGAAAAAACAACAACTTTTTCTTCATTATTTGTATCCAAAACCAAAAAAAAAAAAAAAAAAAAAAAAAAAATTTTTTTTTTTTTTTAATGTAGTGATTAAATGAATAATGGAAAAAGGGATAACGACCGTTTCCTGTTTCTGTGACTTAAACTGAGATGCCGGAATTTTGCGCCAAACACAGACTGAACCAGGATTAAAACAGGACTACACCAGGACTAAACCAGGTTTAAACCAGACCTGAACCAGGACTAAACTGGTCTCAGTCCTGGTTTTAGTCTCGGTTTTGTCCCGGTCTCAGTCCTGGTCTGGTTCCAGTCTCAATCCTGGTCTGGACCCCGTCTCAGTCCTGGTCCCAGTTCTGGTCTGGTCCCAGGCTCAGTCCTGTTCTCATTCCTGGTCTGGTCGTGTCTAAGTCCTGGTCTCATTCCTGGTCTGGTCGTGGTCTCAGTCCTGGTCTCATTCCCGGTCTGGTTGCAGTCTCAGTCCTGGTCTGGTCTCAGTCTGGCCCCGGTCTCAGTCCTGACCGCAGTCCCAGTCTCAGTCCTGGTCTCATCCCGAGTCTGGTCATGGTCTCAGCCCTGGTCTCATTCCCTGTCTAAGTCTCAGTCTGGTCACGGTCTCAGTCCTGATCACCTGACAGTTTACACGGGTGCACCTCCGGGCCCATCCCAATAGTCCCGGTTCAGTCCTGGATCAGTCCTGGTTTAGTCCTGTTTTAGTTCTGCTTCAGTCCATATGAGGCGCAAAAGTCCGGCATCACAGTTTCAGTCACGGAAACGGGCCGTTATCCATTTTTTATTTTTTTCCATTATTCATTTAGACACAAAATCAAAAACGGAATAAAACCTAATTGTTATCCTTTTTTTTATTTATTTATTTTTTATTTTGGTTTTGGAGACAAATTGAAGAAAACAGTTGTGTGATTTTATTTTGAAAAACAAATGAATGAATGATACACGGAGTCTGACTCTACCTCACCTTTTTGTCTAATATATTTATCCCAGCGTGTCTAGCCCAAAAACCCAAATAATAAAACCCCAAATTACCTCCGGCGCTGCATTTAGCGATCACCTGTCACCCGCCAACAAGCGTCGGAAAATAGGAGACAGTTTTGTTTTATTTGCGATATGCACAATGTAATTTTTGCATCATGGTAAGCAACGTGACAGCCCGCGAGGAGGCAGGTCCCCGGAGCGCCGGGAGAAGAGGAGGATTCAGAATAGTGTAGCCTGCCTTGTTAGACTTTTGATTTGAGCGAAAATGTCCCGCGGCGGGCTCCAAAATCTATCTGCCATACTGTGCCCGGGGCCTGTCAGGTGGAGCGATGGCTGGATGCACGGGCGCTGCTGGAGGTTCTGACGCGGGAGAAGTCCAATTAGCCGTTAGCATTTCAGCTCCAGCCCGGGAAAACAAGGGACTTCACTCGGCTAATTGTTGTGTTTATGCATAGCTCAAGGTGGGTTATTCTGCAAGCTTCTCGTGGCTTATTTAATGCTTGTTTGCAGATTGTTGACTTTGGTGAGGGCTGATTTGAAACAGAAATAGGAGACAGTGTGCAAAATGCAATGGTGTTTTTCAATGCGATGTTTAGGATTTTGCTCCCAAGTGTTTATATTTCTGAATGGACCCCTGATATTTACTGGTAATTATATTGTTTTTTTTTTAGTTTGAAGGAGGTCTAATTAAATATGACCAGGTGAAGGTGAGTGGACATTGAAAACATAGACGAGCAGGAGTATAACGGTATTTTTAAGAAGCACAGTTTCAGTATTTACTTATGTATACGCAGCGTTGTATCTGAATATTCAGAATTTGGGCAGACGTAAACTGTATTACTGCTTGATAAACGAACTGTGAACGCGTTTAACATTGTTCAGTAGGGTCCCGGATTTCTTTAGTGTTCCAGGTGAAAACCCGGGTAAATACACCGTAAAGAGCCTGCAATATTTAATGGAAAAGCATTCAATCTGGCAGTTACACCTTGATCATCAGAAGGCCCCCTAGTCAGAAAGCCCACTAGTCAGAAAGTCCACTAGTCAGAAGGTCCACTAGTCAGAAAATCATTCCCTCTTCTATTGGTTTGTCAGCAACATTTCTCTTGAACAATTGAATGTATATTTGATGAAAGCAACAGGGAATAATCCCTGGATATCAGGGAAGAATTGGTAAACTTTCAGATGTTTACCAATTCAAAATGGCTGCAACATCAAAATGTTTAGAGATATTGACAGGAAAACACATAATCATGCATAACAGCATTAGCTAAGACCAGTATTACTTAATTTGTTGGTTTACAAACCCACCAATGCTATATTAAAAGAAAAATATTTAAAATAAAATTGAAATGAAGGTTGTAGAGCTCGAATTACTGAACATTTTACAAGTTGTTGCCTGAAAATCAGACAATTATTAACCCTGTTCCACTTAAGACAGACATTTCCACCCAAATCATTATTTACTCAAATATTTTTGCTGTATTTTAAGGGTTTAATATATTTATTACTTTTAATATTTACTTTTTCATATATTTAAAACTTGAAATACAATTTCATTTGGTAAGATATTGCTACTGTAGCCACAGCTGCCCTGGGGCAGACTGACAGAAGTGAGGCTGCCAATCTGTGCCATCGACCCCTCCAACCATCACCAACACTCACACACACACCACTTTCATACTAGGCAAAGAGGGTGAAGTGCCTTGCCTAAGGACACAACAACAGTTTGTATGACTGGTGCCCCCCTGTGACACCTGATTTTCCCAGTGTCTCCATCCAAGTCCTGACCAGGCCTGACGCTGCTGAGCTTCTGCCATCTGACGGGATCAGGCTTTGAAAAGCAGGTATGGCCACTTTACACATGAGGACATGTGAGGAAGTATACAAAATATCAAGTATATCAGTTCAAATCAAATAAAATGTTGCAAAATCAACTGATTTTCAAAATGGAAAAAAAAAGGTTTAATTTTTCTGTGTAACTGTCATGTCCTCACACACATGCACTCACTTAATACATACTGGAAAAGTCTGTATTATCTAAATATGAATCAAAAGCATGTTACAGACTGATACAGACTTTTCCACAGCCTCAGATCGTTTCTCTTCAGTAGTTTTGTGGAGTCTTGCTAAAGCCGCTGCCATCAGCTCAGCGGAAATGACGTCATAGAATTTCCACAAAATAGACTTTAGAAATATACTCGCAAATATACTCACACAAATGAAAATTGTCACAGCACAAACAAAATACAAAGGTTTCATATAATTTTCTATCTATTTTGAGTCTTTTTTAACATTTTGAGGGGCTGGATGATGTCACTGACTAAAAATAAAACTGCTAATATCTTAAAAACCAGAATCGCACAAACAAAACTTTTTGCAGCACAAACGAAGCATAAACGATTGACATACCTTTTGTGTTTGTGTGCGTTTGATGGGGGGCTTCACACAGGTATACACACAGACACACAAAGGAGGCTTATGTGTGACCGTGCTGAGACAGAGGTGAGACGAATGAGACCTTAGCTCGACTTTTAATCACTTTTACTCCACGGTTTGTTTGCCGTGTTGTTGTTAGCAGCGAAGAAAACCTAATGGTACATTTTCAGGAGCCTGTGATCAGTCTAAGTGTTTATGGTTCTGTTTAAGGGCCTGTTTACATGAGAATGGTTGTGGGAATAAATGACAAAAATATTTTATCGGAAGTGCCTTTCATTTAGACCGTGACAGTGTTTTTGGGGCTTAAAAACACAAAACTCTGAAACCACCCTTACTTGTTTCTCTCATCTCAAAGTAATTTGTTACATTACAATATTACTGTATTTAAAATGTAAAACATGACACGACTATTGCAGTACTTTTAAGGTACTCTTAACAAAATAACTGTGAAGATGATGAACTTTTGCGCCGTATATGGACTGAACCAGGACTAAACCAGAACTGAATCAGAACTAAACCAGAACTGAACCAGGACTAAAACAAAACTGAACCAGAGCTGAACCAGGACTGAACCAGTCTAAAAAAAGGGCTAAACCAGGACTAATCTTGGACTAGAACCGCCCCTGAGAGTTCCCCAAGTCCGTGGAACAGGATGTCTGCATGGCACGATCATACGTCAGCTGTGGTTAGCGCTGTGGATCGTGGAGTTCTGCGCCGGTCCTTTCGCCCGCGGTCACTTGACGGTCTACGTGGGCGCGTCTCTGGCGTTTCACCGCTGCTGATATTGCGGTAATTTTAGCAAATTTGTATGAAGAAAAACCCACCACTTCAATCCAGGTTAAAAAGGCATTGTAATGCACGTTACTGACATTTGTACCGAGTAAAATATTACTATTTTTTTCCCTTTAATGCCACATTACTCCATTAAAGCAAAAAGCAACACATACAGTCTGTGACTTTTATAACACGTTACTCCCAACACTGCCGATTCCTGACCTAGTTGTTGGAGAGAAATGAAACTGAGCGGAGGTATTAGGTGGCACCAGCCTGGCTACTTGTTTATGTCCACAAATCATCTCAAATGTTGTGGTTCGAGCTGAATCAGTTATTTCTAGTCAGATTGTGTCAAAACAAAGCTCAGAATAAACTCTTAACTTGAGTCAGAGAGCTTTAGACTGAGTAGTACCTTCAGTTAGCATCACACTACAGAGAATGTTGATGACAAAGTATAAATTGGACTGCTGCATAATGCTAAACTCTAAAAGCAACTTGGAGATATGCGTTGTTCAGTAGATTAGACTACTGTAATGGTGCTCACTGTCTCTCCAAACGAAGACAGTGCAGAACATCCAGAACATCCAGAACATCAGAAAGTCCTTACTCGAACTAGGAAGTACGAGCACATAAGTCCTGTGCTCAGGTCTCTGACTGGCTTCCTGTGCCTCAGAGAATAGACTTTAAAGCAGACTTACAAGACTTGCACCAAAGTACATCTGTGACAGTTAGTCATATGAACCAGCACTCTTCAGGGAGACCTCCTGCTGCCCAGAGTCAGAACTAAACAAGGGGAGTCAGCGTTTCAGGTTCATGCAGCTAAAACTGAACAGTCTTCCTGAACATGAGACAACTCTTCTGTGACGCTGTTTAAATCCAGGCTCAAAACATTTCTGTTTAACTGTGCATATAACTGGCACAATTTATGTTTTTAATTTTAACATGATTATTTATGTTTTGATTTGTTTTTATTATGATAATGTACTGTAAAGCACTTTGAATTATACGAATGCTAACAAATAAACTCTAATAAAAGTACAATGTGCCTCTCATGTGTGGAACAACAGAATAAGTCCACAGATATTGACAGTCCTAAAAATGCTCCGCGCAGCACATACACGTTTGGATGGCGAGGTTTCGTGTTGTCAGTGTATTTTTGCATCATGATGTCACACTGAAGCTGTTTTCTCGGCGCTGTTGTAGCCCGGGTCGCCTTGTTACACTCTGGCTCTGTCCTCGGGGGATTTGCACTCGTCACACATTCACACCGCGCTGTCGTTTGTCCAAAAAAAACACCAGAATTCTGTCAGAAATCACAGGTTTTCATCGCACGCCCGAGAACTCCACAGAACTCAATACTGACTTTGACCCCTCCACCTCGCTCCTCTCTGACACTGCCAAGTTACACACAAAACTATTGAGGAAAAAGGTGCATTATGTAACTTTTTTTGGTGCATGATGCGTCACCTGCTTGTCACCATGGAGACGTGATTGTAATGTTCAACAGTATGGCATTATACTTATTTATCTCGCGTTTATTCAGCTATACGTGTCTGATGACTACAAATACCTTGACAAATGATAAGCGTCTCCACAGATATGACATGTAACTTGGTGATAAACAAGTTTAATTAATGACATACTGTGGAATATTTTAAGCAAAGCGCCAACATCAGGAGATAACCATGTGGCCGACCCTCCACCAGAAAATTCTTAGTTCTGAATATTTTTTTAGTCGTTTTGGCACCTGACACTGATACTCGAGTGCATGAGTAAAATCAGAGTCTCAGCACACGTGACTCTGTTTTACTCTGGTGATTAACGTTAGTGATTAGTGCTTTAAATTAGGAGACATGCTAATGACCAAACGTTTCTTAAAGAAGACTTATTGAATGTGTAAACATGCACATCAATATCCCAGTTATTAGCCATATTATGTCAGTATTCGGGATTTGGCGTTTACATGCGCACTGAGAAACCGGGACACTCATATCCCTGTATACATGATCAAATAGAGTATCCCGGTTTCTTGACATAATCTTACAAATGCGCAAGTGCAAAAATTAACTTAATTTAAGTTAATAAACCAGGAAAATACAAACAACCATGAGCTCCTTTCACATAGGAAACTCGGGAGGTTCTAACGAGCTAAAGTGACCCAAATCAGATTTTTTGTCTCCTATGCTCCTGTATCTGATCTTTTAATGGCAGTCTGAACCACACAGATCAAATAACATTTTGAAATGCGACCCAGGCCACTTGAATATGTGCTCCTAAAACCCATACATATCTGATCTTTTGACATGTGACTTCAGTCTGAACGGTCAGGTCACATTCATCCCACGTACACGTTATCAACAAGCCACAAATGTACAAAAACGTTGTTGTCATACAAAAATTGTTAATGAACGTGTCACTGAAGTGAAGCACATCACTATCCCACCACTCTTGGCTCCGTCTCCACATCCACACGTTCCTTTCAATGTACTGAACCACAAAACACCACGGCCAAAAACCTCGTCCTTCTCCTTCTCAATCTCCTCCTTAAAACAAGTAAGTTGTTCATGTTCTGGCTCCGGTACGAGAGGAACTTTAAAATCTCCAGGTGCTCGATGCTGCAACTTCTGTAAACACAGAGACGCTCGCTGCGGTTGACGTCGTCGTGTCTCCAGTGTCACATGTGGGACACTTTTGGGCTGTTTAATGTTCACACTGGAGTCACATACAAGTCACATTTAATTGGAAATGTGAACGACCTCGCAAAAAAAAAAAAAAAAATACGAATTGAGCATTAAGCCCTGCAGTCTGAACGTAGCTTTAGTCCACTTCTTTATACAGTCTATGCTCCTGCATTAAAAAAAGAAAAAAAAAAGTACAAATAAAAAAAAACCTAAAATGTCGTGCCCAATAAAAGTTGACGAGGCCATAAACGTCGTCACAACAAAGAGATGAACAGCTACAGATCACACTACTGTTTTTTTTTTTTTTTTAATGACTGCATCATGAATCCTATACAATGAAGAAAATACATTTGGAGAACCAAGCTTAGAGGAATTTTCCTTTCTTTTTTCCTCATCAGCAGCCATATTTGTTTTGACACCAATGTGCCACTCCCCTGTCCGTGTCCCTCATTGGCTAATCCACCTGTCAATCATGCCCATCTGAACTCGAAGGGATTCACCAGGTAAATTAGTCTGCTTTGTCGATGGAAAAAATTAAGTGTTAAGTGTTTTTGGTTTTTTTGGTTTTTTTTTGCTCCCCAATTAAAATGAATGGAATAGAATGTTGATCAGTAGCAGGCTGTAAACACGTCACTCCTGTTACACTCTACACTTTATAATCCTGCTCTATATAAACCTGCTCTGTGTGATCCGGTCTGTATGATCCTGTGTAAGTGAGCGTCTCCTTGGGCTCCATTAAAAAGGCGACTGTTGCTGTGGAGGTGGAGGAGCAGAATAATCCGACGGACAGATGCTGCGCCACATCTGGGTGTCACCGACGGAGAGGGAGAGACTTTGGTGCCAATCAGGAGCCCACCCAACTGTGCCCGAGCTCCATACCGCGCTGCGCAGGGACTATATATGCTCTGAGGGACAGGCTTTTCTTCTTTAGGGTTTCGGTTTATAATTCCTCCTCTCACAATCTAAACAGGTGGTACCGCTGAGCTGGAAATGTTCCATAGTGAATGTGTGAATGAGAGGAGACATGCTTTTTGGTTGCATATTTTCATTCTCCTGCCAGACTACATGCAAATAGATTAATTGAGGAAGAAATACGCTCTCTTAAAAAAGCTGTTGTACCTAACTCTTTCTCTTTTAAAGGAGCATTGTGTAACCTTTCTGATGGAGAGTCTGTCAAACGCTTTTCTCCATGGACATGTTATTGCTTTGTCTGGAATGTTTCACAGTATGGTTGTGTGAAAAAAGAAGTAGCAAGTACCATTTGTGAAAACTCGGACACCTTACAGGAGGTGGGAGGTGGGGCCTCGACATTGAGCTACACTCGTCCCTTGCTATATTGCGGTTCACCTTTCGCGGATTTTCTTTTTTTTTTTTTTTAAACACACGGGTGAGTCAGGACTAGACCAGGTCTAAACCAGGACTAATCTTGGATTTAAGAGAAACAACACTGAGCAGTTTGTCCGCAAAGCGCGATCGGGCAATTGCCGCGTTTATCTCCATGAGGTGCGGGGCTGAGTCGGTCCTTTCTCCTGCAGTCACCTCCGAGCCCGTCCCGACAGTGAGTCCTGTTTCAGTTCTGGTTTAGTCCTAGTTCAGTCCTGGATTCAGTCTTAGGTTAGTCCTGGTTTAGTCTTGGTTCAATCCATGGTGTAGGCAATGCAAAAGTTTGATATAATCTTGGGTTAACGGGCGGGTGCGGTGTTATACTACGCGGCATTGTGCTGGGGGTCTCCAAAAATGGACCCGTGCAGGACTCTGCGCTGTTGGGCTCCATTACGGAAGAAAATAATCTTTGGTTTGTTACATAAAGAAGGAGGAAAAATAACAAAAGGACGACAGCAGCAATAAGTTTTAAGAAGGATGCAAAAAGGGTTGTAACTGTCCTGTGTGAGAAAAGTGTATAAAGTGTGTGGTGAGGGGTTTTACAGACTTAAAACAGATATAATAATTGTAAAATATAAAGTTGACTACTTCGTGGATTTCACCTATCACGGGTTATTTTTAGAACGTAACTGCCACGATAAATGAGGGACCACTGTACTCTCACTTCACAACCTGTGCATATGGCCTCCCACTTGTCCCAACCAGGATGGAAAACGTAGAATTTCTTGTACAAGTCATTGTTAAATGTGCATTTGCGTTTCGGCATGTTGCAGACTGACCGACTGTTTGTGTCTGCTCGCTCCTTCTGAGTCACAGAGAACTATCAGGGACGTTCAGTTTAATGCCCCTAATGAAAGTACGAGCAGTTAGTCGACAAATATATTGGACGTGACCCTGATCTTATTGAAAATGAGAGAATTTTCAACCGAAGTAAAAGATTTGCCGACAATCGAGGCAGAGGAGATCACGAACTATTTAGCTCTTCAGACATCGTTCTACACCAGACAACAGATGAAGGCAAAGTACAAAAGTTTGGAGACATAGAACTTTTTTTTGTCAGTGGATGGGTCCTCAACCTCGGTGCAAAACGCCTAAATGATGATTATGGTTTGGTCTTCGCCGGGTGAGTGTTTCTCTTATTTTATGTGTATAGACGTTATGGGAAAAACTGCAGTGTATCGACACTGACCTCTATCTGAACTATTTAATGTCAACAAACGTCGTTAGCCGTTAGTCGTTAATGATTCGTTTATGTTTAGATAAACCACAAAAAAACAATTTATCTTTGTAACAAACCTTTGTTGAAGTGTTCACTGCAGACACGAGCATTAGTGAAGTCTGCTCCTCCCGACTGCAAACAGGTTTGTAATCCACTTTTTACGGCGTTGTTCTGTCGGCTTTTCCCATTTCTGACCTTTGTGGACGACTATATTCGGTACTCTAAAAAAAATGGCTTTTCCTTCTCTCGGTTAGAACGATTGGCACAGCCGTAAACTACACAACACATCGGCATTTTCCTCCAGTCAGTTCACTTCCTGCCCTCCATCTGATTTTGCGTGCTGACAAACGTAGCCCTGTGACGTCACGTGAAACCCAGATATAAGGTGAGAGAAGGGAAGAGGGAGCAGGGAAAGGAGGGGTAGGAGGGGCAGAAAGAAACCCTCACAGAATCAGAATACACTAGACAGTTTGCAAGAACCCCGGAAGTGCGAGTTCGAGCACCAGCCAGTCACCAAAGAACGAGACATTCTGTGTTGGCAACGATTCCCGAGATTGAGGATTTAAAGCCGGAACAAAGAGAATGTTTGCTGAATTTCATCAAGGCGAAAAACGTTATTGTCCTTCTTCCTACAGGATTTGGGAAAACCTTAATATACCAGTTATTCCCGTTAGGGCGCATTACATATGTAACCAAACAGCAACGATTGGTTAAACAAAAAAAAGTACCCACCTACCCTCGAGTGAACAAATCCTAATGCTGCGAGGTCAGACAGTTCCCACGAAGTGAAACCGGCTGAAGAATCAGGCTAGTTTAACCAGAAGTGCCACCACAAAAAAAAGTGGGAAAGGTGGATATGCTTCTGGTTTTTATTCTGTCCACCTCCAACCAGAACATTTATAAAATGTCTTTATATATTTTTTTCTATCTTTGTTTCTATTGTCTTTTCTATCTCCTGTTCTTTGGTCTTCTATGTTGCATTCTCTAAATACTCTAAATCAGACGCAAGCATTGTCCAGCTCCGGGGTCAAATACAGCCCGTTTAAGATCATTTGGAATCACAAGACACAACATATTTTATCATTTGACCTCATGCATAGATTAAAGCTGCATTGCTTTTATTTTAGACGTGTTTTTTTTTATGACATTTTTTGTAAGGCAGCTTCACTTTTTCATTGTTTAGTGATAACATAAACTCTTCCCAGTCTGAGCAGCTCGTCAGAACAATGGTATTTACTGCTTTTAATGAAGAAATACAATAAATATAATGCAGAATTGAGTTAAGCATTTTTTCCCTCCACAATATTTTCTGTTTCTCATGTGACCCTGTGGAAAAAAAATAAATAAAAATAAAAATACTTGCCCACCCCTGTATTTTTATTATATTATTTTTTATTTTATTATTATTATTATTTATTGCATTTAAATTTTTTATTAAATTCTGTATTTCATTTATATTTGTATGTTTTTTTTCTTTTTTTTTTTCTTTTAGTTTAATTCTTTACACAGCATGTCACACCCTTTCACACATTTCCACGACCAATACAATTTACGAACAATTTCTCCGTTAAAACGTGTGAAACTTCCTCATTACGCACAACTCCCGTCGAAAGAGGCCATTCCCCACTTATATAACTAATGGAGTAATTGCACCGAAAGCTAATTAAAATCTACCTGTTTTCTAAATACAGATCCATACCGTGAACATGAGGCAGACTGCGCTAATTAACGGGAGCTGACACACGGGAATCATGGGAGCTTCTAATTATAAATACTACAGTGGATACAGAGGAAAGAGATATAAAAAAAAAAACAGGTCTGAACCGCCCATCTGTCAGAATCACCCATCCGTCAGTGCTACGGCAGGGACTGACAGGTGAAGTGGGACCCATCGATTACCTGGTTACCTCAGATCACGTAGTCCGAACGTTGCGACGCGTTCGAGGGGGTCGTCCTTGGAAAACGGCGGGTACGAAAATGGTGCGAAAGCGACGATTCGGGTCATCGGGTTGGGCCACGGTGTAGGGTAAAGGTAGGATTGTTTTGTTCATGTATGCGAGCGTGTCCTCTGCGTCTGACCCACGGTTCAATGGCACTGGAAACAGACCGGAGAGTGTGTGTGTGTGTGTGTGTGTGTGTGTGTGTGTGTGTGTAATTTTGGGGCATTCCAGTCACAGCTGCTGTTTTTGTAGCATGTGTCTGTTCGGTGCTTTTGCCTCTTTGCGCATCATCTTCTGTGTATTTTTAGTTTTGTTCTGATACCATTTCTTTGGGATCCAGTCCGATACCGATACTTGACCTTGGTGTACTCACCAATACCAATACCAGTCCAATACCAAGTACACTTAAGCCCTATTTGCACAGGATTAGTATTACCTGTGGACTAGGGTGGTCCATGACAGCGTGGTATAAAATAAAGTTTCAAGTAACATCAATTAGAATCTGACATTAGGTTTTAGCATCCAAACGAGGATTTAGGAAGAAATTTGGAAGAAAAAGGAAATGTTTTAGAGGTTGCTCAAGGTGCATGAAGTTGGTTACACCATCATCAGAAAGCCCCCTAGTCAGAAGGCCCTGTAGTCAGAAAGTCCACTAGTCAGAAGGCCCTGTAGTCAGAAGGTCCACTAGTCAGAAAATCATTCCTTCTTCTATTGGTTTGTCAACAACATTTCTCTTGAACAATTGAATGTATATTTGATGAAAGCAACAGGGAATAATCCCTGGATATCAGGGAAGAATTAGTAAACTTTTGGATGTTTACCAATTCAAAATGGCTGCAACATCAAAATGTTTAGAGATATTGACAGGAAAACACATAATCATGTATAACAGCATTAGCTAAGACCAGTATTACTTAATGTGTTGGTTTACAAACCCACCAATGCTATATTAAAAGAAAAAGATTTAAAATAAAATTGAAATGAAGGTTGTAGAGCTCGAGTTACTGAACATTTTACAAGTTGTTGCCTGAAAATCAGACAATTATTAACCCTGTTCCACTTAAGACAGACATTTCCACCCAAATCATTATTTCCTCAAAAAATTTTTGCTGTATTTTAAGGGTTTAATATATTTATTAATTTTAATATTTACTTTTTAAAATATTTAAAACTTGAAATACAATTTCATTTGTAACAATTTGTAACACTACCTGAACATGGATTTTCTGACTAGATGCTCTTCTGATGATAAATCTGACCCCCATGACGTTTCCTGGAAATCGACGTTTTTAAGTCACTTTTTAAGGACTTTTAAAGTAAAGTTTCAGTTTGTGTTCGAATACGCCTTATTTACTTGGTTCTATGTTATAGTATAGTCCAGGGATCATCAAACTAAGGCCCGGATTTTGGCAAATAATAACACGTCTGCATCTTGTATTTTGTTGATTTTTTTTTTTCAATTTAAAAATTATATTTATATGAAGTTTTTATGCTTATATTTAAATCATTATATGACGTACCAACATTTGCCGGCAAATTTTTGTCACGTGACAAGTTCGAGATCAAACACTGACAGTCAACGCACGTGCAGAGTTTTGTAGTGCTGTTAAAGACAGCAAAATGTCGAGTGTTAAAGTAGGAAAAGTTGACAGAGAGTGCAGAGTTTTCAAAGAACAGTGGACGACTGTTTATTTTTTTGTTTAGTGTAAAGAAGGTGTGGTAGTTTTCAAAGAGTATAATCCGCATCGTCAGGGTCGTACAATTCTGTTATACAGACTATCCGACCCCCATCACAGTCAGGAGCCATAATGTGGCCCCCAGAGAAAAAAGTTTGGTGATCCATCTAAAAAAAAATAAAAAAATCTGGACCACCCTACTGTGGACCTTGAGTTGTAATAATTGCGAAGGATACCTGAGATCTTAAACCTGTGCGAATGTGCTGTGCCTGTAATTTGTAAAGTAAAAATTTGACCGCAAATTATCGACTACATTTTGCCAAGCGCAGACGTCCGGTGAAAACACTAGTCCCATGCAAATTTGTGTCGTAGTGTTTGTTGTTGTAATTGCGCCTTTTTCTGTCTTTCTTTTCTTTCTGCGTCCTTTTCTCTTTCAGTCTCTGCGTCAGTGTCAGTAAAATAGTGTAATTTAGGGATTTGGTTTATCCCGTGCGAATGCGCTGCAGGTAACACAGAGGTGGGGCGGTAATTTGCTAATTACCAGCCATCCCCAGGTTGTACTTATCCCCTGTGAATAGGGCTTTAGGCATTTGTAATGTACAAGAGAATAAGAAATGCAAGAATAAATAAGATTTTAAGGACTAAAATATTAGTGAAAAGTATAATGATCTTGACGATAAGTAGCACTGATTTAAGATCATTTAAGCACTGTCACTTTCAACCACACTGCCGATAAAAACAACAGTGAGTCCTGTAAGAAGAAGCTCATCCTCGGAGCACGTGGCTGATTTGGCAGAGTAAACGTTTGAGTTATCGGCTGCACTCTCCCAGTTATTTGACCAAGTTTAGAGACCACACTAAAGGCTAAATGAAGGTATCAAAAAGGTAACACAAGTGTATTTTCTGTCAATATCAGTGTGTGGTATCGGATCAGTGATTTGGTACTCGCTGATACGATACATGAAAAATCTGAGATTTTGTCGATACTTGTATTGGAACAATATTGGAACAACCCTAGTACTTTTGTACAGGCACAAAACATGTGTGTTTTGTGACGTGGCTGGTCGCTCTATAAACAGTTAGACTTTTGGGTTTGACCCGGTGGGACTGGTTTTCATCTTGTTTAGTCAGGTGAGTTTGTAGATGTTTTTCTTTAGGTTAGTGATGTCGGCACCAGCTTCTGCGGCCCTGTACAGGGTTGGCCCAATGCCGCATCCTTCTGGTCTGTTTGGCCAACTCACCAGGACCAACTTTTTGCTGTTGCTTTGTTTTTGGCAATGAGAGGCAGAGTCCTGCACCGGGTCAGGTACCCGCTTTGCCCAGCTACAGGCAAATAGTTGCTGAAACGTTAATGTTCTGGAATTTTATGGGCAGACATGTGGACGGGTAATGATTACACACGGACAAGTCAGGACTACACCAGAACTACACCAGAACTACACCAGGACTACACCAGAACTACACCAGGACTACACCAGGACTACACCAGGACTACACCAGAACTACACCAGAACTACACCAGGACTACACCAGGACTACACCAGGACTACACCAGGACTAAACCAGAACTACACCAGAACTACACCAGGACTAACACCAGGACTAAATCAGGACTAATCTTGGACTTGGACACTTTTGTGTCATCTGTTCAGACCATCATCATATAAATGTAGATTTAAGTTTCTCTTGCATTGTAAAGATGCATGTAAACACATCTATAAAGCCTAGATTGCGTCTTTTAGTAGCCTACTTAACGGCTCCTCTGCTCGTCTGCTCCTCTGCTCGTCTGCTCCTCTGCTCTCTGCTCGTTGCTCGTTTGCTCGTCTGCTCGTGCTCCTCTGCTCCTCTGCTCGTTTGCTCTTCTGCTCCTCTGCTCTGCTCCTCTGCTCGTTTGCTCGTCTGCTCGTCTGCTCCTCTGCTCTCTGCTCGTCTGCTCCTCTGCTCCTCTGCTCGTCTGCTCGTCTGCTCGTTTGCTCGTCTGCTCCTCTGCTCGTCTGCTCCTCTGCTCCTCTGCTCGTTTGCTCCTCTGCTCGTTTGCTCGTTTGCTCGCTGTCCTCTGCTCCTCTGCTCCTCTGCTCTCACGACCTGTGGGCTCAGATTCTGTTGTTCTTAAATAGTCCTGCTCCTTGTTTAGGCTCCAGGTAACAGCAGGTCTCTGTAGGTGCGTCATGTCACATTTGAAGGAGATGGAGTGTGTGAAACCACCCACTGCTCCCTCTCTCCTCTCCCCTCTCTCCTCTCTCCTGTCTCCTTCTCTCCTCTGTCTCTCCCCCATCTCTATCTCCTGTGTCTCACCTGTCTTCCCCACGCCCCTATCTCCTCTTCTCCCTCTGCTGTTTACTCCTTTCCTCTGTCTCCTTTGTTTCCTCTCACCTGTCTCCCCCTCTCCTCTCCTCCTCTTCTCTATCTCCCCCTCTTTTTCCTCTCCTCCCTCTCCTGTTTACTCCTTTCCTCTGTCTCTGCCTCTCCCCCGTTTTCTCTGTTTCCTCTCCCGTCTCCTCCTCTCCTTTCCCTCTCTTCCCCCGTCTCTCCCCTCTCTTCTCTGTCTCCCCCTCTTTATCCTCTCACCTGTCTTCCCCACTTCCCTCTCTCCTCTGTCTCCCCCTCTCCTCTATGTCACCGGTCTCCTCCTCTCCTCTCCTCCTCTTGCTGTCTCCCCTGTTGTCCCCATTGTCTCTGTCTTCTCTTGTCTGTCTCTCTCCCTTGTCTCCTTCTCTCCATTGTCTCCCCCACTTCCCTGTCCCCTCTTCACGCTCTCCTGTGTCTCTTCTTCCTCGTCTCCTCTCTCTCTCCCCCTCTCTTCTGTTTTTCCTCGCTCCTCTGTGTCCCCCACTCACCCTTTCCTCTGTCTACCCTGTCGCTTCTCCATCTCCTCTGTCTCCTCTTCTCTCTCTTCTCACCTCTCTTCCACACTTCCCTATCCTCTCCTCCTTTCCTCTGTCTCCTCTCCTCTTCCTTGTCTCCTCTCCCCCATTCCTCCGCCTCCTCTGTCCCCTCGCTCCTCTGTCTCTCCCATCTCTTCTCCTCCTCTCCTCTGTCTCCCCCCTCTCTCCTCTCACCTTCTTCCCCATGTCCCTGTCTCCTCTCCTCTGTCTCCTCTCTCTCCCCTGTCTTCTCCTCTCACCTCTCTTTGACTCGTCCTCTCCTCATTCTCCCGTCTCCTCTCCTCTTTCTTCTGTCTCCTTCTCTCCCTCTCTCCTCTTCCCTGCCCACTCCCGTCTCACTTTCTTCTCACCTGTCTCTCCCTCTCACCTGTCTCTCCTTCTCCTTTCTCACCTGTCTTCTCTCGCTCCCGTCTCCTCCTCTCCTGGTTCTCCCCTGTCTCCTCTCCTCTCTCTCCTCCTCCTGCACTCTCTGTCTCACCCTCTCCCCTTTCTCCCTCCTCCGCTGTCTCCCCGCCTCACATGTCCCTCTCTTCCCCCTCTCCTCTGCCTCCTCTCTCTCTTCTCCTCTCACCTTTCTTCCTTCTCACCTGTCTTCTCCTGTCTCTCTGTCTCCTCCTCTCTCCTCTCACCTGTCTTCACCATGTCCCTGTCTCTCCTTCTCCTCTCTCACCTGTCTCCTCCTCGTTCTCCTGTCTCCTCTCCCCTCTCTTCTGTCTCCCCCTCTTCTCCTCCTCCACTCCCCTGTCTCACCTTCTCCCCTTTCTTCCTCCTCCCCTGTCTCCCCCCTCTGCTGTCTCTCCGTCTCACATCTCTCCCTCTTCCTGTCCTCCCCGTCTCCTCTCCCCTCTCCTCTGCCTCCTCTCTCTCCCGTCTTCTCCTCTCAGTTCTCTTCCTCTCCTCGTTCCCCCTGTCTTCTCTCCTCTCTCTTCTGTCTCCCTCTCTCCTCTTCCCTGCCCACTCCCCTGTCTCACCAGCTCTCCTTTCTTCCTTCTCACCTGTCTCTTCCTCTTCTCCTCTCTCACCTGTCTTCTCTCTCTCCCGTCTCCTCCTCTCCTCATTCTCCCCTGTTTCCTCCCCTCTCCTCTTCCCTCTCTCCTCCTCCTCCATTCCTCTGTCTAACCCTCTCCTCTGTCTCCCCTCCTCACACCTCCCCCTCTTCCCCCGTCGTCCCCGTCTCCTCTCTCCCCTCCGCCGGCTCAGCCCAAACGAGCGCCGGAGCGGCCCGCCGACGGAGCTCCGAGTCGGGCTGAGAAAATCGCTTCCACACGCCAAACGTCCAGGCCTGGTGATTAATGACACCGGCGGCTCTCCCCATCTCATTCTGTTACTGTCAGAGTTAAGTGGGCCGAAGACAATAATAAACAGTCAGTCTAGTGTGAACCCCCTCACACCATCATGGCTGCCCCCCTCCTCTCCCCCCCTCCTCTTCCTCCACGAGAAGAGGAGAGAGAGGAAGAGAGATGGGCTAAGATACACGCGAAGGAATACAGGTTTTTTCTGTCCAGTGGTTTTGGAATGCTGAGAAATGAGGAGTGTTTAAAGATTGGCATTACACTTCTAATTAAATACACATAACGGAGAAACTATTAACATCATCTTACCGCCTATTGTCTTGAAAATATTTGCTGAAAGAACAATAAAAGTACAATGTTTTGTTCGATACTCTGAGTCTAACCCCCGGTGTACACTGACTGAAAATGTGATGCCGTTTGTAGGGTTCCCACGGTCATGATAATCCTGGAAAAGTCATGGAAATTGAAAAAGTCATTTTCCTGGCCTGAAAAAGTCATGGAATTTTGTCAATTCAATGAAAGTTTTGGAAAACTTATGGAATTTCAGGATCTCTTTCATGCAACTCCAGCGTTCTGTTGAGTTCTGATTAGACTATTTTGATTATTTCTAAACGTCTGCACCTTTTTATTTAAAAGAGACGACAATAAATGCACTGACAGGATTTTGAATGTTCAAAACTATAATCCCAAACCATAAGGTGAGTGGAAAGAGTTCACATTTCATATTTAGCCCTAAAAGTCTGATCAATTCTACATTACTGATTACTTCTTTAAATAGTAACTTAGTTAAGTTGCTGACTACTTGCTTTTAAAAGTAACTAAGTTAAATTTCAAGTTACTTTATTAGTTACTTTCAGCAGTGACTGATCCCCCACCCCCTTCTTGAAGGCAGACAACACTTTGTCGCCAGCACAGAGTGAACAACCAACCTTTATGTTGCCGTCCTCAGCTGAAATAAAATCAAAATAATGTTTGTATTTCCAGCTGCAAAAGGCGTCCCTCTCTCCCTCCACTGTTTACATCTGACTCGAGGCGGATCTTTGGGGTCACATAACCCGCGTCGCCAAAAAATAAAAATAAATAAATAACCTACGTCACCCTGAAACGCAAAAATAGTAACGCTCAAAAAATATTAGATAAGTAACTTAAATCTGACAACTGGTTTGGAAATAGCACTGCGTTACTACTCGTTACTGAAAAAAGTAGTTGGACTACAGTAACGTGGCGCGTTAGTGACATCACTGCTTGGAGGTGCTGTAAAGTCATGAAAAATTCACTTTAGGTCATGAAAAAGTCATGGAAAAGCTTTGAAATTTTGTCAGTGAAAAAGTTGAGGTTTGGTGAGGTTTTACTGTGATCTCAGCTGCTGTGTGGTCGTGGTCAGTTGTGGGCAGAGTGTGGAAACCGCACTCCTGAGACAACATATTCATGTGGATTCCCACTTTGGTCAGGAGTTCTTGTGATGGATTATCATGTACAAGAAGCCTTGTTAGTAAAACATACAGGGCTGGTATGGTTTACTAACAAGACCCAAAGTCTGATCCCGTCAGATCTCAGGAGCTCAGCACGACGGGCCTGGTTAGTACTTGGATGGCAAGACACTTCACACACACTGCCTAGTGTGAAAGTGGTGCATTCTAGAGGTGTGCAAAAATATTGTATCATTTAATGCATACACTATCGATATCATGGAAGGCTGTATCGATATATCGCCAACAGTATTTTTTTTGGTATATTTTACTCAATTATTTTGTTACAACGCTACAGTTTAGTTGTTTGTTCAGAGGAAAGAAACTTGTTTATGTGACACATTTGACATTTTCACCATTTTGAGGATAAAAAAAAAGTGTTTCATATGAACTTTGCACAAAAAGTGGTTTAACAGAAACTTTTAGTATCACAGCCATGATTTAGTCTTTACTGTATCTTTATCCTATTATCGTATCAAACGGAAAGTGCGCTGTATCGAGATATGTATCGTATCGTGGCCTGTGTATCGAGGTATGTATCGTATCGTGGCCTGTGTATCGAGGTATGTATCGTATCGGCAACTTCTTTATGATACCCAGCCCTGGTGCATGTGCGAGCGTTGGTGGTGGTCAGAGGGGCCAATGGCACAGATCGGCAGCCTCGCTTCTGCCAGTCTGTGCCAGGGCAGCTGTGGCTGCAATAGTAGTTTACCACCAGCGAGTATAGAGTGAATGAATAATGTTCTGTAAAGCATCTTTGTGTGTCCAGAAAAGCGCTGTATAAAACGGATGCATTATTATTATTATTATAAACAACAGCGGCATTTCTTACTACAATAGGGTGAATCACGTCCATTTTTCCCCGGACATGTACGTTTTTTGCGTCCTGTCCTGGGCCTCCGTTTTTTTTTTTTTTTTTTCATAAAGTGATGAAAATGTCCGGGTTTTCATGATCTTTCATTTGGCCATTAAACTGAGCGTCTCTCGTAGCGTCTGTGACTCAGAAGGAGCGAGCAGACACAAACAGTTGGTCAGTCTGCAACATACCGAAATGCAAAGAAATTCCCAGTCGGGACAAGTGAGAGGTCATGTGCACAGGTTGCGAGGTGAGAGTAGCTCAATGTCGAGGCCCCACCCCCCACCCTCGATAAGATGTCTGGGTTTTCACAAATGGAAATATGGTCACCCTGTACTACGACCACTTCCTCGCAACTTTGGACATCACTTTCTGGTGCTTTTGGACACCGTAGCTGTCTATGATGAGTTTGCAAAGTACCGGGAGTGTGCAGGGATATTTTATTCTGAAAATACTCCAGCTCTGTCAGTTCTGTGTGCGTAATTTCCTATTTTGCTCCTGGGATTTTGTCAGCTTGACGTCAGAGTCCGCTGCAGTGTCTGGCAAAAATCAACTTCTTGCAGATTCTTTCTTTCTCGAAAATTGCCATTAAAAGAACTACTAGTACTTTTGATCATTTGGGCCACTTCAGGAAGGCTGAGGGACAAGAAAAGTTGGTCTGAGGGCAGCATTTGGTCCCCGGGCCTTAGTTTGGACAGCCCTCATCTACATTTTATGAGCAAAAAGATAAAAATAAATGATTTAGTGCCATAATGTTAATGTCACAAAGTGGAATAAATGAATTAAACCCAACTTAACTCTAGATATGTTTTTGGCGAGAAAACAAGATTATAACTCAAATCTCAAAAGTCAATTTAGTCTAATCATTACCACATTTAAGCCCAAGAAATATCCGTCTAATTTCCTGAAATGTATTAAAATCCAAGTATAAATATGATACATTGAAAATCACGGCCCAGATCTCTCCACTAATCACCTCCTCTCCTGCTCCACTAAAACTAATGACTTACTGCTCTCTGAAGACGACATCGGACTGGGGAAATCTGCTCACCTCCTGCTCCTGTCCGCTCCTGTCGACTCCTGCCAGCCCCTGCCCGCTGCTCCGGCGTTGGCGTCTCATAATCGCATCTCCCTGACAGATGAGCCCCAGTGGTAACATAATAAAACGCTCCCAAGATTAAGATTGCCATATTTTCTGATTGGATTTTGATTGAAATACCTGACATCTTGGTCCGACCCAGGTTTAGGGCCCTCGGGAGGCTCTTAATACCAAATTATCAATCCGGGGGCATTAACTCAAAACTCGTCATGCAACTTTGGGCTGGCCTCTCCCTTGTTGCGTCTGATGGATCTGACGCAGGATTCCAGGAGACGCAGAGCTGTTTATTCAGATTCTGGCTTTGTTTTGTTGAGTGACAGCAATGCTCATGGTACCCATTAAAGACGCATTGTGTAACTTTTCTGGTTTAGGGTCTGTCACCTGCTTGTTTCTATGGATATGTTTCACAGTATGACATTAAATAACTCTGACATACATATACTCTATTAAGTGTGTGTTCTTCAGAGCAATAAAAACATCCATAACTACAAGAATAGTCCAGGGGTCACAAACTTTTTTTTTTCTCTGGGGGCCACATTATCGCTCCAGACTGTGGGGGGCCAGGGTCGGGGCCGTATTACAGAATTGTATGACCCTGACAACGCAGATTATATTCTTTGAAAACCGCCACACTTTCTTTACATATCAGACAAACTGCATGCTCCTTACACTGAACAAAGAAAGAAAGAAAGAAATGGTCATACACTGTTCTTTGAAAACTCAGCACTCTGTTAATTTTTGTACTTACATAGAGCTGCTGTTTCTGCACTACAGTACTGTCCACTGTACTACAGTACTCTGCACTACAGTACTCTGTTCTTAACTGCACTACAGTACTCTGCTTAACTAACTGTACTACAGTAGCACTACAGTACTCTGACACTAACTGTTCTTAACTGACTCTGCACTACAGTACTCTGACTACACTGCACTACAGTAAACTGTACGACTAAGCACTACAGTACTCTGTCCTTAACTGTAGTTAACACTCTGCACTACAGTACTCTGTGCACTACAGTACTCTGTCTTAACTGAACTTACAGTACTCTGTAACTTACAGTAACACTGTACAGTACTCTGTACTTCTGCTCTACAGTACTTAACTGACTACTACAGTACTTAACTGCACTACAGTACTCTGCTTAACTGTACAGTACTGTCTCTGCACTACAGTACTACTGTCCTAACTGTACTACAGTACTCTGCACTACAGTACTCTGTCTTAACTGCACTACAGTACTCTGTCCTTAACTGTACTACAGTACTCTGCACTACAGTACTCTATCCTTAACTGCACTACAGTACTCTGCACTACAGTACTCTATTCTTAACTGCACTACAGTACTGTCTTAACTGTACTACAGTACTCTGCACTACAGTACTCTGTCCTTAACTGCACTACAGTACTCTGCACTACAGTACTCTGTCCTTAACTGCACTACAGTACTCTGTCCTTAACTGCACTACAGTACTCTGTGCATGTGTTGACTGTCACTTTGATCTTGAGTTTGTCAGGTGACAAAAAATATACTTCATATAAATACCATATTTTATATTTATAAGTACAAGATGCAGACAAGTGCCAAAAATAATTTAAAAAACAGGTCATGAACATGGCAGAGGGGCAGGGGGCTGGACAAAGGGGCATGGAGGGCCAGAGTCGGCCCGCAGGCCTTAGTTTGATGACCCCTGGAATAGTCGATGGATGACTTTAATGATAAATGGTCACATTTTTATACAGCACTTTTCCACTTTCATTCACACACACACACTCATACACCAGTGTACACAGACACTGAGGGTGAGGTGAGTTAAGTGTCTTGCCCAAGGACACAATGACAGCATTGTGGAATCACACCAGTCAGCCTGTGGGTCAGTGGACCTGACCACTCAACCAATGATCTTTATGTTGAGAGTGGGATAAACCTTTGGATCAGTGGACAAATGTTCTAACTGAACTGTGTGAAGAGTCCCTCAGTCGTCCAGGTAGAATCCACAGCGAGGAGAAAATTCAGTTTGTCGACTGGACAAAAGTTAGTTTGGTTGAAGATGTTTCTCAGTTCATCCAAGCTGCTTCTTCAGTTCTGGTCAGACTCTGGTGGACTCTTCTTTATATCTGTCTGCAGGGAGGAGCTAACTACACTGAAACACACCTGCTTGTTTACAGAAACTGTAATCTTTGTCCAGTCGACAAACTGATTTTTCTCCTCGTTCTAACTGAACTACTGTCACCCTAATGCCACACTGTGAAACATTTCAAACTGTGAGCGGGGTTGCTTCTCCACAGGTCTGACCTGTAACTTGGTTTGGTTTGGTGTCCATGAAAACAGAAAGCTTTAATGCCATACTGTGAAACATTCCAGATAAAGCAATGACATCTCATCTCATTAACTGTTCAAAACAAACCTTTTCCTCAGATCGTATATATATATATATATATATATATATATATATATATATATATATATATATATAGCCCCACACGACTGCTCCTCATCACTGTTTTATCTGTCCTGTCCTTGTTTTAGTGTTACTTTATTGTGAAGCATCTTTGTGTTAACGTTACATAAAACTGAAAAAAAAAAAAAAAAAAAAAAAAAAAAAAAGCATTTGACGAACCTTTCACCCAAAAAGTTACACCATGCACCTTTAACACCAAATTATCAATCCCGGGGCATTAACTCAAAGCTTCTCATGCATCTTTTGGCTCTCGTCCTCTCCCTCGTTTCGTCTGATGGATCTGACGCGGGATTCCAGGAGACGCGGAGCTATTTGTTTCGATTTGTGCTTTGTTTTGTTGAGTGACAGCAATGCTCAGGGTACACATTAGGGCATCTGGATCAATCAGTGCATCAAACCAGGCCACGCATCGATCATTATAGTGAATGGTTTTGGGGAAGGTGTTTTTTCTTTCTTTTTTTTTTTTAATATTCCTTTTTATCTAATGTCTTGACCCACTTTTAAATCTCGTATTTTCAAATTTTCCAGTGCCAGTTTGAAGCGTGGTTAAATGGATTTTGGTTCCAGTAGTGGATCTGGTGATGTAAGAGTTGTTTGCTCAGGGTTGGACTTGCACCATCTGCTTGTCAATTTCTCTTCCATTTACTGGTTGACTTAGGACATATTAACTCTCAAAGACTTTTATTGGTTCTTTTCGTAGACAATAAGTTAGGAGATGTAGTTTTGGTCCTAAATTACACTAAAATCCTCTTGTGAACTTTTCACCATGCTATAATTTGTTATTTCCACAAAAACACACCTGGAATTGTGTTTTGTTTCATTTACAAATGTTTGATTGACCCTTTTTTATTAGTCTGTCTACATCTCCAAAGCTCAAAATGCTCTGTTCCACCTTGTGATGTCATAGAGTTGCAGTTTTCACATCAAAAGAGCTACATTTTACCTTTAGTTCAGTAGAGATTGGCAATACATGTATCCCAAATTTCCGACTTCCGGTCATCGCGTAATACATATTGGGAAGGGTCCTCCGAAAAAGTGAGCGTCAAATCGGCATGTTTGTTTTCCCAGTGGGATGCGTCTATTGTCAAAGTTGATCTTTTCAAGTCTTTTGAACCATGTCACTTTTGTTTCTGGTTCTGATATTGTCATATCTTAGTTATGGGATTCGGACATCGTAATTGTGTGGTTGTTGGATGTTCTAACAGAGGAAATGGGCTTTGGAAGTTTGAAAACTCCATAAATGCAAAAGAAAATCAGATGCATGTGACTGCAAACCTCTGTTCAAACTGTTTCCCTTCCCAACGGAATTGAAAAATAATGAAAGGTGAAGGTGATGGGCAGAATTGATCCACAGGAAGGATGAAAAGGAAACCTTTCAATACCTAAATCATCCCGAGTTTGCAGCGAACATTTTGTATGTGGAGCTTCAACAAAGCAAAATCCTGTTTGTGTTAAGTGAGAGGTGCAGAAGACAAACAGGCTGAGCTTGAACTTTCTTGTTCTTGTGGTTTTACAGCAGCATTAAGTCTTGGTCTCTTTGCAGTGGAAGGTGTTTCTTGGTGAACAGTTGGTGCCTTTTGCTTTGGTGTTGACTTTTTAAATCCGTAACCAAGGTTGAGTGAGGGATCGGGATTTTGCTTTGTTAGCGCTCCACATACAAAATGTTCGCCGCAAACTCGGGATGATTTCTTTGGCAGCCAAAGGTTTCCTTTTTCGTCCTTCCTGTGGATCAATCCTGCCCATCGCCTTCATCTTTCACTATTTCTCAGTTCCGTCGGGAAGGGAAACAGTTTGAACAGAGGTTTGCAGTCACACACATCTATTTCCTTTTGCACTTATGGAGTTCGCAAACTTCCAAAGCCCATTTCTCAAGCCATTTTCCTCTGTTAGAACATTCAACGACCACACAATTACGATGTCCGAATCCCAGAACTAAAATATGATAATATCAGAACCAGAAACAAAAGCGATATGGTTCAAAAGACTTGAAAAGATCGACTTTGAAAATAGACACATCCCACTGAGAAAACAAACATGGTGGTTTGATGCTCACTTTTTCGGAAGACCCTTCCCAGTATGCATTGCACGATGACCATCCAAAATTCAGGATGCATGTATTCCAGCTCTGAAATCATCTAAATGATTATAGCGAAGGTGTGTCGTTAAAAACACAGTGGAGCACTTCTTGTATTACCACATGAAATCATAAGGTGGAAGAGGGTGTTTTCTATTTGACAGAAGAACTAACTTAACCTAAATATGCGTGAATGAATCAAAACACAACTCTAGATTTTTATTTTTTTTTTTACTATTTTTTATTTTACTCTCTCGTCGCCATATTTTCAACTGCCTATTTTGATGTCCAAATATTTATCTGTTGAAAGAAACTGAAGAAAACGAAAGTAAAGAATGCTGTATCTTTAAATGATCCTTCAGTTAAATCAAATTCCAGCTTGTAACAGCGGAGTTGAGCTGGTTCTGTTTCCTGGAGTCTATGGGCCTTTTTCTCTCCAATATTGACACTAAAAGCCAATTTTCCTTATTGATTTTATTGCATGTTATACTAAAGGAAAACACGCAATGAATTATTAATCTCTATAGGAAGCGTATACATTTTCCATCACTCTGAAAAGGGATCGGCCTTTAATGGACACAAATTATGCATTATCTGTGTTATTGGCCTTTTAAACATGCTCTTGAGGACCTTTGCTTTGGCATTTCATGTTTTAGAACTTATGTGTATATTTAGAGAAACTCATAATGTTCCATCAGATGCATTTCCCGTACTGAGATGCCTTTTTCGTGATCTGTCTACTGGCCGCAGTCGGAAGGGACTGTGAAAAATGAAATAAAAAGCTAGTTATTTACGTGACTAGCATGTTAATGTAAGCATGTAGCTGTAATGAACGCAATTTGATGTCTGAAATGCTGAGGATGAGTCTGGGGATAATTTATGGACTTAAAACTTGTATAGAGGATTTTCCATGGAAAGTGAAATACAGAGACTAGGGGTGTAATGGTTCATTAATGGTTCATGTATTTGTGTTGAACAGTTTCGGTACGGGATGTTCGGTTCGGTGTGCAGCTGTGCCCGAGTGAGTTCTCGCAATTTGTGTGTGTTTACATTCCACCACTACATGTGCAGCTACACGGACGGCTCTTTAATATTCACAAGCAACTGGGGTGGTAATGTTTCCCACAGAGCTTTATAGTTAGAGCGGCCAGACTATGTCCCTCCGAACCACGTAAATTCTCGCAAAACTATGGTTGTCGCAACCCTTTCCTCACTTTCACCTTTCACCAGTACTGAATCTCCATCCACGCCCCCCTTCCCCGCCAGCAGATCTGCACTTACCGCAGACAATGTGGGCAAGTTTTTTTTTAGCCAGAAATATGAAGATTGAGTAAAACTTCATGCTGGAACTGTTAGTGCTGCACTTTACTTTTTGAAAAGTTTTGTTTATTGTTTACAATGAATTATTTAAAAAAAAAAAATATTTCATACATTTGCTGCTTATTTGAGAATATTTTATTTAACTTATTAGTATTATCAAGCAGCACTTTGCATTTATTTTATTTTTCCATTTGTATAACGTTAAAACAAACAGTTGGTTTAATAAACACACAAATAAACAACAACCAAACTGTACCAAAAATGAACCGAACCGTGACCTCAGAAACAAGGTACATACTGAACCGTTACACCCCTAACAGAGACTATTTGTCCTGTGTGACACCCCCAAATTGCTGCTGAAGTTTCCTGTTCAGGAGTAATTTAGTGACCAACGCGTCAGTCTTTAGTCTTTAGTGTGCTTCAACGCACGCCATCGCTGGAAGGAATCTTCACTTGTTTTCCCCTTTCTTCTTCTTTCAGCGACCTCAAAAATGGACTTTCTTTTGCGGCGAACTGGTCGTGGATTCTCGCAACAAACTTTTTGCAAACTGGGAGGAAGCTACAGTTGGAAAAAGCTGCTAACAACCATCATGTTAGTCGAGTAAACAGCGTTGTAAATGCTAGAGACATAGGGAGTTTGATTGACAACCAAACCTAACATCCACTTTTTTTTTTGGTCATTATAATTTCATGGCTGCTGCATTTCTATAATGCTATTTTGAACTTTCATTGACAATTTGAAACTAAAAAAGTCCTCCATACAACCTTTAACATATGCAGGATGTCTACCTATGACGTAACAATCATGGGTTAATTCAAACACTGTGATTTCTGAGGGAAACAGGATTATTAATGAAAGTGTGAGTGAAGCGAAATTCAACTCCCAATATGTTTTTGATTTGGGAACAATGTTAAAGCTGCATTGTGTAACTTTTCTGATGGAGGGTCACAGTATGGCATTAAACCTTTCTATCTTCATGTAGACCAAACTGGACCAAGTTACAGGTCAGGTCTGTGGTAAGGCGACCCCGCTCACAGTCAGAATGTCTGTTTTCGAGGTATTTTTGAGAAATAAAATCACCTGTAATTGAATAAATGTAAAGTAGAGCTGTTTAACGTCACAATGTGGAACATTCGTATCCATAGGAACAAGCAGGTGACGGACTTTCCACCAGAACGTCCTTTTAAAATGCCGCGATGTCCCCTGAAACATCTGGAAACCCACACGTCTACTGAAACCAGCGGACACGTCTTTAGATGCTCGCTTCTTCCCGCTCCATCTCTCTGCCATTTCTTTTTAAATAAATTATCATCCATCAATCACCCCCAGATCCAGAAGATAAATACAAAACCGCTCTATAATTCCACGCACCCTCCCGCCGTCGCCGCCGAACCCCCCCGCCCCCCAATCTCCATCTCCCTCCTCATTACGCCGCTCCATCAGACGCCATCGCCGCTCCGACTCCACTTTCTCTGGGCACATCCTCGCACGTCCTTCTGTGAAAAGGCTGAATCCTGTGCTTATCTCCACGCCCATTACCGCCGCGCAGCCAGTGAAAACAATAGGAGTCTGAGATGAGATCGGGCCACGTTATTCCGACAGTGTGAAGCTGCAGACCTGCGCTGTAACGACCGCGCTGAGACGTCCCTTCTGTTTTCGCTTTTTGGTTTGGGATTTTCAGGTGAACTTGCTTATACTGTTGCAAACGTGAATAATGAGACTGAAAAATGTCGCTTCAGTTGAGTTTTATTTTCAAATATATAAACCTTGTTTAAACTCACTCTTTACGTTAGAATGAAAGCAATTTGATGTTAGAAACGATAAGAATGAATCAGGGAATAATTTATGTACTTAAAACGTTTTAGGATGTCTACCTATGACATAACAATAATGGACTAATTCAAACATTATGATTTCTGAGACTCAGAGCAGGACCATATTTTCTGATCTATTTTATAATTTAGTTTCCTCATCACAAACAGACCTGGAGTTGTGTTTTGTTTCATTCACACATTGCAAATCCTTCATATTTAGGCTGAGTTCGGAAAAAAGTTCCACCTTGTGATGTCATGTGGTAATACACAAAGGGCTTCATTATGTTTTTAAACTCCATAAACCTTCACTAGAATTATTTGGGTGATTACAGTCCTGAAATTGCCGATCTCTACTGAACTAAATGTAAAAAGTAGCTGTTAATTTGAAAACTACACAGCAGAAAGTGGAGTGTTAAAAATGACTCTCACAGAATCCATTTTAACATTTAACAGTTCATATGAGTCCCATCTGTTCTAGAGTTAATTTAACCTTTTTGGAAATGTTAATGAAGTAACACTGGACCAAAGTTCCAGTTTAACCCCGAAATCAAGAGTTATAGTAATGATTTGACAATGTTTAGTAAATGGATAACTTTATTTTACTTTATTTTAGTTAATTTAAGATGAAATTATGTACAAAACTGGTTCAGACTGGTCTTCTCTCAAAGGGGTATGAAGTAGTGGGTGGGAGGTAAAGCTGGGTATTATTAAGAAGTTGCCAATATGATACATAGCTCAATACATAGGCCACAATACAATACATATCTCCATACAGTGCACTTTCAGTTCAATATGATATATTTCAAATCGATTCGATACGATTCAATAAAAAATAATATCTAAATCATGGCTGTGATACTAAAAGTCTTTGTTAAACCACTTCTTGTGCAAAGTTCATATGAAACACAAACATTATACTCATCAAAACTGTGAAAATGTCAAATGTGTCGGATAAACAAGTTTCCTTTGTCTGAACAAACAACAAAACTGTAGCACTGTAACAAAATAATTTAGTTAAATATACCAAAAATACTCCTGGCGATATATTGAAATAGCATCCCATGATATTGATACTGTATCAGCACATGAAACGATATCACATCCCGATATTTCAATATTTTTGCATACCCTTAGTGGGAGGTACCAATTTAACTTTAAGGGAAGTTGAATGAACTTCAACCATATCAACTCTGGCAAATAACCTCAACTGAAACCCTCATTTAACTTTAAAATAGTTAAAATCACACTTGTTTTGTGCTAAAAACAACTCTGGAATATTTCACCCTGAAATTTTAACCTTGTAAATTTTGCTTTTATGACATCACAAGGTGGAACAGAACATTTTGAGCTTTGGAGATATAGACAGACTAATAATAAAGGGTTATTCAAACATGTGAATGAAATAAAACACAACTATGGCTGTTATAAGAGCACACAGACAAGTATACACCCATGGATCACTATAGAACCTACCTGGGAGACTGAAGGTGCACTCTGTAACTTTTCACCATGGAGACACTATTGGTTTGCCTGTAATATTCCACAATATTATATTACAGTATTTTTCGGCCTATAAGTCTCACTTTTTTATGGTTTGAGGGTTTCCTGCGACTTATACTTCGGTGTGACTTATATATTAAAATGTTCACACTGACAGTCGCGAGAGGCTTTAGTCTTGTGTGCCAGTATCTGCTGCTGCATGTCTCCTGCAGAAAAAGCCTCTGTCCTGCTGCAAATAGTGAACTCTGCAGCCGAAAGCCTTAATCAAGCAGCAGAAAGAAAGATTGGAGTGACTGAGAAACTTGTGACACCAGGAGGATGCACCATGAAACTTTCCTGAAGTCACTGGATGGATGGACAAAGCCTGGACTTCAGTGAAACCATCCTGTCGGGATTCAGAAAGGCCGGAATAATTAACTAGAACTGATGCTGAGTCTGATGACAGCTACACAGAGGAGGAAGCGGCGCTCCGGGCGTTTACCTCCTGGTCTATGATTTTATTAAATAAATTTCCCCCAAAAAGTGCAACATATAGTCCAGGGCGACTTATGTATGTATGTTTTTTTTTTTTTTTTTTTTTCTTCATTACACCTTTTTTGGCTGGTGTGACATATACTCCGGAGCGACTTGTAGTCCAAAAAATACGGTAAATTTATATGAGATGCATTTATTTGATAATGGCCGTTTTATTGTTTATTAAAAATACCTTAAAAACCTGCATTATGACTGAGTGGGATCGCCTCTTCACAGATCTCACCCGTAAACTGACCTGTTGGAGTTCAATGCCACCCTTTACCAGGATTTACTCAGCGCAGCTTTAATGTTGAAAATGATACTCAACATAAATTGTTTTTATTATTTTCATCATATCAGAATCAGTACAGAGTATCAAGTGTATTCCTTAGTATTAAACTCGAACACTTAGAAACAGTGAGTGGACACAACCAGAAAGAAGGAGGGGCATCTGAGTGCGGCCCTCAGCCTGCAGCCTCCACATCTGCAGCTTCACCTTACTTCTTCATTCTGGAAAAAAAGAGAGAGAAAAAAAAAAAAACATAAGAAAGCACAGAGCATGGCACGAGCAGAGGACCGTGGATTCTCTCGGTCACCGCACCGGGGCTTAGCGACGGGTCATCCCCAGTAATAAGACACCGGGCCGGGGGAGGAGGAGCGGGGTCGGGGAGGGGGGGTCCGGTTCTCCGCAGAAGTCCGAAATCCAGGGTCAGCCACTGGAACGGAGATCTGGGCCTTTCCTCGGAGGAGAATAAATGATCCTGGGAGCGCCGCTGTCTGCCGAATCACACTGGAACAAGCCGAGATGGAATATTACAGGCCTGTAGTGCGGCAGAAACAAGATCTGATTTTACAACATTACGTCTTAATGCGAAATTTGATGGAAGGAAAAGTGGTTTCAGCAGGTGACTGTTGAGAGGCGGTTGCTAGTCTTCTCCTCTGTTCTGTTCCCTGAAAATGTTAGCGTGTCTCCTATAATATTCTGAAAGTATGTGTTATTTTAGATTTTTTCACATCAAATTTTTGTACTACCCACTTATAGCTTGTCATAGCTTTCTCTTGCAATTTTTTTATTCAGTGGAGTTCTGCCAAGATTGCCAGTAACACTTCGAAACTACACTTTTTTTTAGCCGTGATAAAGCATTAACAAAGACTTAATTCATCATCAAAAAATACTGTGCTACCTTAATACCCTAACTTCTTAATTAAAGGTGGATCGTGTTACTTTTCTGGTGGAGGGTTCGTCAAAAGCTTTTCACCATGGAGATGTTTGATTTGTCTGGAAGGTTTCGCAGTAGAGTTGTAGTCAAGAGCGCGCTAAATGAGACTGAGACCTGGCCGAGACCACAGGGTCCTGAGACTGAGACAAGACCAAGACAAGACCGAGACAAAACCGAGACCTCTGAGAGTTGAAACGGAGTCAAGACCAAGACCTCTGAGAGTCGAGACTGAGACAAGACCGAGACCTCTGAGAGCCGAGACCAAGACAAGACCGAGACTTTTAAAGGTTGAAACCGAGACCAGACCGAGACTTCTGCGAGTCCATACCGAGACAAGACCGAGACCTCGAAGAGTCGAGACCGAGACAAGACCGAGACTTTTAAAGGTCGAAACCGAGACCAGACCGAGACTTCTGCGAGTCCAGACCGAGACAAAACCAAGACCTCTGAGAGTCGAGACTGAGACAAGACTGAGACCTCTGAGAGTCGAGACCGAGACAAGACTGAGACTTTTAAAGGTTGAGACAGAGACAAGACCGAGACCTCTGAGAGTCGAGACGGAGACAAGACCGAGACTTTTAAAGGTCGAGACCGAGACAAGACCGAGACTTTAAAAGGTCGGGACCGAGATAAGACCGAGACTTTTAAAGCTCGAGACTGAGACAAGACCGAGACCACGGCCCATCGAGACCAAGTCGAGACCATTTTTGTCATTTCCTACATGTATTTGTATTTTACAGTTATTTTGGCATAACCAGTGTACTGTATATCATAGTTTTTAATAAATCTACAGTATTTCCTTTTGATCTGGTTAATGTTCTTTTAGGTTTAAAATAAGTCAAGTAAACTGTGCTGCACTTAAACACTCTATACCCTCTTTTTGGACCCTCACCCACAGTTTGAGAACCGCATCTTTAATCCCACTTCCACTGCCAAGTCAAGTCAAGTGTGTTTGTTTTTTGTTTTTTTTCCAAGATCATAACATTTCCAGGTACATTATTTTACTGGTTTTGCAGTGATATTTAGCAGCCGTTGCACATTTACCAACCTTAATGAAAGACCTCGAGTCCGAGACCAAACGGCATCAAGACCGAGACAAGACCAAGTCCAAATGCACTCGAGTCCAAGACAGCAAAAAAGCAATCTGGAGGCCGGTCTCGAGTACTACGACACTATTTCACAGTATGGGATTAAACCTTCATGGAGACTAAACCAGACAAAAGGACAATTAGGATCCATCTAAAGCAACAATAGCTCCTTCTCCTCACTGCTCCTTCCTCCTCCTTAGTCCTTATAGTTGACCTCATGATGTCGCGCTCAGAGGTCAGCGATAAACAGGGAGGAAGGAGGGATTTTTGCCTGTTTTTGGATGAAGCTAGAGTTACAGGTCAGATCTGTGGAGAGATTACGCTCACAAACAGAATGTCTGTTTTTCTAGGTATTTTTCAGCTATAAAACCAGTAACTGTAAGATAGATCTGTTTAATGTCATAGTGTGGAACATTCCAGACAGAGCAATGATATATCATAGAAACAAGAGGTGATGGACTCCAATCTGAAAAGTTACACAGTGCACTTTTTAAGTAGTTACTAAGTCACTCTTAATACATGATGTTGGATAAGATTGTTGTTTTTTTTATTGTTAAGAAGACCAGAGGTATTTAAATGATGGTGGTACTTGACTTTTGGCTCTTCAGAAATCAAACATTTGTTGGTGACTCTGATTTTTACTACCTAACAAATATAACCCATATAATTTAGTTCTATTTTTGCCTGTTCTTTTTTCTGGAATATCACCACAATGAATCATCTCTTCCATTTGACCATCCTCTGCTCCATATGACCTTTTCTGCTCCTCTGTTCCACCTGATCCTCTCTTCATTCTCTGCTCCATCCCTCCCTCTCTTCATCCTCTGTTCTCTCTGATCCTCTCTTCATCCTTTACTTCATCTGACTCTCTCTTCATCCTCTGTTCCATCTCACGTTGTCTTCATCCTCTGTTCCATCTCACTTTGTCTTCATCCTCTGTTCCATCTGATCCTCTCTTCATCCTCTGTTCCATCTGATCCTCTCTTCATCCTCTGCTCCATCTGACCCTCTCTTCATCCTCTGTTCCATCTGACCTTCTCTTCATCCTCTGTTCCATCTGATCCTCTCTTCATCCTCTGTTCCATCTGATCCTCTCTTCATCCTCTGTTCCATCTGATCCTCTCTTCATCCTTTACTTCATCTGACTCTCTCTTCATCCTCTGTTCCATCTCACGTTGTCTTCATCCTCTGTTCCATCTGATCCTCTCTTCATCCTCTTCTCCACCTGATCCTCTCTTCATCCTCTGCTCCATCTGGTCCTCTCTTCATCCCCTTCTCCTTCTGACCCTCTTCTCTGTTGTATTTGACCTTCTCTGCTCCTCTGACTCTCAGCTCTGTATCCTCTTCTCCATCTGACCCTCCTCTCTTCACCCTCTCCTCACCCAAACCACGTCTTTCTCACACAACTACCTTTTTTCCTCTTCCACGATGCATACGTCTCTACTTTTCACACCACTCACACGTCGCCTTTATTTCCGAAACGCTTCTTGGATTCATAAAACTTAGGAGATCATTTGCAGTGGGCCTGTGAAAAGAGGGATGTTTTCGCCGATGGTTGTTGATGGCGGGGGGCATAATTGCAGCACAGAAAATGGCGATTAGTGCGTGGAACAGAGGAGGGAGTTGGTGGGAGGCCTCCAAAGGTTACACACACAGTTCTTTCTCAAATGAATCTGAGCTCAAACCGAAAGCACTTAAAATAGTCTGCTTTTCTCTCTCTTCTGCTAAATGTGAACCACCAAACTACTGGATTAGGTGTATTATTTAACAACAGAGGTGGGTAGACCATAATAATATCCAAGCAGACGTAGCAATTATTGACACACATAAGATTAAAACAATATTTAGAAAAGTATGACTGGTTTTTCATCTGATTTTATTTTATTGTTTTATGTGGGAAAACTGGACTAATTCATATTAAACAGTTTGCAGTGGTCCAAAGATCTTACCTTATGCATTCAGAGCATCCTAATTATTCACCACAATGAGTTTTTAAGGGCTTTTCACAACTCTAAGACCACTGCAGATTATCACAAGGCTTTCTCATCGAATACCAACAATAAGCAACTGACATATTTTGACCTCAAGAGCTGCTTAAACAATATATCTGGGCCCGGTCAAGCAGAAGTAAACAGCAAGGCCAAAAATTCAAGTTAACACATCTGATATAAAAATGTATTGAACAGATACATATGTACTCTAGTTTATGAAACTGTTGAGCTTTTTCCTGTACCATTTTTGGTTCTAAAGTTCCATACGTTTTAAACAGACCATGTATGAAACATGGAACAAAAATGATTTTGATCACTGTTTGGATTTATTGCCCAAAAAGTGCTGCATATTTCATTCCCTCCGTTACCGACATGAGTTTTAAAATTTTTTGTCAACAACCTGAAAGAATATCACAGGTTTAACTTGACCCTGTTGGAGTGTAACTCTTTCCTACATTCTGATACTTTACTTATTTCAATAGTCCCTCTAGTTTCTGAATAAGAGACATTTGAATCTGTCTGTTTCCCTCCGTTACCACTTGACCGGACACATCTGTACTGCAGATATTTACAAGCAACACTCTACAAAGATTAAAAATGGAGTCACTTGAAATTAGAGGATGTTACCATTAATTAGATTTAATATTATTCAAGTAGGAGTAATTACTGACCCAAGTAATGAGTAAACCAATATTTACAGAAACAGCAAGTCTGAATTTTACATCACAGTTCAAAGTCAAGGTGCTTTCACACCGACAGCAGCTGGTGCACCAAACGTTCCATTCGAACCAGAAGCTTTTAGTTAAAAAAGAGCTGGTCTCTGTCTGCTTGACTCTGCACCAAATGCCAAACTCTGGTGTGTCCCTCTGGTGAGATCACCAACTCAGGTTCAAACGATTATTATCCCCCCGGTCCTCAATTTCCACCATCCTGAACTGAGCGCAGGCCTCGGCTGTGAGCCCCCATGCCTGGATTAAGGGGGTGTGACGAGGGTTGGGTCCAGACGCCTGCGGCTGGCGGCCTGTAGGTTTGCGAGTCCGGAGGCCAGCTTCTGCTCAGGGGGGATAAGGACTGGCCCGTGCCACCCGCAACCCACGGAGGGGCTCTGTGGGAAGACCACCGGGCAAGACTGTGCATCTCAGTCTCGCTTCTAAGAGGTCTGGCGTGCGGGAGAGCCTCAGCATCCCCAGGCCACGTGCAGTCGAACTCGCAGGAGCCTTGGATATACGTCAGTCGAACCAGCTTTGGGTGGTTTGCAAGTGTTAAAGGACCACACTGTGTCTGTGCTTCAGAAGAACTATTTTAATGCCTGGTGCCGACCAAATAATCAAACTACCGGTGAGAAAGTGTCCTTAATGTACAATGTGCATAATGAACACATTAAAAAACTAACAAACAAACAAACAAACAAAAAAACAAGTAAAAGTAATCATCACATATTTTGGTGTTTACAAAGAACTGACAAATATCTGGAAAGTAAGATGCCAGAAATGTCTTTTTCAATTAGTTTAACATTGTCAAACAATTAACAGTGTTAACAAAGCATTTGTCATTCGAGTCCGGTGAGACTGCAGCATAAGCGCGGCGTCTGAAAACTCCTCTCAGATGTTTAAAGTCTAACAAAATCCTTCAGTAAAGGTGTAAATGATTTCATCCCACATGAGGCGGTCGCTGTGGAAAATAAGAATATTTTGGAGTGAAAGTGAAAGCGCATAGGTTTGAGGATTAGCGCTGGTGGACTCTCCGGGACGGTCATTAGCCTGCGTCTGCGCGTTTGGACACACTCAACCGAAACTAAAACCGTATTGACTTTGAGACAATTTCATATTAATTGGACGCCTCTGCGCGCCTCTACACGCACAGTATTTTTATATATATATTTTTTTTGATCGTTTTGGGAGATGGGAACAAACAACCAAAGTGTGATGACAAACAGAAGGACAACGGCGAGGACGACGTTTAAGGAAGTCAGCTCTGGTTTTGGATCATGACCGTTTTACACTACACAACATATAGATATTTTTATGTTTATAATATATATTTTTTTTTAATGGGCTGAGATCAGACATGCACAAAGTCCCCCTGGTGAATTGAGTGAAATTATCATTAGCATTCCATCCTATAGTGAGTTTCAAAATGTTAAATCACTATGACCTCAATTAACTTTAGGTTAACTAAGCTCAACTTTAGGGTTGAGGTGGATTTTATCTTTTCAATCACTATTTTCCAGTGATAGACCCTGGAATGACAAAGAGATTCACTTCTAAATACTTAAGAGTGGCTTTTGGCTTTACGTCAGCTTAAATCAAATATTCTCGTATACACACTCGAAATATACATGATCTTCATGATCACACTCTATCACAAGTTTTACTCAGAAAATGATTTGTTGACACATTTCTATGTAATTTAACATAGTTTGAGTGTCCAGAAAGAGGATGGGAGAGCACAGTGTGTCTGTAAGAGCACAGACTGTAGCAGTGTGGGAGGAGCTACGTACTGTCTCTGCTGGAGGGGGCACGTGTGCAGTGAAAGGACTCAAGAGGAAAAGAAATCATCAAATCATCATGAAAGAAGGAAAAGTTTAATAGTGTCACTCCCCTACCACTCTATATTAAGAGTCGAGTGGTTTATTACAAAATATAAAACAGTCTGAGAAACTCTTCTTATTTTCACTGAATCCAAATTCTGAGCCAAATCAACCAAATGAACTAAAACACTTCAAACACTTCACACGAGTTCTACTGTAGTGTATTGTAAGTAATGTATGTAATATGTCATTAACATCATACTGTTATTATATTATATTCAGCAGAAAAAATACATGAGATTTTTTTTTTTTTTTCACATCTTAAAACATATCGACATCAAATCGATCCCGTGACATGTGTATCGAGATACGTTTGAATCGTGGGAAAACCATATTGTTTGTTCGTATTGTATCACATCTGTGTTCTTTCTGTGACCTGATTGATACTGATACATTTGTTGTATTAAATATTATTGTCCTTTACATTGTGGTTGTAGAGCAGTCGCCCTGTGTAGAACAGTGTGACAAATACAGGGTGATTAACCCATCACACCCACTAAAATAAAAGAGCGGGTAACAGCGATACCTCCAATAGGCGAGTTTCAGCTGACGTCATTGTTATTAAAAGCCCGCGTTGCATGCTGGGAAATATTTTGGTCGGAGGCAAGAAACATGATAGTGGTCAAACACAGTGCGTAACCTCGTGTATTTCTCCCTGATAATGGTAAATTCCTGCTGCATTATCGGATGCACAAATAGAAGCACGGAAGAAGGAAAATGTCTTTTTCATATTCTGAGTGAAAAGAACCACTAACGGTGAATTAAACGACTTTCAAACATTCACAGAGCAAACGTAGAAGATCCTAACAAACCGTGGACTCCAACAAGTTCAACAACACATCGAGACTCTTGGAGGTTTTCATCTTTTCTGCTGTGAATGGCCCAGGAGTTTCCACCAAGTCATTGTGGATATCACCAAAGTGAATAATATAACAATGACATCAGCTGAAACTCGCCTATAGTCTGTGTGCAGAGTTGGGAAGGTGACTTTTATAATGTATTCCCTTACAGAATACATACCCCAAAATGTAGTTTGTAACGTAATCCATTAAATGACTTAAAGTGAGTAATGTAATCTGAATACTTTAGATTACTTGATTTGTTGTAGAGAAGCAAAGACTCGGTAATCTTCACATAAGATATTTTGTTTGCTAAAAGAAAATGAAAAGGCAGAGTCTCAGAAGAGGAGGAGACACGGTCTGCACAGCAGGATTTAGTCCTTTTAAATCCTGGTTTAGTCCTGGTTTAGACCTGGTTTAGTCCTGGTTTAGACCTGGTTTAGACCTGGTTTAGTGTCCAGGAATGAGTGGAATTACCGAGGGGAAAAAAAAAAAAAAAAAAAGGGAAAAAGCCCCAAATGTGAAAACAGGAAAATACCGCAGTGTATGTAAGTAACTGTAATCCAATTACCACTCAGTGAAACAGTAACTGTAACTGAATACAGTTACTCATAATTTGTACTCTGATTACGTAACTCTGGTACATGTAATCTGTTACTCCCCAACACTGTCTGTGTGTGGCGTCCACCGCGATGTCTTTTTCTTTTTTCACATTTGAGTTTGTGTTGCTCAACAGTTGAGGGATGAGGACCCCCCCCCCCCCCCCGAACACTGACGGGTGTTTCACCCACTGGTCTAGAAGCTTCACAGTTTGATCCTCGTCAGTTTCAGCCAAAGAGAAGAGTCCATGTCCAGGTGAAGTGAGGAGTGAACTTTACATGAGTATGTGTTGTTAACATGTTTGGGAGGAGAGTGACAGTGGTTATTTCTCTCTTCAAATCCTTCTTTTATTAAACACGTCTCAGTCAGGTTGGTCTTCTTACACAAATCCCATGGAACATCACAATTTACTCTTATTCTCCTTTTTCTCTTTGCCAACCTCTCTCTCTCTCTCTCTCTATCTCCTCTCTTCTCTTCCTCTCCGTCTTTCACTCATACTCTCTCTATACTTCCTCTCTCTCTCTTTCTCTTTCACCCATTCTTATCACTCCCTCCGTTTCATAAATCCACTCCCCTCTCGTTTTGTCTCTCTCCTCTTTCATCTCATACCATCATCACCTCCCTCTCTCTTCTCTCTTCGTCTCTACCACCTCTCCTCTTTTTCCCCTTCTTCCATCCACCCATTTATCTCTCCCTCTGTCCTCTATCTCCTTCTCTCTCCTCTTCCTTGCTTTCGCTTCTCTCTTCTCCCTCTCCTCCATTTATCTCTCCTCATCTCTACTCTCTCCTCCCTTCTTCTCTTTATCCCCCAACCTTCTCTCTTTACCTCCTTTCTCTCTCTCCTTCTAAATCCCCTTTTCTTCTCTCATCCCTCTCTCTCCTCTTGAGCTCTCTTCCTCTCTCATTTTATCTTTATTTCTCCCTCTCTTTTCCCCTCTTTCTCTCTCTTCCCAATCATGTCTCCTTGCTCTCTCTCTGTCTATATCTCTTTATTCCCTCTCTCTTCTCTTCCACCTCCCCTACCCCTCTCTCTTTACCTCCCTTCTCTCCTCTCTTCCCCCTTCTTCCATCTCTCCTCATTTCTCTCTTCTCTTCCTCTTTGTCTCTCTCTTCTCTCTTCCCCTTTCCTCCATTTATCTCTTTTTATCTTTAGTCTCTATTCCCCTTATCTTTTCTTCCCTCTCTCCCTTTATACCCTCTCTCTCTCTCTCTCTGGTCCTTCCAAATCCTCTCTTCTTCCTTTTCTCCTCTCACCCCTCTCTCTCCATTTGATCGCTCTTCCTCTCTCATTTTATCTTTATTTCTCCCTCTCTTTTCCCCTCTTTCTCTCTCCTCCCACTCATGTCTCCTCTTTCTCTCTCTGTCTGTCTATATCTCTTTATTCCCTCTGTCTTTCTCTCTGCCCCCTTTCTTCTCTCTCCTTTTACACTTCTCTCTTTTCTCCTCTCATCCCTCTCTCTTCTCTTTCACCTCCCCCACCCGTCTCTCTTTACCTTTCTCTCTCCCCCCTCTCTCTCTTATATCATCTGTCCCTCCTCCTTCTATCTATCTCCTCCTCTCTCCTCTCTGTTTATCTCTCCTTATCTCTACTCTCTCTTCCCTCTTTCTTCCCTCTCTCCTTTTATACTTTTCTCTCTCCGGTCCTTCCATATCCCCTCTTCTTCCTTTTCTCCTCTCATCTTGATCCCCCTTCCTCTCTCATTTATTCTCTGCCGTCTCCTCTCCCTCTTTTCTCTCTCCTCGTGTTTATGTCTCTTCTCTTTCTCCCTCTGTCTATACCTCTGTGCTCCCTCTATCTTTCTCTCCTCCTCCCGTCGTCCTCCCTCCCTCTCTCTCTCTCTCTGTTTGCTGATGCCTCGCCACATTCTGACCTTCAGCCTCTTGTTTTATCGCGCTTTTGTCCTTTGTCATGTAATACAGGATGTTGACACGCACACGCTCCTCTTCCTCTCCTCCTCCTCCTCCCTCTATCCTCTCCTCCTCCATCCTTCCGTTCCGCTCCGTCCCGTTTGATCGGCCGACGCTCTCGACATGCGTCTCCGAGAAAGGTGTTCACGTGTGGGTCAAAAGTTCAGCTCACGTGGACGTCTGGACTGTTCACGCTCGTTTTTCAAAAGGAGATTCTCGCTTTAGGATCAGTGTTTGTACCGGACGTCACGTTTTGTCTCGTGTTCCCGACGCCGTCTAAAGCTGCACTGTGTAACTTTTCTGGTGGAGGGTCCATCAATCGCTTTTCTCTGTGGAGATGTTATTGCTTTGTCCAGAACGTTCCAAATTATAGCGTTAAACCTTTCTATCTTCATGGAGACCAAAAATGGCTTCAAAGTTTCTGTTTTGTCCAGGATGTATTTTCATATTAAGGTATTTGACCAATCACATTTCAGCCGTCACTTGTTGCCAGGCAGAGTCAAAGTCAAAGAAGTGTCCCTGAGGCCTTTACAATCCGTTCTGCAACAACTCGAACACAAAATAAATGTACATGAAACTGTTGCTTCAACCAATCAGATTTTGAGTTGGTGTGACTAGGGCCTTTAGCAGTGAACGACAACGACACCTGGATTCAGACTCGCTGATTGGACAGAGAGAACCAGCCAAAACATCAAACTGCATCTGTAGCAGAACCAGGACTAAACCAGGACTAAACCAGGTCTAAACCAGGTCTAAACCAGGACTAAACCAGGTCTAACCCAGGACTACACCAGGACTACACCAGGTCTAAATCAGGACTGAACCAGGTCTAAACCAGAATTAAACCAGGTCTAAACCAGGACTACACCAGGACTTCACCAGGTCTGAACCAGGACTACACCAGGTCTAAACCAGGACTAAACCAGGTCTAATATTGCACTTTAGAGTGACAGAGAGTGAGAGAGAGAGTGTCCACAAAGCGTTATCGGGCGACAGCTGCACTGACCTCCATGCGGTCCTTTCGTCTGCGGTCACCTGACAGTCTACACGGGTGCACCTTTGGGCCAGTCCCGACAAACAGTCCTGGTTTAGTTCTGGTTTAGCACCACAGCGCTCCTCACTTCTTCTCCGGGCATGGAACCTCCACAGCTCTGTATACTGTGAATAATGTATCTATAAACTAGTTCTTGAGGAGGAGTATTGAGGATAGTTTCAGACGGAGCAGTTACTGAAGGTCTAGGTGTGAAATGCACGCTCCGCCACTGCAAAAGTATCATAGGTAGAGCTCCCAAAATTTGACAAGATTGGATTTTAAAATAAAATCTATTTCTGAACTAAATCACAAATAAAACAATCACTTTTTACACCTTTTGTCTTTGCACGACTCCTTCTTTTTGGCTCATGCTCAAGTGTCAAAGGTCAATTTTGAGCTCAATATTTTTCACGATAATTATTCACATGATAAAGGAGGTCTCACATACAAACAAAATGACATGAACTCATTTTGGACTCAGTAGGGCAGTACAGGTCAGATCTGTGGAGAGGCGACGCTGCTCTAGGCTGGTCCATCAAAGTGCAGTAAAAATACAGTTTCAGATAACCTCGATTAGAACCCTGCATCAGGTCTGAGCATCCAAAAGATGATTTATGAAGAAATTTGGAAGAAAAAGGAGATATTTTCGAGGTTGTTCAAGCTGCATGAATTGTCCTGGAAATTGACTCATTTTGCATTTTCAAGTAACTTTTTATGGACTTTATGGACTTTCTAAGCAACTTGAATGGATTTGTATGTTGTTGTTTTTTTTTTTTGTTTTTTTAATGCAGGTTTCAGTTTGAGTTGAGTTTGAACTTTGGATACCTGTGGATCAACCAATCACACGGTTCCATATACTTGGCAACCCCACCCCTCCTCCTCTGCCCTCACTCCCCCCTTTACTCCTCCAGACCCCACCCTTTCTCCTCCCCCCTCTCTCTTCTCTTTAGTCCTCCAGACCCCGCCCCCCCCCACTCTACCCTTTAGTCCTACAGACTCCGCCTCCTCCTCCCCCCTCACTCTCCCCTTTGGTCTTCCAGACCCCTCCACCCTCCTCACTCTACCCTTTGGTCTTCCAGACCCCTCCACCTCCTCACTCTACCCTTTAGTCCTCCAACCCCCCACCTCACTCTCCCCTTTAGTCCTACAGACCCCCCTCTCGCTCTCCCCTTTAAGTCTTCAGACCCCCCCCCACTCTCCCGATTAATTAGTCCGTCAGACCCCCTTCACTCTGCCCTTTAGTCCTCCAAACCCCACCACCCTCACTCTCCCCTTTAGTCCTCCAAAACCCCCCTCATTCTTCTCTTTAGTCCTCCAGACCCCACCACCCTCACTCTCCCCTTTAGTCCTCCAAAACCCCCCTCATTCTTCTCTTTAGTCCTCCAGACCCAGACCTCCACTCTACCCTTTAGTCCTACAGACTCCGCCCCTCCTCCTCCCCCCTCACTCTCCCCTTTAGTCCTCCAATCCCCACCACCCTTACTCTCCCCTTTAGTCCTCCAAACCCCCCTCACTCTCCTCTTTAGTCCTCCAGACCCCACCACCCTCACTCTCCCCTTTAGTCCTCCAAACCCCCTCACTCTCCTCTTTAGTCCTCCAGACCCCTCCCCTTTTTCCCCTTAATCATCCAGACCCTGCCCCTTTCCCCCCTTTTAACCCTCAAGATCCTCCCCCCTCCACCTCCCCCCTCACTCTCCCCTTTAGTCCAGGTTGCTGGACCCGTCCGTCAGCAGGCCGCGGGCTCGCGTACCTCCACAGGTGGATCAGTATTCAGCGCGCCGAGGTTCGCCGCATCACAGGCCCCAAAAGAAGCGTCCCGGCTTTGTGCCTCGCTCCAACACCACAGCAAAGAGATTTAATTAAAAGACTTTCCCTTTGTGCTGAAAAACAAAAGTTAGTACAGAACAGACGAATGCACCTATAGCTCGCCCCAAAGTTTTAATTAGGCCTTCTCTCTCTCGCCTCCTCTACCTCTCGTCTCCTCGATGTAATTTCTGTTTAATTGTTGATATTTACACTTTGGGTTACCGTGGCGCTCCCCCTTCGGTAATGAGTGGGGGAATTTTATTATGGGGCGCTGAAGTCTTCTTTCCTTTTAATATGCTAATGCGGCAGATATAATCAGCTGGTAATTGTGGAACACTTGAAGACTTTCAGCGGCACTTGTCTGCTCTGAATGAAGAAATCAGAGAGAGAGAAAGAGAGAAAGAGGGAGGTGGAGACGGAGGGGGAGAGGCGAGGTGATGCTGCGGGGCCAAGTGAGTCACGCCGACGCTTTTGTTTGTACAGTTTTTGTTTTCGCGTCGGAGATTAAAGGTGTTGACGATTCGCTTTTTGGGAGATTCGTGTTACAGTTCATATCTGAGGTTTAATCCGCGTCGTCTCGGTTTCCGGAGCTCAAAAACTCCCACTGTGTGATGTCATTGAGTGTGTCTAATTGGCACTGTTGGGGAGTAATGGCCTCCAGACCTAGCCCCCTATTCCCTCCTTTAGCACTCCAGACCCCGTCTCCCCACTCTCCCCTTTAGTCCTTGTGTTTTGTTTAAACTACATATAGTATATCGTATATCAAGGCTTGGTGGGCTCAAAACCTTTTAAAAACTGAACGAAGCAAAGACAGAGGTGATACTGTTTGGATTTGTTTGGATTGTTTTCGTGTCGGAGATTAAAGGTGTTGACGATTCGCTTTTTGGAGATTTGTGTTACAGTTCATATCTGAGGTTTAATCCATGTCGTCTCAGCTTCCAGAGCTCAAAAACTCCCACTGCGTGATGTCATCAAGTGTGTTTAATCGGTTTCAGTGCTGTTTCCTCATTAAAACACAGCTGGAGTTGTGTTTTGTTTCATTCACACATGTTTAAACTATACAGTCAAGCCCAAAATGATTCAAACCCCTGACAAATTTTGACTTAAAGTTACTTTTATCCAACCAGCAGGTTTTTTCTTGATTGGAAATGATAGAGGCGTCTCCCAGGAGATTATAAGACAATGTACAAGAGGCATCATTGTGGAGAAAGAAAAAATAAAAAATTCTCAGATTTTATTTACATTTGAACAAAAAGTGGCATGTCCAAAATGATTCATACTTTTTGTAAACTGTCAGAGTCTATGGAAAAATCCAAAGTTCTATACCATTCCAAACAGCACAAGATGTTCTAAAACTTTGTAATTCCCCTGATTCATTGGGAAGAGCTGCAACTGAACAGGTGAAAAACAGCAGGTTTTTGCATTTGGTTTGTGAACAGTCATGGTCTAAGACAAAGGAGCTCTCTGAGGATCTACTGCTGAGTATTGTGGCTGTTCACAAGTCAGGAAAGGGCTATAAGTCCATATCTAAATGTTTTCAAGTTATACAGTGGCTATAGTGCACAGTATTATTAAAAAATACAAGACATTTCACACTGTGGAAAATCTCAGAGGATGTGGTCAGAAGTCAAAAGTGACACCTGTGCTGGCCAGGAGGATAGTGAGAGAGGTGAAAAACAATCCACAGATCACCACCAAGGCCATCCAGGTGAATCTGAGCTCTGCTGGTGGAACATCTCCAGGCAGACAATCCAACAGACACGACATACTGCTGGGATCCACAGACGCAGAGCAAGGAGGACGCCACTTCTCCATATAAGGCAAACAAAAGCCCGTTTAGCCTTTGCAAATGCTCATCTGGACAAAGAAGAAGACTTTTGGTCTTTTGTTTTATGGAAACAAAAATTGAATTGTTTGGCCACAACAATGTATCCTTCATTTGGTGTAAAAAGGAGAAGTCTTCAACCCTAAGATCACCATCCCCATGTGAAACATGTTTTGGAGATGTTTTTCAGCCAATGGGCCAGTGAGTCTAATCACAGTAAACAGCACCACGAACACAGAGCAATAGAGCAAGATTCTCAACAAGCCTGCAGAGGAACTTGGACTTGGGCACAAGTGGACATTTCAGCACGACAACGACCCAAAGCAAACTGCAAAAGTGGTGAAGAAATGGTTATTGGACAACAGCATTATTGTTTTGCATTGGCCCAGCTAAAGACCCGACTTGAATCCAACTGAGAATCTGTGGAGGGAGCTAAAGATCAGGGTGATGGCAAAGAGACCCTCCAATCTGAAAACACTGGAGCTCACTGCTAAAGATGACTGGGCAAAAAATACCAGTGGAGACATAAAAACATCTGGTCTAAAATTATAGGAAGTGTTTGATTGCTGTAATAGTCAAAAAAGGCTTTTCTATTGATTATTGAGAAGGGTAGGAATAATTCTGGACATGCAACTTTTTGTTCAAATGTAAATAAAAGCTGATATATATTTTTTTTTTCGACAATGATGCCTCTTGTACATCGTCTTATTATCTTCTGGGAGACGCATGTGTCATTTCCAATCAATAAAAAACTTGCTGTTCAATAAATGTAACTTTCAAAAGTCAAAATTTGTCAGGGATATGAATAATTTTGGGCTTGACTGTATTACAGTATATTGTATATCAAGGTTTGGTGGGCCCAAAACTTTTTTAAACTGAATGAAACAAAGACAGAGGTGATACTGTTTGGATTCGCAGTACCGTCATTGATGTAGGACCCCTCAAAAATGATGTCCGCTCCACAGTCCCCAACCTTGGCGTCGCCTTAGACAGTGATTTTAAATTTGACGAGCAGATCAATGGCGTTTTGAAATCAAGTTTTTATCATTCGCGGCTTTAATCCAAAGTCAAACCTTATTTTATCTTTTAAACTTTTTGAATAAGTTGTGCACGCTTTTATTTCATCACACCTGGACTGGACTGTAACACACTTTATTCTGGCATCTCACAAAAACGAAAAACTCTGCGGCAAACATTATCATGGAATATCAAACATTTCCTCAAACTCTTTTTAAACGGCGTTTCTCATATGTCACTAAACAGATGTGAAAACTGACTCCAGTATCGAAGTAAAACTGAGCTCGTGACGTGACACATTTTGGAACATGAAAATTACGAGTTTGACGAGTTTCATATCTATAAATCTCTGCATTGATTTTAAAGTAAAATATGAAATGTTTAGGGATTGTTGTTGAATAATAAAGAATTGTGTACCATATTTTCCGCACTATAGGGGGCGCTCTTAAGCCTCCAACCTTTCTCACTTTTCTCCCTTCATCTCTCTCCCTTTCTCACTCTTCTCTTTCTCTCTCCCCCTTCCTTGTCTCTCTCTCTCACTTTCTCACTCCATTTCTCCCTCCATCTCGCTCTTTCTGACTCCTCTTTTCTCTCTCCCCCTCTCTGTCTCAGGCTGGCTTCTCTCTCCCTCTCTCTCCCTTTCTCGCTTTTCTCCCTTCATCACTCTCCCTTTCTCACTCTTCTCTTTCTCTCTCCCCCTTCCCTGTCGCTCTCTCACTTTCTCACTCATTCTCTCGCTCTCTCTCTCCTTTCTCTCTCTCCCTTCCCTCCATTGTTCTTTCTCTCTCTTGCTCCTCTCTTAGTTTCTCTCTCTTCATCTCTTTCTCTCTCTACCCCTTCCCTGTCCCTTTCTTGATCCTTCTCTTCCTCCATCTCCCTCTCTTTTTCTGGTTCCCCTCTTTCTCCCTCTCTCTCTCTCCCTTTCTCACCCATTTTCCCCCTCTCTCTTCCTTCCCATCTTTCTCTCCCTTTCTCACTCCTCCTCTCCCTCCATCTCTCTCTCTGGCTCCTTTCTCCCTCTCTCTCCCTTCCCTGTTTCTCTCTCCCTTACTCACTTCTTTTCTTCCTCCATCTCTTTCTCTCTGGCTCCTCTCTTTGTTTCTCTCCCTCTCTCCCCCTTCCCTGTCTCTCTCTCCTTTTCTCACTCACCCTCTCTCTCTCTCTCTTCTTTCTCTCTCTCCCTTCCCTCCATCGTTCTTTCTGTCTCTGGCTCCTCTCTTAGTTTCTCTCCCTTCCGTCCCTCTCTCTCTCTCTCCCTTTCCCCTTCTCACTCTTCTCTTTCTCTCTCCCCCTTCTCTCTCTCTCTCACTTTCTCCCTCCATCTCTCTCGCTGGTTCCTCTCTTTCTCTCTCCCTCCTTTTTCTCTCTCTTCCTAATCATCATTGGTTATTGCTTCACTTTTTTCGAAATCGAGTTTGAATTTGTTGTAATTTTTCTAATAATCGCTCCATTATTATGCAGAATTTTCTTGTCTTTTCCAAACTTCCTGAACAGAAAAGCTCGTCTCGTCTCAGAATGAAACAGTTCCGGATGTTTCCGTCGGAGCTGGAGATCATTTGTTTGAAGACATTGATAAAGAAATAACAGACTGTTCACACTTTTGTCTTTGTTAGTGAATTTCCTAAAAAAAAAACTCTCAAAAGTGCAGCTCATTTGTTGAATAAAAATGGCACTTCTGCGGCGGGTCATGTGCGTGTGTTTAAGGGCGCCGTCACACATCAGGAAAGTCTGTGTTTGCAAAATAATTCTCACATTTTTAACAAAAGTCGCCACAATTTCGCGGTGGATCGTGCCAATTAGCTCTGCCAAGTCCACAGCAGTCTGGTGGCAGCTGTTCACTTCCACTCGTTTTACTGAGAAAAAAAATAAATAAAAAACACACAAATTGTCTCAAATTTGTCAAAATTCTGACTTTCGCAGGAAATAAAATCGTCCGTTTTTTCTCCTCCGTTTGACAGATTCTTAACTTTCTTTTCAGAGATTAGTGTTTAAACATCTGCTGGAAACAAGCAAAGAAGCAGAAGATGTCTCTGCCAAAAATATGAGACACTTGGCAACTTTACTTCTTGTTTACTGTTTTTTTGGAATCTCACCCTCTCCTCTGGTTCCTCTGCTCCATAGAAAGTATATCTAAAAGGATATAGCAAACGGAACAGGAAGTGAGCAAATGGAGAAAGAAAGTTTTCAGAAATATCGGTGTGCATAGGACAGACTTCCGTACGTATTTGGGAAATTCGTGCATATTTGTCTGTAGTTGAACATAAAATAAATATTCGTAAACTCTCAAATGAGTCCAGTTGTACATCAAATGTATTGTGTGTATTTTTTCCATTACAATACGAATTGAAAAGTTACAACATCAATAATTACAATCACCAAATGAAATTATACGATTACACTTTCTTCAGTACAAATACAAATTCACAGACGTGACTCGACTGTCAAAAATAAGTCATCACTTCACAGGCTTTATTTATTGAACAGAAGAAACATCGATCGAGATGCCAGACTTTTGCGCATACGGACTAAACCAAGTCTAAACAAGGACTGAACCAGGACTGAACCAGGACTGAACCAGGACTAAACCAGGTCTCATATTGGACTTGATTGAGAGAGAGGGATGGAGCAATGTACCCACAAAGTGCAACATTTGGTTAGCCCCATGGGGCGCAGAGCTCTGCACCAGTCCTTTCTCCTGCAGTCACCCCACGGTCTATGCCTCCAGGAACCTCTCGATACTCAGTTTACATGAGAACGCTTCCAGGTAAAAACAACAAAATATTTTATTTAAAGTGCCTTTTGTTTAGACGGTGATGGCGTTTTTAGGGCTTAAAAATGCAAAAATCTGAAACCACCCTTCAGAGTGGAAAAGTTGAATACACGCCACCGTAGCATTTCCTTTTAACACTACCCAAGATGCAAAACTCTGGTCAGATCTGCTCACGCGTTTACGTCACATACATCACCACCTAATGTCACCGCCTAGCCACCGGGCATGCATACCCAAACCAATTCCACACACTTTTGCGTCACCGTATTCACTCTCAAGTATTCCTCTCGAAAACTCTTGTCTATGCAGAATAAATTGTGAAGACACAACGCCACTTTTGCATCCTCTGTTCAGACTGTCACCATATTAATATAGCTTGAGTCGACAGCTGCTCTACCTCTACCTCTACCTAACCCTAACCCTAACCTCACAAATCCAAAGAGCAGTGGATAAAAGTCCGCAAAGCCAGGACTGGTGAAGCGGGATCTTCTGGATTGTGTAAAAAGGGCGACACAACAAGCATGCGCTGAACAACTGGAATCATTTTTAAGAAGAATAAATGTTTACATGATTCAGGAATAAATGAACTCGGCTTTGAAATTGGAATAAAACCCTTACTTACTTTGGAATAAAGTTTAATTTCGAGAATGTGAGAAGAATCCCTCAGTCGTCCAGGTAGAATCCACGGTGAGGAGAAAATTCAGTTTGTTGACTGGACAAAAGTTAGTTTGGTTGAAGACGTTTCTCAGCTCATCCAAGCTGCTTCTTCAGTTCTGGTCAGACGCTGGTGGACACTTCCTTATATCTGTCTGCAGGGAGGAGCTAACTACACTGAAACTACTCTGAAACTAACACACACACTTGTTTACAGTTTCTGTTTGTTAGTTCGGCCTGTTGACCTGTGCAGTGGTGTGGGGTCTAATTAGCAGAACAATTCATGGCCATAATGGAGCTTCCACACCTCTGGACCTGACCTGACTACACCTGTTGTTCTCTTGTTTGTTTTGATTTAGTTTTAAGGATGTCCTCAAATGAGTGGCCCGTGACTTTTAAGTGGAGATGTACAGCAGACTGAGGTCCACTGCTGCTCTCTTGTCTTTGAGCCAGAGAAAAGAACTGGTTTGAGAGGGGAGTGAAAGAAACCATTTTTGTTAAGAAAGAGAATCCTTCTCTAAACAGAAATGGAGACTCAGACACCATCTATCTCCTATTTACAACTCCATCCTCAAACCTAAATCAAAACAAACAAGAGAACAACAGGTGTATCCAGGTCAGGTCCAGAGGTGTAGAAGCTCCATTATGGCCATGAATTGTTATGATAATTAGACCCCACATCCTGTACAGGTCAATAGGCCGAACTAACAGAAACTGTAAACAAGTGTGTGTGTTAGTTTCAGAGTAGTTTCAGTGTAGTTAGCTCCTGCAGACAGATATAAGGAAGTGTCAGCGTCACCAGCGTCTGAACGTCTAACTAACTTTTGTCCAGTCGACAAACTGAATTTTCTCCTCGCCTTAATTTCGAATAATCATTTTCATTGGGAATTAAGTGTTCACATTGGAATTCAATCTGTCATGTAAACGTGGCAGTTGTAGTATCAGAATCAGTATCAAGTCTATCTTCGTAGTATCAAAATGACAACACTACACACTCTTCCTTTCACAGAACAGATGACGACATTGACTCTTTTATTGTTCATTGCTTCACATTTTCTTACAGACACTTTTACTGCGTCGCGCGACACTTTCTGATTTGTTTTTACTCTCAAAATCCACATTTGATTAGCGCTGATCCTGCCGCGCGTTTAAATGAATCTTTTTTATTGTGCTTTAACGCCGTGATGGAAGCGCCGTCTCCTTCCCATGATCCTTTGGGGCGGCGCTTGTCCGTGTTTTTTTTTTTTCCGGTGGCGTCCTGACTCGGTTAGCGCGGGTCGGGTGTTATTTCCCTGTAGATCTGCGGAGCGCTGACTGATGGGGCCCCGCTCCGATTCCGGAGTTTTGGGGGATTTGGGAGTTATTGAGAGAGAGGAAGAGGAAGAGGGGGAAGGAGGGAGGAGAAAGAGGAGTTAGGAGGAAAAGGAGAAGGAAGAAGGGGGACTAAGAAGAAGAGGAGGAACATGGAGGAGGAAGAAGGAGGGAGGGAGGAGGAGACGGAAGATTAGTGGGTGGAGGATGGTGAAGAAAGAGATAGAGGAGGAAGAGAAGTAGGGAGGAGGACAAGGAGATAAGAGGAAAAGGAGGAGGAAGAAGAAGAAGCGAGAGGAGGAGGAAGAAAGGGGACTAAGAGGAAGAGGAAGAACATGGAGGAGGAAAAGGAAGGGTAAGAGGGAGGAAGACTAGGAGAAGGAGGGAGAGGAGAAGGAAGATTAGAGCAATGAGGGTGGAGAAAAAAGAGATGGAGGAGGAAGAGGAGGATGGAGAAGGAAAGAGGGAGGAGGAAGAGGAGGGGGGAAGAGGATGAGGAGTTATGAGGAAAAGGAGGAGGAAGTAGAAGAGAGAGGAGGAGGAGGAAATGGGACTAAGAGGAAGAGGAGGAGCATGGAAGGGGAAGTGAGAGGAAGAAGAGGAGAAGGAGGGAGGTGGAAGAGGAGGGAGGAGGAGAACGAAGATTAGAGGGTGGAGGATGGAGGAGGAAGAGAAGTCAGGAGGAAGAAAGGGGACGATGAGGAAGAGTAGGAACATAGAAGTTGAAGAGGGAGGAAGAAGAGGAGAAGGAAGATGAGAGGATGGAGGAGGAAGAGGAGGGGAGAGGAGGACGAGGAGTTATGAGGAAAAGAAGGAGGAAGAAAAACAAGAGAGAGGGGGAGGAAGAAAGGGAACTAAGAGGAAGAACATGGAGGAGGAAAAGGAAGGGGAAGAGGGACGAAGAAGAGGAGAAGGAAGATTAGAGGGTGGAGGATGGAGAGAAAAAAGAGATGGAGGAGGAAGAGAATGGAGCAGGAAAGAGGGAGGAGGAAGAGGAGGGGGAAGAGGATGAGGAGGAGGAGGAAGAAGAGAGAGGAGGAGGAGGAAATGGGATTAAGATGAGGAGTAGGAACATGGAAGGGGAAGAGGGAGAAAGGAGAGGAGAGGAGGGTGGAGAACGAAGATTAGAGGGTGAAGGATGGAGGAGGATGAGAAGAAAAGAGGATGGTGGATGGAGGAGGAAAGAGGGAGGAGGAAGAGAAGTTAGCAGGAAGAAAGGGGACTATGAGGAAGAGTAGGAACATGGAAGGGGAAGAGGGAGGAAGAAGAGGACGAGGAGTTATGAGGAAACGAAGGAGGAAGAAGAAGCGAGAGGAGGAGGAAGAAAGGGGAATATGAGGAAGAGGAAGAACATGGAGGAGGAAGAGGATGAGGAAGAGGGAGGAAGAAGAGGAGAAGGAGGGAGGAGAGGAAGGAAGATTAGAAGGTGGAGGATGGTGAAGAAAGAGAAGAAGGAGGAGGAAGAGGAGGATGGAGAAGGAAAGAAGGAGGAGAAGGAAGAGGAGGGAGGAGAAGCAGGAAGAAAAAGAAGAGGAAGGAGAGGAGGAGGAGATGGAGAATGGAGAAGGAAGAGGAGGGAGAAGAGTGGAGACATGAGAGGGTGGTATTATAGACAAGGTTCCCACGGTCATGGAAATCCTGGAAAAGTCCTGGAATTTTAGTATCTCTTTCACGCAACTCCAGTGTTCTGTTAAGTTCTCATGAAACTATTCTGATGATTTCTGAACATCTGCATCTTTTGTTTTAAAAGAGACGACAGTAAATGCACTGACAGGATTTTGAATGTTGAAAACTATAATCCCAAACCATAAGGTGAGTGGAAAGAGTCACATTTCAGATTTACCTTAAAAGTCTGATCAATTTTACACATGTAGGTGCTGTAAAGTCATGGAAAATTCACTTTAGGTCATGAAAAAGTTACAGAATCTTTTTATATTTTGTCGTGGAAGGTGGATGTGTGTTGTAAATGAGTGTCGTTTGTGTCTGATGCTTGTGTCTCTGGTAAATGAAGTGACAGACTGGACATAAAGTGTGGGAGCAGATCAGGATCGCCTCTGGACAAAGGAAAACACATCTGTAGACAGTGTTGGGGAGTAACAGATTACATGTACCAGGGATTACATAATCAGAGTACAAATGATGAGTAACTGTATTCAGTTACAGTTACTGTTTCAGTGAGTGGTAATTGGATTACAGTTACTTTGTTGAAATAAATGGATTACATGGTGGGATTTTTTTGTTTTCAGATTTTAAACCAGGACTTAAACCAGACTTGGACTAAACCAGGACTAAACCAGGACTAAACCAGGACTAAACTAGGACTAAACCAGGACTAAACCAGGATTAAACCAGGACTAAACCAGGACTAAAACAGGACTAAACCAGGACTAAACCAGGACTAAAACGAGGTCTAAACCAGGACTAAACCAGGACTAAACCAGGACTAAAATAGGACTAAACCAGGACTAAACTAGGACAGCTCCCACAGATGAATGCTGTCGTTATGTCCTTGGGCAAGACACTTAACCCACCTTGCCCACAGTGTCTGCGTACACTGGTGTGTGAGTGTGTGTGAATGGGTGAGTGGTTCCTTGTTGTAAAGTGCTTTGAGCCTTGAAGGTGGAAAAGTGCTATAGAAAAATGTGACCATTTACCACTAAAACCAGGTCTAAACCAGGGCCAATTTGAAGAGAACAAACGTGAATTTTCAGGATGTCGTTGCTACATTCATGTAGTTTTAAAAGGCATGACAACATCAAGTAATCCAAAGTATTCAGATTACTCTCTTGAAGTAATTTAATGGATTATGTTACAAACTACATTTTGGGGTGTGTAATCTGTAATCTGTAAGGGAATACATTTTAAAAGTCACCTTCCCAACACTGACTGTGGAACAAAAGCTGGATCACATGTCCAAAAGCTCCAGTCAGTGAGGTTCATGTACTGAGTAGAAATGAACCAATATATTGGCTGGCTGAAATATTGGGCCGATATTTTCACATTTTAACACATTGGCTGTCTTCCATTGGTGTTAAATCTCCAGCATAGGACTTAATTAGCTTTGGCCGACCTGCTGCCTAAAGCATTGTTCCCCAAAAAGTGGGTCGCGGCGCTCAGGTGGGTTGCAAGAGATCTTTTTGAGTTGCTTTATCACAATCTGCGTGGAGATCTGCAGTATAGAGTTCTGACAGTGATCTGCTGCTGTGTCTCCTGCACCCGGACTGGACACTCTACAAAAACACACACAGGCCCAACTATCTCATGAGAAATGTTCAAATGTTAAGACATGTTTTGTATCATTTTATTTTATTGACTATTTTGATCCAATATTGCTGGTTCAATTGAATGTTGAAAAGAAATGTTCTACACTTTAAGTTCACATAGGCGACTTACGGATCCTTTTATTGCTGCTTCAGTGTTTTTCATTCTTTAAATCTTGAGTAACACTAATTGTTCAGAGACACGGTCACTCAGTCAACAATAAAATATCCTCATTAATGTTCAATAATGCTCAAATCCACCTTTATTTTGTCATTTATTGTCTTTTAACTTGGGTTGTGAAAGTTTGTGACTTTTAAAATATGGGTCCCCAGAAAAAAGAGTTTGAAACAATGGCCTAAAGCAAACACATGAAGCTTATGTGAACACTTTTAAAGAAATAACTGCACAAAATGTGACTACACAGTTTATAGTACATATCAGTGACATCATTTGAGTTAAATCATCTAAATTGACCCCATGTATCAGCCCATAAAATACTGACAGAGTTTATCGGCCGTCGATTCCAAACAATAAGCATCTGCATCGGGCATGAAAAAACCCAGTGTCTGCCGATCTCTGGTGGTGACAGCTTTTCGATTCTAGATCTATAAGCTGGGTGTTGTCCAGCTCACGGGCCACATACAGCACTTTGGTCAACTCTGACCGGCCTGTTTAAGCTCATTTGGAATTACAAAATAAACAAATTTCATCATTTTTTTCTCATGCCTGGACTAAAGCTGCATTGATTTTATTTTAGAGGTGTTTTTTAAATGACATTTTTTGTTCAGCGCTCACTTTTTCATTGCTTAGTCAGAACATAAACTCTTACCAGTCTGACCAGCTCATCAAAACAATATTTACTGCTTTTTAAAAAGAAATACAATTAATATTTTGCAGAATTGAGCTAAGCATTTTGGCCTCCACAATATTTTCTGTTTCTCATGTGGCCCCATGAATAAAAGAATTGCCCAGCCCTGTTCTATGTCGACTGTGGTGATGTCAGACTGTATGAGCCTGTACGGTTATGTTCACACTGAATGTTCAGTAGAAAAATCCAAAAGGGAAATCAGACTGAAATGTGACACATATCAGTCTGCAGTGATTCCTGCCAAAAGAGACCAGGACCTTTCAGGACGTTCAATCAAACACTCGAATCTGCGAAACAAACCTAAAAAACAAACTTGAGTTAAATGTATTTGAGAGAAAAGCAGCAGTCACAACATCACTCACAAGTTTAATCCAGACTAAACCTCCTGGTCTGGACATGATCTGTTCAAGTTATTAAAGAGGGAGTTTGTACGTTTCTGGAGGTTTAATGACACTGTGGAATATTATAGCCAAAGGAACAACATTACCATGGAAACAAGCAGACAAACAAACATAATTCACAAGTCATGACAAACTTTTTTGGTCTGTTTACAAAAACTTAAAGAGCAAACCGTGTATCATTCATTCATTAGTTTTTCAAAGAAAACCAAAAGTAAGAAAATGAAATAAAATAAAATTTAAATTTTATATTTTCTGATTGATTGAATAAAAAAACAAAAAACAAACAAACAAACAAACAAACAAAAACAAAAAAAAACAGATTGCAGACCCATCTCTTTCTCTCTCAAGTCTAAGATTAGTCCTGGTTCAAGTCATGGTTTAGTTCCAGTTCAGTTCTGGTTTAGTCCAGGTTTAGTCCAGGTTCAGTCCTGGTTTAGTCCTGGTTCAGTTCTTTTTTAGTCCTGGTTCAGATCATATGTGGTGCAAAAGTCCGGCATCATAGTTTAAGTCACGGAAACGGGAAACTTATCAATTTTTTTCCATTATTCATTAAAACACAAAATCAAAAACTGAAAAAAAAAAAAAAAAAATAGCACAGACACAACATCTCTCCCTCCACAGACGCACAAAACACTTCTGTTCACTCCGCAAACACCTGTGTGTCCTCAGGTTTGTGTGTTTGTTTGTTTTCATTTCCTTGTTTAGTTTGAGAACTCGCAAATATCGTGAGAATTCATCTTTACTGAAACCCAGCACTTAGACGTAAAAAAAAATAAATGAAATGAAATGTTTAAAATCATGAGATGAGCTGATTTCTGGAACTGACTCTTCATATTGTGTTGGCTGTTTCCTGTTTGATTCTTTATTAAACAGTTACACAACTTCACACGAGTCATCAGTGTTGTGTCTGTTATGTAACGCATGGATTCTTTTTGTTTTGGTCCTTTTGCGTGGAGACTTCACTTCAGTGTTTTTGGTTTTTGCACAGCTCAGAGATCCAAATGGCCCTGTTGCATTGTGGGAGAGTGGAGTAAAAGTCACAGGAGCGTGAGAGCCAGACCTGCTCCTTTGGCTCATTTTGGGACAATCTGTGTGTTTGTGGACGAGGGAGACGGAGTGAGGGTGACACAGGGTGAGGCAGGGTGACACAGGGTGACACAGGGGGAGGCAGGGTGACGCAGGGTGAGGCAGGGTGAGGCAGGGGGAGGCAGGGTGAGGCAGGGTGACACAGGGTGAGGCAGGGGGAGGCAGGGTGACACAGGGTGAGGCAGGGGGAGGCAGGGGGGAGGCAGGGTGAGGCAGGGTGACACAGGGTGAGGCAGGGGAGGCAGGGTGACACAGGGGGAGGCAGGGGGAGGCAGGGTGGACACAGGGGAGGCAGGGTGAGGCAGGGGTGACACAGGGTGAGGCAGGGGGAGGCAGGGTGAGGCAGGGGTGACACAGGGTGAGGGCAGGGTGAGTGCAGGGGGGAGGCAGGGTGACGCAGGGCAGCAGGGTGAGGCAGGGGGAGGCAGGGGGAGGCAGGGTGACACAGGGTGAGGCAGGGTGAGGCAGGGTGACGCAGGGTGAGGCAGGGCGAGGGTGAGAGGAGGGGGTGTCCTGGCAGGAGGCTCCCTGACAGCTGGTTCCTCTCTTCTCCCCTCCTCCCGTCTCTCTCTGTCTCAGTCTCTCTCTCTCTCCCCTTCTCTTTCTCTCTACACTCTCTCTCTCTCCTCCTGTCTGTCTCTCCCCTTTCTCGTCTTTCTCTCTCCCTCCCCGTTTCACGCTCTCCCTTTCTCTCTCTCACTCTATCACTCTCTCTCTTGCTCTTTGCTGTCTCGTTCTCCCCCTCTCCCTTTTCCTCTCCTTTTCTCCCTCCAACTCTTTCTCGCTCTCTCTCTCACTCCTCTCTTTTTCTCCTTTTCTCTCTCCCCCTCCATTTACCTGTTTTTTTTTCCCTTTCTCTCTTCTTCTCCCTTCCTCCCTCTTTCTCTGGCTCCTCTCTCTGTCTCCCTTTACCTCTCTCTCAATCCCTCCCCAACTCCCTCTTTCTCTGGCTCCTCTCTCCCTCCCTCTCCTTTGCTCATCCCCTCTCCTTTCCCTCCCTCTTTCTCTGGTTCCTCTCCCTTTTTCCCTACTCTCTTCTATCTCTCTCCCTCCCTCTTTTTCCTCTCTCCCTCATCATTCTTTTGCTCCTCCCTCCCTCTCTTCCCCTCCTTCTCTCCGTTCCTCTTCTCCCTCCTCTCTTCCTCTTTTTCTGGCTCCTCTCTCCCTCCCTCTCTTCCCTCTCCTTTCCTACCCTCTCTTTCTCTGGCTCCTCTCTCTTTCTCCTCTCCCTCCATCTCTTTCCGGCTCCTCCTCTCTCCCTCCCTGCCTACCGCCCTCCTCTCCATTTCTTTCTGGCTCCCCTTTCCTCTCTCCTCTCCTTCCTCTCTCCCTCCTCTCCTCTGTTTCTTTCTGGCTCCTCCCTCCTCTCCTCCGTTCTTCTCTGACTCCTCTCTCTCTCTCTCTCCCTCCTCTCCTCATCTCCTCCCTCTCCTCTCTCTCTTCTCTCCTCCTCTCCTCTCCTCTTCTCATCCATCCTTCTCTCTCCTCCTCTCCTCTCCTCCATCTCTCTCTCCCTCGCTCCTCCTCTGGTGTGTCCTTCTCTCTCTCTCTCCTCCTCTGTTCCATCCTTCTCTGGCTCCTCTCCTCCCTCTCCTCCTCTCCCTCATCTCCTCTCTCTCTCTCCTCTCCTCCTCTCCCTCATCTCCTCTCTCTCTCTCCTCTCCTCCTCTCCCTACTCTCCTCTCTCCCCTCCTTTCCTCCATTCCGTCCTTCTCTCCCTACTCTCCTCTCTCTCTCTCTCTCCCCTCCTTTCCATTCTTCTCTGGCTCCTCTCCTCCCTCTCTCTCTCCTCTCTCTCTCTCTCCTCCTTTCCTCCATTCCGTCCTTCTCTGGCTCCTCTCCTCCTCTCCCTCCTCTTCTCTCTCTCTCTCCTCTCCTCCTCCGTTCCATCCTTCTCTGGCTCCTCTCCTCTCTCCTCTTCTCTCCCTCCTCTCCTCTCCTCCGTTCCGTCCTTCTCTGGCTCCTCTCCTCCTCTCCCTCCTCTCTCTCTCTCTCTCTCTCCTCTCCTCCTCCGTTCCGTCCTTCTCTGGCTCCTCTCCTCCTCTCCTCTCCTCTTCTCTCTCTCTCTCTCCTCCTCTCCTCCGTTCCATCCTTCTCTGGCTCCTCTCCTCTCTCCTCCTCTCCTCCGTTCCGCCCTTCTCTGGCTCCTCTCCTCTCTCCTCTCTCTCTCTCCTCTCCTCTCCTCTTCTCTCTCTCCTCCTCTCCTCCGTTCCGCCCTTCTCTGGCTCCTCTCCTCTCCTCTCCTCTCCTCTCCTCTCTCCTCCTCTCCTCCGTTCCGCCCTTCTCTGGCTCCTCTCCTCTCTCCTCTCCTCCTCTCCTCTCCTCTCCTCTTCTCTCTCTCCTCCTCTCCTCCGTTCCGCCCTTCTCTGGCTCCTCTCCTCTCCTCTCCTCTTCTCTCTCCTCCTCTCCTCCGTTCCGTCCTTCTCTGGCTCGTGTCTCTGCGGCGGGTCCAGGTGACATCTGTGCTTCCTGCCTGAGCCCAATCACACAAACCTCTAAAAGTGAATTACAACATTAATGACAGCGCTCTGCAAGCTGTCGCCGCGGATTAGGCGTCCATTACAGCGAGCGGGGTCCTCGCAGCGCCCCCTCCCGACCGCCGCGCCCCCGCCCCGCCGACGCGCGCCACCGTGGGCTTTATGGAGGCTGGCGCAGCGGCCGCCACATCACGGCCAGGTTCAGCATCTGAGCGGCGCAGGAGGAGACGAGGAGAAAATCACTCACAAGTTTAATCCGCACCAAACTTCCTGGTCTGGACATGATCTGTTCAAGTGATGAAATTGTGTATGTTTTTTTAGGTTTTATGCCACACGGTGGAATATTATGGCCAAAGGAACAACATTACCATGGAAACAAACAAACAAACAAACAAACATAATTCACAAGTCATAACATACTTTTTGGTCTGTTTACAAAAAGTTAAAGAGCAAAGCGTGTATCATTTGTTTTTCAAAATAAAATAATAAATAATAAACATTTTAAAAAAAATAAAAAAAAATAAAATAAAATCATCATTACTTGTCTCCAAAATAAAATTAAATAAAATTAAACCAAATTAAATAAAAAAAAAAAAAAATAAATAAATAAAAATAAATAAATAAATAAATAATATATATATATATATATATATATATATATATATATATATATATATATATATATATATATATATATATATATATATATATATATATATATATATATATATATATAATATACATATATATAAATAAATAAATACAGGATAAAATAAAGGATTGTAGACCTGTCTCTTTCTCTCTCAAGTCCAAGATCAGTCCTGGTTTAGTCCTGGTTAAGTCTGGTTTAGTCCTGGTTCAGTCCTGGTTGAGTCTGTATACGACGCAAAAGTCCTGCATCACAGTTTAGGTCACGTAAACGGGAAACGACCGTCATCCATTTTTTCCATTATTCATTTAAACACAAAATAAAAAAATTAAAAATAAAATGAAAAAAATTGTTATCAATTTTTTTTCATTTTGGATTTGGAGACAATGAAAAAAAAAAAGGTTTTTTTTTTTTTTTTTGTTTACTTATTTTTGGTTTTATATTTAAAAATGTATGTACATGGATGATGTTAAATCGCTTTTATTTCATTCCTCTCAACGTCTGGGAGTGGGGAAGGTTCTGATTGGACAGAGACACCAACATATTTACGTCGACTGGAAGAAAACACACACACTTCAACTGCTACCAGCTTTTTTGTCATCTCAGTTTGTTGTTATTCTAAATAATCATTTTCATTAGGAATTAAATGTTTACATTCTCTTTTTAAAGCAGAATACATTTTTATTCAAAATTTAATTATTTCTGAATTATTTTTTTTGGAATTTATTCGGAATTAAAGTTCTCATGTAAACCTGGCAATTGTGGAATATAATGGCCAAAGAAACAATATTTCCATGGAAACAACAAGAGAACCTCCTCTAGTCCAAATCATAAATGAAGTATTGGAATATACATGCGAACAATGAAAAAACAGGCTTTTATTTTCTTCTGTTTTTGAAGGGAAATGTTACACAGCCTATTGGTTTTGTGAAGAGTTCAGTGCATTGAGTCTTGGCAGAGCTCAGCCTCCAAATAGCAGTGTTGCATTGTGGGATAGTGAATGGCACTGCCCCCCTGAGCGCCGCGCCCGCCCCGTGAACAGACGCCACAGTGGGCTTTATGGAGGCTGGCGCAGCGGTCGCCACATCACGGCCAGGTTCAGCATCTGAGCAGCGCAGGGAGGAGCCGAGGAGACAATCACTCACAAGTTTAATCCACACCAAACTTCTCTGTCTGTTTTCCAAAAGTTAAAGGGGCTTCTACCTGATTTTTTCATCTGGAAAGTCAATTGCTTGATTCCATGGAAACAGAAAGTTAAACCATATTTTGCAAGATTCTCCAAGGTGATACAGGCGAGTTTCAGCTGACGTCATTGTTATTAAAATCCCGCGTTGCATGCTGGGAAATATTTTGGTCGGAGGCAAGAAACACGGTAGCGTCAAACACAGTGTGTAACCTCGCGTATTTATCCCTGATAATGGTAAATTCCTGCTGCATTATCGGATGCACAAATAGAAGCAGGGAAGAAGGAAAATGTCTGTGTTTTTCGTATTCTAAGTGAAAAGAACCGCTAACGGTGAATTAAACGACTTTCAAACATCCGCAGAGCAAACGTAGAAGATCCTAACAAACCATGGACTCCAACAAGTTCAACAACACATCGAGACTCTTGGAGGTTTTCATCTTTTCTGCTGTGAATGGCCCAGGAGTTTCCACCAAGTCATTGTGGATATCACCAAAGTGAATATTTGTCCAGGTAGTTGGTGATTCTGACCAGAAGTTTGGTTTGGTTTCACCTTTTGTCGGGGTTGAAAAGGGTGATTTGGCTCCATCGATGCTTATGACCAATTTCTGGTCAAATGGTCTTGGGTCCTCTGCCGTTAGAGTGGATAAATAACCGGGATCAATACCCTTTACGTGTTTTCTCGCTCCGTCCGTCATGTTGAATTATTAGTGTTTCTTGCCGCCGACCAAAATAATTCCCAGCATGCAACGCGCGCTTTTGTCAATGATGAAACTCGCCTATACTGTCGGTTTTATGCCACACTGTGGAATATTATAGCCAAAGGAACAACAAGCAGGAAAACAATCTAATTCCAGTCAAATAAGAGTCAGGTTTGTGAAGATGCAAGTCCACTCTCAGTAAGGCTGCATGTTTTTCATGGCAATAAACATAAAAAAAATAAAAAAAATAATAGAAATCATACTAGGGTTGTCCCTATCTGATCACGTCATGGGAAATCAGAGCTCATCACGTGACTGTGGACTCAATCCGACACGGCCGTTATGTTTTTTGTTTTTTTTTTAACTGAGGCACGGGATTCACTCAAGGACGTCCAGTCAGCAGGACTGTCTGTCCTATGACCTGCTGTACTAGAGGTGCACTTATACTGGGACTTTTGGACCGTGCATGGGCGCTGTTACCTGAGGCTCTGTGGGCCGTGTTCACACCTGCACAGACGATGATGTGGCGCTGTTTGTTTATATGTTATGTTGCGGAGCTGGAGCTTTTGGCTTTAGGGCATGGATGTAACAACTACAGTCTTAAACTCTAGTCCTACTGCAGGTGAATATAGTATTAAACAGGGATGGGCATTCGATGAAATTTTCTTAATCGATCGTCGAAAGAATTAACGATCGATTATCGGTTAATCATTAATGTTTTTATATTAAAATGATCATCATTATTATTACTATCTGCACTAATCTGCATAAATAAATTCAACTTTACAACATATGAACCGTAACGACTCTAGAGCCACATCAGCCCGTTTGACATTATAATGTGTTTAATTCAGTTTTGTTCAACTCTCACAGAAACAAAACTTAAAACCACATCACTAATTTACATAAACTAAGTGAAGATAAAACTCCAGCTCTTGTGTCGCTGATGTGGTTCAACTTGTGTTGGATTAAAAGACATGACTCAGGTGAATACAGGTTAGTGTGACCAGATTTGTGTTTGGCAAAACCAGGACATCGTACGGGGAGAGGGGGGCGGGGCCTCGTCATCCACATTGAGCGACTCTCACCTGGCAAAACTTTTTCCCACTGGACACAGAAACGTGCTGCTTTATCCACTGTGCACATGGACTCACACTTGTCCTAAACGCAACGGAAAGTGTGGAATTTCTTGTACAAATCATCGTTAAATCCACATTTGTGCTTCGGTTCGTTGCAGACTGACCCACTGTTTGTGTCTCGCTCCTTCTGATGCAGAGACACATGTACAGACTCATGTTTGGTCACACTACACACAGCAACCTACATTCGGTTAGTCGATTAAAATGAATTGATTAATTAATAATTGATGAAATTCTTAATGATCAATTATCGATTAATCGATTAATCATGCCCTTCCCTAGTATTAACTGCATTATTCTGTAAAAATGAAAGTTCCTGAGAAGTACTGTCAGTCAGTTAGACATTATAATGTTTTTTTTATTTGGTAAGATTTTGTATTATTTGGATTTCATAGACGAACCTAAATGTTTCAAATATAATGCACATGCAAACATATAATATCAAATCTACAAAGTGTAGATTGTGCAGAGTCGAGTCTCAGGTCTGATCTGGTTCTGGTCTGGTTCCTGTTTTGTCCAGTTCATTAAGTTTACTAAGTTACACATTCTGAAACCAGACTGTGAAAAGTCAAGATTTTCAACAATGATGGTTCATGGTTAGAAAAGTTAATAAAAGTTTTGGACATTTGATTTTTCACACTAAGTTCAGAGCAAATACTGCACATGAAATCAACACAATCTGATCCCCCCACACATCCTGGATCTTATTCTTTGCTATGTTTTATAAAAGTATCAGATCGGGACTCGGTATCGACAGTTACTCAAAATCAAATGACTCGGACTCAGACTCTGGGGCAAAAAAACGTGATCGGAACATCCCTAATACATACTATGGCTTTAAGTAAACTCTGCCCCAGCTCTTAGGGTAAAAATGAAACTAGTGTCGACTGTCTGCATCTAATTGTAATTCTAATTGTGTTATTTTCAGTGCGGAAGTGCACGGTTAGCATGCTGATGGTTGTTAACTTTACAGTGACGGTAGATTCCACTGTGAAAGTTGAGAAAAGCGTTTGAAAACTTCTAATTATTCACGGAGGTTCACATTATTTCGAGTGACCACATAACTAGCATGCTAACGTCGACTTCCTGACACAAAACGAAGCGCTTGTATTGATGATTTATTAGATGCAGCCTCACGTATCTAGTTGTACCTCATTAAACTCGGACTGTCAGTTTGGGTTAAAATCACCAAAATGCAAGTAGGATTTCTAGTTTAAATTCTTATCTTCACTTGTTGAATCAGTGAACTCATTTTCAGTCAGAGACAAAGTGCGAAAGCTGTTGCCCTTGGGTATAATTTACATGGTCCATTCATTATTTTTACAGAAGAAAATTAATAATGACCAAATTTGAAACTCTTTGCCAAACCGAACGTCCTTTAGTTTGAACCTTATAAATCTGAAACGTGCTCTTTCTCTTCTTCAAGGTGAATCTTCGGCTCTGAACACAATTGATGATAAAGCCAACGTTTCCCACGATGCATTTCTGATCACTGACCTGACTCACCCCATAAACACAAAGGACCTTCCGCTTCTTTACACTTTTTATTGTGAAAGGCTCAGAAGAATCTTTCGTTTTGAAGGTTCGGAGTATTGTTTTCATTCTTTTCCGATGTAATTATCTCGCTAAAACATTTTTTTTCTTCTAACACTTGAGTCACTTGAGCTCATTTTTACAATACTGTGTTGTCTTTAAAACGTGAAAAGCGGAACTAGGGCCCATATTTTCTCTGTTTCCCAATCGAAAACAGACCTGGAGTTGATGCATTTTCGAGTACTTCTTCAAATGGAAAACTACAAATCATGTAGTAAAGGAATGGTTCCACTTTTTTTTTTTTTAACTCTATACACCTTTAAACATTTGGATCATTTCAGACCTGGAATCACCACTCTCTACTCAATAAAGGATAGGAGGTAGATGTTAACTTGAAAACTACTGCCTCGTGACATCACAAGTTGGAACAGAGCATTTAGAACTTTGGAAATGCAGACTAATAATCCAGGGTCACTCAAACATGTGGGAAAGAAACAAAACACAGGAAGTAAAATCATTAAAACATGGCTTAAAGCTCACAAGAGTCAATTTTTAAACAGTTTGCAGTGTTATTGCAAAGTTATTCTGAATCCATGTATCATTTGTTCATTCACTTTTCAAAATAAAACCAAAAATAAGAAAAAAAAGAGATATCGTACTGTATTTTCTGCACCAGAGGGCACGCTCTTAATCCTCTAACCACATCAAAAAACGACTGCACGTCCTACAATCCAGAGCACCTATACACGAATCCACTCGGGTGTCCCAACACGACTTCAGTAAACTACAAAGCCGCACCACCCGCAAAACACACAAACACACAAACACACACAGAGCAGACAGCGACCGCACAGCAACAAACACACCCACAGACACACTCATCACTCCACACCGACGAGGAACGGAACGGAGGAACGAACCGAAAAAGCGAGTGCAATGTGCCACTTCTAGACACGACTGAACAACTGAGTCACTGTGAACACGCCGACAATCCGTTGGTCCCAGACAGCACCCTCCCTACACGCCACAACTGAACAAAGCCCAGAGTCACCGTGAACGAACAAACAAACAAAACCACTCACCCATCACACTGTTGGGTTTCCTTTAAAGTCCAGTGCAGTTTATATGTGAAAAAAGTTCAAAAAATAGACTATTTAATGACAGTGCATCTTATAATTCAGAGCACTCTACAGTGCGGAAAATACGGTAATTGTATGGTTGTTGGATGTTGTAACAGTGGAAAATGAGCTTCAGAAGTTTGCGAACTCCATAAGTGCAAAAGGGAATCAGATGTGTGTGACTGCAAACCTCTGTTCAAACTGTTTCTCTTCCCAACAGAATTGAAAAATAGTGAAAGGTGAAGGTGATGGGCAGGATTGATCCATAGGAAGAACCCAAAATGAAACCTTTGGCTGCCTAAGAAATCATCCTAAATTTGCAGCAAACATTTTGTATGTGGAGCGTCATCAAAGCAAAATCCCAATCCCTCGCTCAAACTTGGTGACTCCATGTTTTCAAAAGTCAACACCAAAAGCGAAAGGCACCAGCTGTTCGCCAAGAAACACCTTCCACTGCAAAGCGACCAAGATGTTGCCACAAGAACAAGAAAGTGTGAGCTCAGCCTGTTTGTCTTCTGTACCTCTTGCTTAACAAACAGGATTTTGCTTTGATGGACTTGATAGACTTGTATCTAAACTAGAAGTGCAGTGCTGTGATCTTTTTAACACTTAAGAGTCAGGACACAGCATGACTGGGGCGGGACTGGGGGATTCTGTGCCGGCACAGGAAGTTTGGTGCCCTATGCTTTGTGTTATGTGAATGCTGGGTAGCTACGGTACTGTACCTAACTATCGATCGATCTGATCCATTCAGCACCATGGATAGTGAGTAGGGGTGTAATGATATCCAAATCTCATGACATGATACCATCACAATATCAACCTCACGGCACAATATTTATTGCGATATCGTGGAAAAGCTCATGATATAGTGGGGAGGCTCATGATTAGGGGTGTATCAATATCCAAATCTCTCTGTACAATATTTTCACCGTATACATCTCACGGTACGATATTTATTATGATATTTTGTGGAGGCTAACAAAACTGAATATGCTACTTTTTCCTTTTAAAATGCCTTGACAAGACTTAACCCAAAGAACTAAGATTTAAAAGTGCTTAGAACTGTTATTTCTTCTTGTAGTCTGCGTTGAAATGGAGCAAAGGATCATGGTCTATGTAGTTCCCTCTGTCTTTTTTTTTTTTTTTTTTTTAGCTATTGCTGCACCATAACTCTTCATTTAAGCAAAGAGACTTGTAATACAATATATTGTGATGGTCCACGATATTATTGTGAGAACTTTGATGATACGATATTACCATATTTTGGTTAATGTTACATCCCTAATAGCGAGAGATGCAAATATGATGTGTCGGAATAGTGGTATTGGAAAACCGGCATGTCATAATATTGGGATGTCTAAATATAGGGATGTCGCAATGAAGGCGTGTCGGAACAGGCCGTGAACCCCAAAGTGGAGGCCTGTCTCACATGTTCAGGAAGGCTGTCTGCATTTAAACATACACTACCAGGCAAAAGTTGTACAACACCACACTTATTTCCAGTTTTTGACTGTTTACTGTTTACTGTTGACCAAAATATATTCTAAACTTTTGATTGATGAAAGTGTCCACCTTTGGCAGATATAACAGCTGAACACACTCGTGGCTCGTTCTTTTACAATAGAAATCAAATATTGTTCAGAAAGTTCTTCCCAAGTCTGTTGCAGAAGTTTCCATAAATGTGTGGCACTTGTAGGTTGCTTCACTCTTCTGTCCAGTTCATCCCAAACCAGCTCAACAGGGTTTAAGTCTGGACACTGTGCTGCTGCTGGACACTCCAGGTTTTCAAGTTTTACCATCTTGTTCTTTTTTTCCTGAGGTAGTTTTGGCAAAGCTTGGACTTGTGTTTTGTATCTTTTACCTTTTTGTTTAACCTGTCTGTTCAGTTCTTACCATTTCAAGATCTTCATTGGACTTTCACGACTTGAATTGCAATAAATAACTAAATAAAATTAGGATGTTCAAAAACTTTTGTACTGTACTGGGCTTACTCAAATTTAACCCACTGAAACTTTAACATTTTCATTGCAACAAAACTTGCACGTTTGCCGGCTGTGGTCCTTGCTCACTTCGTCTCAACTTGTGGTCTTCACCGTATTTCCATGTTGTCTGTTTAAACCTAAAATATACAAATGTTTGCGATCATGAACGGCAGGCCTACACCGCAGCTGCCTGTGATTCCGCATGCAGATTAAGTCGGAGAATAAAGTTGTGTAATTAGGATGATGTCGTCTAATCTCACTAAGCGATTGGTCTCAGCTGCGGATGGGGCGTCCTCCGTCTTGTTTGGGCTGGCTGCGTTTGATGCGTCTGATGCTCGTCGGTATAATCCCTGTTTATTGTGTGTTTACCTTAAAGCCGTGCGGATCTGACAGCTTCACTCAGCGAGACTTCAAACACAAAACAATGACGGGAAACCAGGAGAGGATCCACGCCTGTAATTGAAACTGTTGATTAGCATATTGTTTGTCAGACGGAGAAGCCCTTATGGAAATGAGAGCTCACGCTGCAAAAATACATCCACATGACTTTAAATGAATTCAGAATATTATCTTAACAGGAGAGTTTTTGTTTGATCAGTTTAGGTTTGTTTACCTTATAGATTTTCTCCTCGGAATTTCAATGCGGGAACATTTCAGAGTCCTTTGAGTTTATTTTAATGTTGGCTGATGCTCGATTACGTCAGATCTCAAAAACTAAGCGGACTCAGTAGCCTGGTTAGTACTTGGTTGGGAAATTGCAAGGAATACCAGCTGTAGCTTTAATGCGAACTGTTGATGTGTCGACACTGTGCGATTTTTGGCTCTTTTTGAGACGACTTTTCACTCGTGTGACTGTTTTTGGGATCGGGCCGAGTTTTGGCTTAATCGTGTGTCGTGCTTCGTGTAGTAAACATGGGGTAACGAGCAGTGTCGGGTTAATACAAAACTGTAATGTGTATTTATGACTTGTTACTGTCATTTCAAACTCATTTGTTACGTTACAATATTACTGCATTTAAAATGTAAGACATTACAGAACTGTTGCAGCACTTTAATTTACTCTCACCAAAATAACTGTGCGAAGATTCCAAACTTTTGCAATGTATGGACTAGGCCTGTAAGGATAATCAATAAATCAATTAATCGTACGATAACTTTTAACGAGCTTGATAACTTTTCCGGCCGCAATAAATTCAATTTGCATGTTTGTTTGTTTTCCTCGCTCTCTGTCGCTCTCAAAGAGATTGAATGTTAGAAGGTTTCTATCGCTCTCTGACTCCTCGTTTAACAAGTGTAATGACGCTTGAACCAACGTGCGCTGTGTTTATCAACACAGTGGATGCACGTTTTCTGCACGCTTTCTGTGAGTGCTGAAAGCGCCGCTGTCTGTGCGGTGCACTAGCAACACAAGCTAGTGCCACTGTCGGAGTGACAAAACTGTTCAACTCCGTTCATCGCCAAAACAAGTCACGATGCCGAATCAACACTGGTGAGCAGGACACGTCTCAACAGACACGTGCGTCAAATGCAGCGAGATGCAAATGAGGAGAAGAAATGTCTCAAACCCCAACAGCCGACATAAACCCAAACCCGAGTGACACAACTAGCCTAGTCCCCGGGAGAACCTGAAATCCCACAAGAAACCAACAGGATACAGACAGGACAGCAGCTCCCTCATAGTGAAATAGCGTCCTGTGTCGCGGGTTCATACGAACACTTCAAGACCAAAATGTCCTGGCCACAGCAGCAGCCACAGAGACGAGACACAATATTACAATGGAAGTCAGTGACTTAAATCACATTTAACACCACTTACCATCCACCCGCCCGCCGGCGGGCGATTTTCCCCAAAAAAAATTTCACTCTGTATTTTCACCTTCATTATTGTTTTCACTACTGGCATGCCATACATCGTTTGAAAGCTTAATTTCTCAATAAAACAACCATATCATTAATTTTATGCCATACAACGAGCCCAAAACGCGATAACTTAAAAATTCACATCATAATCAAAGAATAAAATACGCGTTTCTTACCTTTGAGCCGGTTCTGTCGGTCCAAAACGCATTCAATCCATGAAAAGTTGTACTCAATAAGTCCATAATAATCCACAGAAAAAGAATATCAAGTTGTTTTTCCATAAAATAATTCCATGTGGGGAAATAATCCAAAAAACCCTCGTTCGTATGAATCGATGGATACAATGATATGAAAAAAAGTTTCTCTTCTCTCCCTCCCTCCACTGCGTTTCTAGCAGGTTTGCTAGAAATTCTACACAGTTGTTGCCAACAACTTGAACAATGAGTGTAGTGAGTCACAAATGCCTAGTATGAAGTATGACCAAGCTAAGGCCTTTATTTTTTTCGAAGCAAAAAAATACAATTTTTTTTCAATTTTAATTGACTGTACTGTAGGTTAGGCAGCACTCACAGTCTTCATGTACATATCTACAGAAACTAGAAGGCCTAAGCTTTAAAATGGTGCCTCACACAAGCATGTGGGTTCTAAGGTTTTCTTTTAATAAGCTATGGCATTGGGTATGTAGTGCTATTGTGCACACACCAAAATGAGGTGGGTGGTAACATGTTAAGGACAATTTTGTTACAGAGACTTAATAATCCATTTTATTTATTGCTTTGGTTGTGTTTGGTTCAGCAATGGTTTATTCAAGTGTATTTTTGTTAACAAGTCCTTGCTGTGAGCCAGACACATTAGGTTATTTTTATGTTAACAAGTCTGTTTTATTTAGGGCTGTTGGTTTTGTTTGTCTTACAGTTCCTGTGTTAAATTTTATTTAGAAAGTCAAGTTTATTGATCTTTGAAAGGATGTATTTGCATTTTTATTCCATGGTCATTATAATAGTTGAAATGGGTCTCAAAATGTCAATATTATCGTTTATTGCAAAAAATTCTTGGTCAGTTAATCATCCAGCAAAATCTGTTATTGTTATAGGCCTAATATGGACTGAATCAGGACTAAACCAGGTCTAAACCAGGACTAATCTTGGACAAGGACTTGGAATCTAGAATCTCCCCTGAGACAACCCTGAGCCCGTGGAGCAGGGTGTCCGCAAAGCGCAATCGGGCTTCGGCTGCGATTGGCCCCGTGGAGCGTGCAGCTCTGCACCGGTCCTTTCGCCTGTGGTTACCTGACTGTTTACATGGGCACACCTCCGGGCCCGTCTGAATATTCGGAACCGTAACGATGCCAAAACCCCAACAAACAAAACCCCACCTCTTCAATCCAGGTTAAAAATGCATTGTAGCTCGTGTTACTGACAGTAAAGTACTGACAGTAAAATATTACTGTTTTTCTTGTCCTCTATGGAAATCTTTGGCAAATTTTGAAGATGCTCCTGCTGAATCCATGGTTTTATCATATGCCCAGTGTTGGCAACTACACCAGAAGTCGTCATTTTCGTGTTTCCAGACATCAAACATGAATAAAGCCTGTTGAATTCAAATTTTAAGAATAATGGTCTCCCCTCTCTTTGTAACTGCTGCTTTGAGCCTCGTCATTTTGGTCTTAAAATGTTCATATTAACACACTCTACATGATCCTGGTGTTTTAATTTTACTATTGTGTCTGTAAATCAATCCCTATTTGTAATATCAAACTCAGCTCCAAATTTGCTCTATAACTGCCAGCCTCATGAGCTTCATTTGACTGGAACTGAACACTGCGGGTGACGTCACACTCACTTGGTCCACTTGTTTGAGGATGATGGTGCAGATTGGCGGTCTTGTTTCGGCCTTTTGGTTCCTTCAAAATGCATTAATATCATGAATTTGAGCAGGTGACAGACTTGCACTAGACTAAATTCACATCGTTGTAACATTTTAAAGATCGTGCAACTTCACTGTGAACATCATCCCTGCAAAACCATACAGCCAAATGTCAGGGAGAAATATGAACTGAGACGTGAGGAAAAAGGAGGAGGAGGAAGGAGGGAGGAGGGAAGTAAAAGGTTCATTATGGAAGTGTTTGAATGTCTCCCTGTGCTTCATGAGTGGAGACAGGAGAGGGTTCAAACCGAGGTAAAGAGCTGTACTATCATCAGTGTTGGGAAGGTTACTTTTAGAATGTACTCCCCTACAGATTACAGATTACACACACCAAAATGTAGTTTGTAACAGAATCCATTAAATTACTTAAGGTGAGTAACATAATCTGAATACTTTGGATTACTTGATTTGCTGTAGAGAAGCAAAGACGAGGAAATCTTCACATAAGATGTTTTGTCTGTTAAAAAAAAAAAAAAAAAAAGTCCAGACTTTACTGAACCATATTAAAAATATTATTGATAGAAGAGGACAAGACACGGTCCACACAACATGGTTTAGTCCTGGTTAAATCCTGGTTTAGTCCTGGTTTAGACCTGGTTTAGACCTGGTTTAGACCTGGTTTAGACCTGGTTAAATCCTGGTTCAGTCCTGGTTTAGACCTGGTTTAGACCTGGTTTAGTCCTGGTTTAGACCTGGTTTAGTCCTGTTAAATCCTGGTTTAGACCTGGTTTAGTCCTGTTAAATCCTGGTTTAGACTTGGTTTAGACCTGGTTTAGACCTGGTTTAGACCTGGTTTAGATTTAGATTTTAGATTTATTTATTGTCATTGTATGAAATACAATGAAACTTCAACAGAGCAGATCTGTAGCAGTAAAAAATAACAAATATACACACATCCTCACATCCATACCAATAAAAAAACATTTAATAAATAAAATAAATAGATTATTTCACTGAGTCCCTTCAGGTCTTTTATCTGTGCCTGTGTCCCTGGAGCACGTCCACTGCTCGTGGACAGAAGCTGTTGCGCAGCCTGTTTGTGTGTGTGAGGGGAGTTTGAAGTCTTCCTGAGGGGAGAGTGTGGAAGAGGCAGTTCCCGGGGTGTGTGGGGTCCTGCAAAATGTTGGAGGCCCGTTTAGACCTGGTTTAGTCCTGGTTTAGACCTGGTTTAGTCCTGGTTTAGACCTGGTTTAGTCCTGGTTTAGTCAGGAAAATCCCACCGTGTAATCCATTTATTTCAACAACGTAACTGTAATCCAATTACCACTCACTGAAACAGTAACTGTAACTGAATACAGTTACTCATAATTTGTACTCTGATTACATAACTCTGGTACATGTAATCTGTTACTCCCAGTCACTGACTATAATACACTAAATATACTTTGGATTGTGAGTTGGGCTTTCCTTTTGCCTCCTCTCAGTAAAACGTTGTGGGTTAGACTCTCGATGTCTCTGAGTCTTTAAAGTCTTAAAGAAACCACAACAACACATTGGTCCCGTTTTTATTTTAATTGTTTAATTTCTTAAGATGATTATACAGAATCACGAACAGAATGAGCCTCACACGAGTTTCTTATTTACATTGTCAATTTTAATACTGCAATTTATTTATTTATTTACTGCTCATGCTATTATTTTGTTGGCATCAATTTAAAGAGAACATCAACAACAACAAAAAATCTGACAATTAACATAAATACATATTCCAACCATTGTTTGCCTTGTCTTTGTTGCATGAACAAAAGGAACAGGAAGAAGAGAAATCATATAAACCCTGCTCCTTTCACAGATCAAAAAATAATCAGAATAAACATTTCTTTAATTATCAATCTCCACCCCAAAAAAACAAACAAAGTCACCATTGAGCCGTATGTATGTTACAGTGTCTCTCTTGTGCTTTCATTAACTTTAAACATTTTCCTTAGTCACATCGTCCTTCATTATTTTATCTTTGTACATTTTCTTGAATTCAGAAACCCTAGTGCAACTTGTCAGATCAGGATTTAAGAAGTTCCATATCTTGACTCTATTCTCAAGGACAACATTAAAACAGAAATGCGTCTCTGTGTATAAAGTTCAGAAAAAAAATATTGTCTTCTATGGTCACAGTCCTCCGAGACAAACATTAAAAGATTTTGTAGAGTTTTGGGTAAATGTCTTTGTTTGGCTCTCCACACAACTAATAAAATCTTAAGCTCAACTAAGTCTTTAAACTGTTGTTGATGAGACTTAACAAACAGATGAGTGGTGTGGCATCTGATAATCATGAGTCAGTGCTAGTGCAGCGTCTGTAGCTTAGAGAAGGAATTGTGGAGGTTCTGAGCTTTCACATGATTCAAGGCCTTTCCGCATACTGAGAAAATACTTGGTATGTTATTAGGTTCTTTTTTTCAGACCTAGAGTGTTATTTCATACCTGACAGTTTCGACTGCTCACTAGCTAACCTAATAACATAGAATATTGGAAGACCAAATGAATCTCATTGGAGAAAATACTTGGGTTTATGAGATGTAGGTTTAGGTCAGGGGTCTCCAACCTGTAGCTTGGGAGCTACTCTCCACCCACTTCAGAGTAGCTCACCAAGGGATTTCTGGATTCTATGTACCATATTTTCCGGGCTATTAGGTGCTCTGGATTATAAGACGCACTGTCATTAAATGATCTATTTTTTTTATTTTTGTCACAAATAAACCACACAGGACTTTAAAGGAAACACACCAGTGTGATGGGTCAGTGGGACTTTGTTTGTGGCGTTCACGGTGACTCTGGGCTTTGTTCAGTTGTGGCGTGTAGGGAGGGTGTGTCTGGGACCAACGGATTGTCGGCGTGTTCGCAGTGACTCGTTCAGTTGTGGCTAGAAGTGACACATTGCACTCGCTTTTTCGGTTCGTTCCTCCGTTCCGTTCCTCGTCGGTGTGGAATAATGAGTGTGTCTGTGGGTGTTTTTGGCTGTGCAGTCGCTGTCGCTAGTTTACTGAAGTCGTGCTGGGACACCCGAGTGGATTTGTGTATAGGGCGCTCTGACTTGTGGGGCGCATGGTCGTTTTTTTATGGGGTTAGAGACTAGCCTGGAAAATACGGTATGTGCTGAATAAGTAAACTTTGATTAATCACCGTTGTAAATGTATCATTCATCCACGTATCAATGGATGATGGATAATGTTTTATAAGTATCTAACTGTTCCCCGTCTAAGGCTTGCTGAGGCACTTATGTATAGGGTTAGGGTCAATTTCTTTGTGGCTACTTAAATAGGGAGCTCTCTGGCAGTTCTGTTTTGTAAAGTAGATCACTGGAGGAAAAACATTGGAGACCCTGGGTTTAGGCACTGGTGACCTAAGATCAGTTGTGATTAGCGGTGTAACAGTATATGTATTCATGCAGAACCGGTTTGGTATGGGACGTTTGGTTCGGTGCAGGGCTGTGCACCAGTGAATGCAATTTGTTTGTGTTTACATTCCGCCACTACATGTCCAGCTACACTGAAGCCTCGGTTCCTTAATATTCGTGAGGGAACTTGTCCGTGATTGGGGTGGCAGTGTTTCCCGCAGCGCTTTATAGTTAGGGTGACCACATTGACAACAGTTGCTCCCTGCCTTGACTATGTTCCTCCGAACAACTTACTACGGTCGTCGCGCCCCTTTCCTCACTTTTTCTTTCATCAGCACTGATCTCCTCAGTAAGACTGAGACTGAGTAAAACTTCATGAGTAAAACTTCATGCTTGAACTGTTAGTGCTGCATTTTACTTTTGGAAAAGTTCTTTTTCCTGTTTACAAGGCATGTATTTTTTGATATTTCATGCATTTGTTGCTTATTTGAGAAAGTTTTACTGAACTTATTAGTATTACCAAGCAGCACATTGCATTTATTTTCCTGTTTGCATTTTGTTCCCGTACTGAAAATGAACCGAACTGCGACCTCAAAACCGAGGTACATACCGAACCTTGATTGTACCGTTACACCTCTAGTTGTGACTGTAAAACCCTTTAAACACTGAGTGCACAGGGCACATAGAGCTACTTTAATCTAAAATACAAACCTGTCAGGAGCAGAGGGCATCGCTAAAGGTCCCATCTCCAGATTTTAAACATTAAAAAATGACCTGATAAATGGACTAAAACACATTTGTAGCTTAATAACATTCTCAAAGAGTGTTAAAATCTTGTGTTATGACTTTGGGTTGAATCTGGAACAAACCCAGCATCATTAAAAGATTTGGTGAGTACATTTTCTCTCAGTCAATCATGCACTCTGCCATTTTAAGTCTCTGCGAGTGCGCTCACAAGGACACAGCACTGTACTCCCCACATCCCCACCGCCAGCTAACCGCGCCGACTGCTAATGACGCCGGGTGATTTGTGAATTTTGTGCTCGTGCCAAAACCCGCTCGGCGTTTTTACAAGGATGCGATGGCAGCGTGAGCAGCCCTGACGATCTGTTCCACATTAGCGGCTCACCTCTCACTCTGAGTCTTAATTCAACAATGGTGCCAGACGAGCGGCTCTGTTTTATGAACGCCGGGACACTCAGATACAGTCAGTCTCACCCCAGCGCTGTCTTCATTAGCAGTGGGGGGAGTTAGTGATACAATGCAAAGTGCTAGTGTGAAAATAGAGTTAAAAATTAGTGTTTCCATTGAGTTAAAATGACTGTGTATGTCTCAAAGTTACAACAGCAGTAGTCTTAAAGGGATTCACAAGATTGTTGATTGAACCAGGACTGAACCGAACCAAGACTAATCCAGGACTGGACCAAGACTAATCAAGTTTAGGCCTGAACCAGGTCTAAACCAGGTCTAAACTTGGGTGGACAGTCTGTAGATGTATAAAAGACTAAACCTCGACTAAACCTGAACTGAACTTGCACTAAACCAGGATGAAACCAGACTTCATCAGAACTGAAATAGTACTAAACCAAAACCAAGCAAGAACCAAACCAGAATTGAACCAGGTGGAATGGCTGTAGATGTATAAAAGGACTGAACTAGGACTAAAGCAGGACTTTTGTTACTGAAATGTTCGCACTCACCCCAAACCGATCTTTAGTTCAGTTTCCAAACCATTTGCAGCCTTAGAGCCTGTTTACACGAGAACGCTTGCGGGTAAAAATGACAAAATATGTTATCAGAAGTGCCTTTCGTTTAGACGGTGACAGCGTTTTTGGGGCTTAAAAAACAAAAAAATCTGAAACCACCTCCAGAGTGGAAAAGTTGAATACGCTCCACCGTAAAGTTTCAGTCTACACTGCCCAAGATGCAAAACTCTGGTCAGATCTGCTCACATTGTGTACATGTTTACATCACATATATACAGTGCACAGAAACAAACATGTCAGATATCATGCATACCCAATTCCACACACTTTTGCGTCACTGTACATGCGTCATCATATAAACGTGGCCTTACTACACTCTAAAATTGACTAAGTAGACCTTACTTGAAAAAACCTAGGAACCCGATTGCCTTCAAAATTCTGACTAGAGTGGACTGAATCTAAAGCTGAGCTACAAGTAATTCCTCAGTGTAGTGTACAGTAAATTCTTCTTTCATCTAACTAGGCACAGCAAGTGTGTTTCTGATGGCTCTCTCCCCCCTTCCTTCCAGATTCTAAAGTGACCTAAAGTGGCCAACCTAATGACCTGCTCCTGATTGTGCGTGTGGCCCACCACCTTAAAAGCTGGCTGCTGGAGACTTGCATTTCTCTTCTCTCCACCATGCAGCCACAACTTTGTTAGCACCTTATATTTTAATAAATATCTATTTTCCCTCCTCTCTCTTGTTCGAACCCTGAGCCAGTTCCTAACACACCACTGAGGGTTCCGATGCATTACATATGTCACAACCAAATAGCAGCGATTGGTTAAATTAAAGTATCCACCTACCATAGACCAAATGAATCCTAATGCTGTGAGACTGAATCAGGATGAACAGAGGGAAAATATAGAGATGCACTGGGATGATTTGGGAATGAGTGGAGGCTGTAGGAAAAACAGGGAGACCGCAAAAGGAGGACCGGACCAGACTGGGAAATGGAGCTGGACTCTAGGCAATAACACGTCACTGTTGAAGTTACTTGTCTCTTTCAAGTTGATCTTAGTCTACAAGTCTGACAAGAAATGTGCTTTTTTCATGCTGAAAGTAACGGTTACTTTACCACAATCATTAAGATCCACAAATTTGTAGTTCTGAGTAAAGTGCTTCAAGCCGTATCATCAAACTGAAACTGGCTTCTGGATGGAAAATGAAATGGCCCTGTTGAAACAGTCTCTCCTGTGCCTCTCTGTCCGGGTCCTCTCTGTGAACAAATGTCAAGATTTTGTACAGAGAATGAACTAACGATAAATGTTCACTGTTGTCTTATTTGTCTTTCAGGTAAAAATCCCTGAAAACTCAACTCAACTTCGAGCTGCAGCCTACGGATTCTCCTCGACTTTGAGTCTCCTGAGAGCTCTGGACTTTCACCTCTGATACAGGTAGGAGCTGTCTTAGTTCTAATGTTTTTTTTGCAAAGTACAGATGTGCTGTGTACTATGCTGGAATATTTGCTGTTGATAATTGTGTCCTGCTTACTTACTTCCTGTTGAACTCTATGGAAACGTCAAGGGTGGTTGTGTTTGGACGAACTGCTGTCTTTTCCTTGACTGGGCCTCTTTGCAGTTCTTCAACATTTACTACATTGTGTTCTTAAAAATTAATAAAACCATGTCACCTTAACTTATTAGCTGAGTCTAACTATTGAGACAGAACCCTGAAAAGACACTAGGAGGCTCCTGTAAGGATGCATGTAGGCCTATAGCGTCATTTACCGTAAGAAGGCTTGGGTTTTTCCTTATGTTTTACATTGTATGCTTAGAATAATGCTGATGTTTAACGGTATTTGAGATTGTGTCCATGGTTTTGGTTGGACCCTGGTATGAGCCCATGAGTTGAATCCTGACAGCAGTGGTCTTGGTTGATTCGGTTCTAGGTTTCGCCCCATATTTAGCCCCAGTTTTGTTGAATGTGGCCTTAGATTATAGTAGATCTCATTTTGTATTGTGTATTTTGTGGTTTTGTATTGCCTTTAAGAAGTTTAAGAAGTGTGCATAGAGTCCAAGGACATTCCACACATATAGGAATACACTTTTTGAGCTTCAGGTCCGTTCATATATTTCAGAGATTTTATGTATAATTCAAGTTCATTTTTAAAACGAGTAAAGTTAAGGGAAAACTTCTGAATTTTGCATTTGTGGATGTAAAACTTGGCAAGACGTAATATTACATTTACAGAGTTCTTCTTTTTTTATTTTGAAGTAGTACACCAAAAGTTATAACGTCTCTGTTTTACAAGATTGGTAAGGAAGGAAAGATGGAATGTGTCCAGTGTTGCATTTCAGACCAAAAGGGTTGGATTGTAGCACAAAAGAAGAAGAAGAAGAAGAAAAAAAAAAAAGATGATCTGTGCTTTCAATCTGCTTTTCATAAGAAGTACAAATGTTTTCTTGAATTTTAACGTGCAACTGAAGTAATTCGTTGGATGGATATGTTTTTCATAATTATGTAATGTGTTTCCACGACAGAAAGGCCAAATACACCGTTTTTAGTTTTGTTATTGCCTCTTTATTAAATTTATTATATATATCCATTGCCTTTTAAGAAGTTACTACAGCTAGTTTGTGCTTCACTGTGATTGGTTGAGTCCTCCTGTCTGTCAGAGCTTGAAGGAGGCTGGTTGACCAATAAGAGGAGTGTGTGGGTGTGTCTTTGTTTGAGCATATAGCTGCATTTAACGGAGGCACACTTACGAAGACGTGAGTCAGGTCGCCAACGAATCTCCCCAAGTTCAGATGGACATGATTGACAGGTGGATTAGGCAATCAGGGACACGCCTTTTTCTGTATCAAAACAAACATGGTTGTCACGAACATCAGAGTACTGAAAAACTTTGGACATTTCTGGAGAATGAATGAATGCACGAGTAAAGCACTAAACTCTAAGGTGCGAGAAAATGTATTATGTTCAAAATATAAAGTGACCGGTGAACTCCTTTGTTTCACATGTATCACTGAAATAAACAAATCTGATTGGACGGTACTGTCTGAATCTGACTTGACGAAGGGAGTGGGGCCCAGACTGCTTTTTTTCTTTATTTTTAATACAGAAGGTAATAATTCTGGACACTGCCAAAACGTAACTACCATTTTCTAATTACAGTGTCACATCATAACACTAAACAAAGTTCTTAAACTATTGGATGAAAAATAAAACAAACCCCCCATTATGTACCTTTTTGCCTCTTTAATGTTTTGGTGAAATTTCTAGCTCTGAGAACAAGTGCATTTAGATTTTTAAAATAGATTTTCATGTTTTGTGTGACATAATTTTACTTGGTGCATTGTGTAACTTTACTGGTGAAGGGTCCGCCAAATGTTTTTCTTCATGGAGATGTTATCGCTTTGTGTGCAATGTTTCACAGTACGGCATTAAACCTAGAGTCACAATTCAATATATCACAATATATCCTTATAATAAAACAATGGATGATATATTGCAATTTATCAATAATTATTTCTAATAATACACTCAACTGCCACGTGAACACAATTGTATGAAATATCATTTATAAACTTTTTAAAATCATCAGAACAATGAATGTAACTAATGCAACTATGAGTTGTTGTGAAAAATATTTTAAAAATCGATTCAGATCCATTTTGAAGCGATTCGAGAATTGTGTAATGAAGTATCACGACATGTCACTGAATCGATTTTTTTTTCTTACACCCCTAATTAAACCTAATTAAACAAATCAGATCTGTGAAAAGAAAGTCAGAATGCCTGTTTTTCAAGCAATTTTTGAGCTATAAAACCACCTGTAACTGTAGCTGTTTAATGTCATACTGTGGAACATTTCAGGTAGAGCAATGACATGTCCATAGAGAAAAAAATGTACGAACCTTTGACCAGAAAAGTTACATAGTGCACTATTAAAGTATCAAGATTTCACCTCTTTAATGTTTTGTTGAATAGTACTACTATTTTTTTTTCGTGACATAATTTTACTATAAGTAAAATAAGTGTAAAAAAAAAAAAAAAATATATATATATATATATATATATATATATATATATATATATATATATATCTGTTAATTCAAGGAGTGTCTGTGTGTTTGTTTGTCTGTTTGTCTCATTCAACCAATCTCAAATTGGGAGGGTGTCATCCTAATGGGACGAGTGTGTGCAGTGCCAATTTTCATCTTGTTACTGCAAAAAATGCCAAAGATAATTGATGGTAATAAAAGTCGACAATTTGTAATAATATTAACCAACCCGCCCGTGTTGCATTCTCACATATCACCACTAGATGTTGTCTATGTTACTGCTGTCTGATAGTTGATGTATGTATATATATATATATATATATATATATATATATATATATATATATATATATATATATATATATATATATATATATATATATATATATATATATATATATATGAACACAGGAACATACTAGAAATTCTGGTAATTCAAAACAAGACTCTGTTGCTAATTACAGTGTCACATTAGAACACCAAACAAAGTTCTTGAAATGTTGCACGAAAATCAAAACAAACCCACGTTAAGTCATTAGCGTTTTCCCTCTTTAATGTTTGGCCAAAGGAATGTTAAAACTCCCTCGCAGTTTAATGAAAGAAAATTAAGCCGGTCGCCCGTCATTTTTATCCCAGAGTCCACGGTGGGAAGCGCGCCGTTCCCCCATCTCTCGCTCAAACGGCGGCAGTCTGCTGCGGCCGATCAAGTCATTACTGTCACATCGCCCCAAAGTCACATGAATCACGGTCGTACGCGCGCAGCCTTCGTTATGCTAGCTAGCGTGCTAATTAAACCTCCTCTCAGCATGTGTCCCACTGTCGTATTGACTCAAGCTACAAGCCGGTGGACAATAACAGAGATTCTCTTCAATTTCACTTTTATCCTTTTGCCATTTGGGTAATGAGCTGCTCTGTCTGTCCTCTGCTAGTTTCTGTTTCTTTTTTTTTTTTTTTGTCGTCTCGTTCTGGCTCGAGGTAGATTTACAATACCGTGCATAGAGTTATTCTGCTGTCAGACTCGTCACTCTGACCTTACCGAGTTCCTTTCCAGCTCTACGTGCGCGATCCTGGGGTTTTCGTTTCACTTTTTGCTAAATCAGAAACTTGTTTGCCCTTTGACTAACACAAAAAAACATCTCATCACATGCTGTATTACTTACTCGTTGTTGGAAAAGTATCATGATTAGCTCAAAAAGTGCTAAAGGTGGGGTCTAGAGTGTGGATTGTCCTGAATTTTTCTGTCCGAGCTCGGCCCATGTCTGACAGAGCAGTGATCGAGTCAGACCCGAGGCCGACAGGGATTAAGATATTTGTGTCCAAACCTGAACAAACCGGATACAATTACTCACACAATTTTCATAGGTGTAAAGACACATGTAGGATATTGTTTGTGTGGTCTCTAACGGACACAGAGACGCAAAATACAAACTCGGGATACAGCGAAAATAATGACGACTTTTTTACTCACCTCTTGTAAAGTGGTAAATGTAAAGTGCAATATCTCATCTCTGCACATAGGCTTAGGGAATGTGCAGTTATTAATAGAACACAAGAATGCAAAGGGTTTGCCTGTTAAGAATAATTTAAAGGTCCTGTTGGTGCTTCACTCATGGTTATAGGCGAGTCTCAGCTGACGTCATTGTTATTAAAAGCCCGTGTTGCATGCTGGGAAATATTTTGGTTGGAGGCAAGAAACACGATAGCGTCAAACACAGTGCGTAACCTCGCATATTTATCCCCGATAATGGTCAATTCCTGCTGCATTATCGGATGCACAAATAGAAGCATATTCCGAGTGAAAAGAACCACTAATGGTGAATTAAACGGCTTTCAAACATTCACAGAGCAAACGTAGAAGATCCTAACAAACCGTGGACTCCAACAAGTTCAACAACACATCCAGACTCTTGGAGGTTTTCATCTTTTCTGCTGTGAATGGCCCAGGAGTTTCCACCAAGTCATTGTGGATATCGCCAAAGTGAATATTTGTCCAGGTAGTTGGCGATTCTGACCAGAAATTTGGTTTGGTCCACCTTTTGTCGGGGTTGAAAAGGGTGATTTGTCGTCCGTCGATGCTTATGACCAATTTCTGGTCAAATGGTCTTGGGTCCTCTGCCGTTAGAGTGGATAAATAACCAGGATCAATACCCTTTACATGCTTTCTCGCTCCGTCCGTCATGTTGAATTAGTGTTTCTTGCCGCCGACCAAAATAATTCCCAGCATGCAACGCACACTTTTGTCAACAATGAAACTCGCCTATACTTGGTTTCATATTTATTTGTGTTCTATGGTGTTTGTTTATGTGGTGCTTTGTGTTGTGTTGTCCTGTTTTTTGATAAAGCATATTACCCCCTGTCCCAAGACAAATTTCTCCCATGGGAGACAATAAAGGATTATCTTATCTTATCCACATTATCCATAGAAATTGTCCACCGCAAATAATAACAAAAACTAAATTAATCCAGTTTGAGGCGTTCTTTAAAAGTAAAAAGGTGGGAGTAGTTCCTCACGTGTATCTGTTTACATCCACACAGCGCACGGATCAAGGTGAAGCTGCAGATTAGCAACAGTGACTCTACTTCCTGTGGACTTTATTGACAATCTTTATGTTTTAAAAATCATATATGCACTATGTTTCATAAATATTTATAACACAGGTTTGACGTGTGTCTAAACTAGAAGTGCAGTGCTCTGATCTTTTGAACACTTTTGAAGAGTCTCAGAGCGAGTGCTTTTACTGGTAACACTTTATAATAACTACACCTTATTTAACTTTAATAAAGCATGAACAAAGGCTTAATTAATAATGAACAAAGACTTAATAATAATGATTTACGCTTAGTAACTACTTAATTACTACCTTAATTCGCACTTGCACTTAATTTCGCCTGTGCTGTAAATAGTTACTCATAATTATTGTATACTTAATTACTCATGAACTAACCATTTGAGCATTTATTAATCATTAGTAAACTATGAGAGAATGATTTACTAATAATACAATACAATGATCATTCAGGCAGCTGTTTTCTGTTAGTTAAGTCTTTTTGAGAGCTTTTCTAAAGTGAAGACAAATTATCCTTTATTAAGCATTTACTAAGCATGAATCATTATTAATTAAGTCTTTGTTCATTATTAATTAAGTCTTTGTTCATGCTTTATTAATGCTAAATAATGTGTAGTTATTATAAAGTGTTACCGTTTTACTGTACACAGGAAACAAATATTTGGAAAAGGAAACGTACATATAGAAAAGTGTGACTAATTTAGCAACAAACACACACATGCAAATACACGTGCACACACACACACACACACACACACACAGGCTGAATGTTTTAGCACTGAGTGGGTGTGCAATTTCACCATTAAACTGTAAAAATATTTGTTATGTTTTAGGGATGTCTCTTGGTACGATATTATCACGATATGCATCTCATGGTACGATATTTAGTGCGATATTTTGCAGAGGCTCATATAATTGTAGATAGGACACTTTTCTGCTTTGAGTTTAGTTTAGTGTATTTATTTAATGAGACAGGGACAGTGCACAATTGACATGAACCTTAACAGGAGAGACGCTTTGTACCAGGTTATAGCGCCAGTGCTTATTTCCACCTGTCGTCCCTGAGCAGGTTGATGTTATAGTTCATAAAATCAAACATACAACGGGAATGTCTTTATAATGTCATAACAATTCTGTATCATCATTTACTCTCAGCATCTTTAAAACATCATCCTTATCAAAAGCATCATTCATTTCATTCACTCACACGTTTTAATGTGTTACATTACACATTTTAAAATACCTTGACAAGATTTTGGTGTGAATTATTTCTGTCATAATCCCAAAAATTCAAGGAAAAACATATTTATTTATGTTGTCTGCACTCAAAAGAATCATGGGATATGTAGTTTCCTATGTTTATAAGATGTTGCTACTATAAAACCTGCATTTAAGCAAAAGAACTTGTAATGCGATATATTGTGACAGTCCATGAGAGAGTTGTGAGACTTTTGACGATATGATATCCAGTGTTGGGAAGGTTACTTTTAAAATGTATTCCCTTACAAATTACAGATTACTTACCCCAAAATGTAGTTTGTAACATAATCCATTAAATTATTTAAGGTGAGTAACATAATCTGAATACTTTGGATTACTTGATTTGCTGTAGAGAAGCAAAGATTCAGAAATCTTCACATAAGATGTTTTGTGTGCTAAAAGAAAATAAAAAGCCCAGACTTTACTGAACCAAATAGAAAATATTATTGGTAGAAGAGGAGGAGACATGTCCACGCAGCATGATTTAGTCTTGTTAAATCCTGGTTTAGTCCTGGTTTAGACCTGGTTTAGACCTGGGTTTAGTCCTGCTTTAGTCCTGGTTTAGACCTGGTTTAGAACTGGTTTTAGACCTGGTTTAGAACTGGTTTAGACCTGGTTTAGAACTGGTTTTAGACCTGGTTTAGAACTGGTTTGGACTTGGTTTAGTGTCCAGCAATAAGTGGAATTACCAAACAAAACAAAACAAAAAAAAAACGGAATAGCCCAAAATGTGAAAACAGGAAAATACCTCTGTATAATCCATGTATTTCAACAAAGTAACTGTAATCCAATTACCACTCACTGAAACAGTAACTGTAACTGAATACAGTTACTCATAATTTGTACTCTGATTACGTAACTCTGGTACATGTAATCTGTTACTCCCCAACACTGATGATATTATGATATTTCAGTTATTGTTACATCCCTTTGTTTATGTTTCACATGAAATAAATTTACTATAAAATGTAAAATAAACACACTTTTTAATTTGTAATAAAAAAGGGCTGAACACATTTGAGCCTTTCTTTCAAATCAGGCATATGACACAC